>NC_139323.1:11182500-11710000 GCF_056507025.1 Lutjanus erythropterus | reverse complement strand
GTGTGACGGTGTATGTCGGAGTGTGTGAGCTCAGCAGGCTGAATGCAGCAGCATCTGGGCACCTACCCACTCCTCTGAGGCCAGCGATCACTGCATGAGCCAGGCACCAGATGCTCCAGGGAGGCAGCTCATGGTGCGGTTCCGGCCCAGGAACAGCTCTTCTCTCACAGACACAGATGCCAGACTCAATCCCTCTGCCTCCCCGTTTCATCTGCTTTAACAGATGTCTGGCACACAGGGCAGTCCTACCATCGCCTACGAGGAACTGAATTGGGTTAGCAGCACGCCTGTCTTTCAAAGCAAGACAGGGTCAGACAGGGTATGTCACTTCCACATGACTGAGAAGACTGCCACAAAACTCCTGTCATGCAATAAGCTACTGTTGGAAATTTTATGAGTGAGGATAACTTTTAATATATTTAATATCTGACATATATTGGCCTCAGTGTTTTCTGTTTTGTGTTAGGGATGCCAGCCTGTCCCGTACACTGATGATAGACCTTGAGAGAGGCAGATGATAATGACCAGACAGACATGTTGCATCTGTAAGCCTTTGGTCTGAGCTGTGCCCATGTCTACATCCTCTACCAAGATCATCTCTGTCAAAGTATGTGTTGTATTAAACTCATATATTTAAGTAAAAACAACTGAGGCTCCTCAAGTTTATTCTTTTGTTCAAAGTGAAACTGACCAGAAGAGCAAGTTTTCATCATTGATTTTGGCATTGTCAGCAGGATACAAACCTGCCTGGGGAAATCATAGACTTAGAAAAAGTCTCCAGTCTCATGATTTTAATGAGAGAGACAGAAATGCATTGTTCCTCATATTATCTGTCTCAATTCCTTGTGACTTGAGACATACTAAATTCAAAGTGAAGTCTGACCAGGAGTACCAGTTTTCATTATCAGTTACCATAATGTGAAACATCACTGTCAATTAGGTGCAGTGAAGACAAAAAGTAATGATGGATATTGAATTGTGGCTAATCTTTACAAACAGAGAGGGTAAGGGAGAGACAAAGGGGAGAATCATGGGACGGTTAAAAATTCATTAGTGAGCAGCTACAGAAAAGCACCGATGGAGAGAAAGCGAGAGAGAGAGACAAAGAGAGAAAAGAAAGGGGGAGAAATATAAAGAGGAAATCCTCTGAGGAAAACATCTTTCCATTCCTGTCTCCGTCTATTTCTTCTTCCAACTTTGTTGCAGTCTCACAGTGAGTGTGGAAGTCGGTGGAGCTGTTCCACAGGGAAGTGTAGCTAACAAACCCCCCAGCAAAACTGAGAGCCCACTCCTTTCTCCCTACATGCATTCATTATCTATTGTATTGCTTGAATAAAGGGTACAGTACAAAACCAGGCATCTCCATCCCTTTTGTACATGGCTGGATGAAAGGCATGGAACACAAATTAAAATGTAATTTATGATGCTTTGTTTGCGGGCTTTTCTCTCCAGCACCTAAAATGTCACAAGGAACATGTAATACTGCTGGGGTCTGCTGAGGCACGACACAGGGCTCCGTACATCACTGGTGTGTGTGTGCATGTGTCTGTGTGTGTGTGTGTGTGGTTTGAGGAGGGGGGTGGTCAGGGATCTTGACTTCTGGGGAAATGAGAATGTAAAGCGTTGAATTAATTGAAGTGTTAATGTGCTGTGACTCCATAGTGGTGCATGCCTCTGTATGTGTGTGCGTGTGTGTCTTTACCTCCAGCAAATGCCTGCTCTAAAGTGCTTTTGTTTGCTGTGAAAACTCATTAACAAAGTGAACACCTTTGCGATTTCACCCCCAAAGTGGTGCTCACTGGAGAGAGAAAAGACCAGGAGGACCAGCGGTGTACAGCAGGATGCAAGAGAAAATGGAAGAAAATGTAATAATGATGATGTGAAATACTAATGGAGGCAAAAGGAGGAACTCAAGAGTCTCAGTTCCATAATCAACATCTCATCTGAAACAAGAGGATCCCCGAAGCAATGCTAAAGGCAGAGAGACGGAGGCAGAGAAGAGGAGAGAAATGTGCAGAGAGAGAAGTATAGAGATGCTGAGAAAAACAGGAGGCAGGAGGAGCAGGCCAGAGATGGAAAACCATAGACAGAGATGGAGGAACCACAGAAAGGACACAGTGAGGATAATGATGTGGAGTGATGATAAGGTACAGAGAAGCACAGGGCTGGAAAGAGGCTGGATGTGGATGTGGAACTTTTTCAGCCTGGTGGTGAAAACTTGCATATAGTCAGTAACTAAGTGTTTCACTAACTGTGAAAATACATTTAAGACGTTTTTGAAGACCAGACATACCTTAGGCTCTGGGGAGTGCTGCTCGACATTTTGTTTTTACCTTTTCTGACCTGACTAGAAGAGTGCACTCAGTAGAGTCCAGGTTCTCGCGAGGCAACATACGGTGAAGCACCTCCTGCAATGCCACCACAACTGCCAGACACAACCAGCAGACATTTGCAAAGTTCCACCAGCAGTTACATGACCTGCATATACATTGTCCCAAGTGGAAACAAGATTTCATCTCTTGTTAGCCCAAGCGGCCAGTGAAGAAGAGTGAGAAGTCAGCTATCAGCGGTCGTATAAAACGGAGCAGTCAAAAGGTCCAACCAGTCAAGTTACACTTAACATCCATGTCTGTCCAGACTCATATAATGTATGTAGTGTAGACTGAGGGAATTTAAGATGGAATTTACCTAGTCCTGCAATGATTACTCGGTTAATTGATTGTCAGTTGATTATTAAATTAAATGCCAGCTGATAATTGATTAATCTGTCTTTGAAGGTTATAAAGAAAAACTGTCAAAATCATCTGATTCCACTTTCTTAAATGTGAATATTTGCTGGTGTCTTTACTCCTTTTTGACAATAAATTGAAAATCTTTGGGCTGTGATCAAAACAAGACATTTGAAAATGTCATCTTGTGCTTTGGGAAACACTGGTTAACTTTTTCACCATTCACAGACATTTTATAGACCAAATAACTAATCAATTAATCAATAAAATAATCAACAGATTAATCAGCAATGAAAATAATCATTAGTTGCAGCCCTAAAAGTTCTCATTATGCATGAGTGATTTCAGTGAATAATTTCCAGCGAGAAACAGTCCGTCTTCAATTAGACTATTTTTACAAAGGAGGGCAGAGGAGTGATAGAGAGCTGCACATTATGATGTCACAGGGAAGATGACCTTTGACCTTTTGGATTTGCAATGTCATTACTTCAAAATTTTATCCTATTAGATATTTGTTTTTGCAAATAAACTCACAATTAGTGTATTAAATCTTGAGTTAGAGGCAAAAATGTGTTAGTGAGGTCACCATGACCTTTGACCACCAAAATTTAATCAGTTCACTCACTAACACACACACACACACACACACACACACACACACACACACACACACACACACACACACACACACAGAAGCGATGATCCCCTCCTGGTTTATGCCTGGTGGGAACAACAACCAATTCATTAACTGAGAAAATAATCAACAGATTAATCAACAATGAAAACAATCATGCACCCCTAAATGCCACAGAACATGACTTCGCCCTTCTGAAGAAGGAAATTGGCAGACAGGAAACTGCTGAGAAGCATCAGGAACCCATTTATGTTTAATAAATTACGTGGTACAGAGGTGGCAAAAGTCCACACGTTCTCTACTCAAACAAAAAACAGGTACTTGTGTCAAAAAAAGACTGGTAAAAGTACTGATTCAACTCCTTTACTCAAGTAAAAGTGAAAAAGTACAGGCTCTGAAATGTTCTCAAGTGTATAAAAGTTGTCCTCTGAAGGACATGTCTACTGGCTGCTTTGGTGAAAAGCGAAATGAACATCACCGTTTTTCCATGGCTTTGGAATAATGGATACACCAAAGAACCCTCTTTTCTAACAATCCGTTATTGTCCCATTCATTTAGGCTGAAATCAGTCCAGATGTTGAGAAGGCAGCAGTTATACAAAATATATTATTCATCTATAATTCCCCTAAAATGAGGTAAAACAAAAGTAACATTTTAAAATGTGAGGAGTAGAAAGTTACAGATATTGGTATTAAAATGCAGGGAATTAAAATAAAAATATGTACAGCCAGATACCTGATAACTATACTCAAGTACAGTAACAAGTATTTTTACTTGGTTACCTCCCACCTCTAATGTGGCATCAGATCGGTTCATACATGTGTACTCACCACTACTGATACCAACATTTTAGGTAGTATCACAGGCATTTCAGTGTTTCCTCTAGGAATTTTTTCAGCAGCGGGGGCAGGCGTTCCATTTCTCTTCTTAGAGAAATATTTCAATAAACTCATCTGAAAAATGCAGTCAGTTGTTACATAATGGTGTGTAGATATTAACGTTAGCCTAATACTATCAATTAGTTTACTCACGTTAGCGACACTGAGTTGGCACCGGGCCAAATTAACTTAAACTACCGATAAGTTACGTAATGTTAGCTGGTCATCAACATATTGTGAACGTCTGTTTAACTTGTAAAATCTATGTCGAGTTATCTCAAGCTAATAACTTACGTCTACCTCTTCTCCGGCCGGTAACTCGCTGCTTTATTGTTCATTTAATTCGGGAATTCGCTCCTCTGACTCTGCCCTGTCGCCTAGGTGCTTGACGTGCTTGACGGCCGCGCCCCCCGCTAGCATCATGCAAATGAACACGCACAAGTATATTTCCATACTGAGCAAGATAGTTATCTGCAGTTTACCTTAGTGCTCGCAAGTACCCGACAGGAGTCTGTTTTGAAGGTGGAGAGATGCGGCGGTGGTGTATTTGCATCAACAATTAAAAAAAAAAAAAAAAGAAAGAAATTTGAAGGAGTGGCCGCCACTCCTAAATGAATGTAGAGGAAACACTGCATTTTCTGATCTGGTATTGGAACAACCAATGAAGACCATCTGAGGTCTTCTGCTTCATCTTAAAACTCCAAAATCAACTTTTCTAATACTTTTGTATGTTCTGAAAAGCCTACACGCCTGTTATTTTCAAAAATATAATTGTCCAGTTCCTGTTGATGCAAATATACAACGACTAAGACCTAATAGGTAAACTGTAACCATACACATTTCCTTCTGTATTTATCCCATTTCACAGTCACAGTGCTTTTTAAAGCTAAAGAAGGCAGTCTACAAAAGCAAGGCATGCCAAACCCACGCAGCAGTCTTTTTGCGGTCAAATATAAGGGCAGAGAAAAGTGTGTGTGTGTGGGTCTGTGTGTATGTGTGTGTGGACTGCTGTTGTGTCTGCAGATGCTAATCCCAGTGGTGTGGACAGACTGTGAGTGTTTTAAGAAGATTACAGATTACAGACTGCAGAGGCAGATTAGCTGGCAGCTTGATCTGCACCTCTGGATGGACTGGCCTGCTCTCTCACAGCCCCTTATGTGTGTTAGTGTGTGTGTGTGTGTGTGTGTGTGTGTGTGTGTGTGTGTGTGTGTGTGTGTGTGTGTGTGTGTGTGTGTGTGTGTGTGTGTGGGTGCATGTAACATGCTTTAGTGTGCCTGCTGGAATTCAAGCAGGAATCATGATTGGTTGTAATAACAGTTCTGTGCACATCCTGTGTCTTAAGGTTTCTGTGTGTGTGTGTGTGTGTGTGTGTGATGAATACTGATCTGCACACATCCCATTTCCCTTACAGTCAGTGAATAAAGACCAGGAAATAGCGTACATACACACACACACACACACACACACACACATACTCCCACTGGGCTGTAAAGATATTCTCGATGCCAATTATATCTGAGAGAATGTCACACACACACACACACACACGTGCACACACCATGTGGATCAATGGGAAGGGCAGCCAGCCAAGAGCCAGTCAATTCTCCCTCTATCTTTTCTCTGTAACAGTGGAACCCCTACTGAACAAATAGTCTTTAACATGTTACAGCCTGTTTAAAATACCTCAGCAGAGCAGGTATACATTTCAATGGGGTTTCTGGGGTTTTCTTTCAATGCATATGAAATCTACCTTCGACATGTATGTACGTACATCCATGCAGGATAAAGTGCTGTGCGCCATCTTCAGCTCACACTGAGGAGAAGATAACGCAGCTTCATTCATGAGTCAGTGCTGTGCTGAGACACCACCAGTGCACTGGACCTCACTTAGAGAGGAGACCGAGGAGAAAAGTGGACACCTGTTTATGGCCAAAGGAGAGTGAAGGCTCATCTATATTATACGCACATGAAAGCAAATGGAACCTTCTGTCCATACTCAGTGTTAGTTTTGTCCGTATTTCTGCACATTTTCTGAAAGCTTTATGAGTATCGACAAAATGGAGCAGTACAAAGCAAGGAAGACAAAACCATAGTATATGACAAAGATGTTTTAAAAAACCTAAAGTATTGGAAATTACATTGATCATTAATTAGTAAGTGAAAAGAATTCTGTGTCCACCTGTTGCCAAACCACCACCATCTAAAGAATCTATTTTCGACTGCATGCTTTGTTACAGAACACGGATGATTTCCCTTCTGCTGTGAAGGACAGGTTAGTGGAGCTCTTGTAAAAAGTGCACCTTGCTGAGGAGAAAGTCAAACATGAATTGCATTTACACAGCAGTTCACCTTTGAACTAAAAAATGTAATTGTAGTCGTATCAGGATTTAGAATATCCACCAAGGAGCCGACCGAAATGCCACCGCAGCGGGTGGTTTCACTGCTGCAGAAAACCTCTAGCCGACCTAAAAAGTGCCATCAATTTAAAGACTTTATGGAACAAATCAGTACAAATTGGACCCAAAAGCATCTGAAATGGTTAAAGTTAAAGTTAAACAAAAGAAAGTAATAGAGTTGGGGAACTTTGTGAATGTTAGTTATCTTCTTTCAAAAGTTCAATTCCACTGCAGTTGTCTGCTCATTGTTTTCAACCCAGCTGATTTAAAGAAATGCCACTGGGGCACAGCCAGTGTGGAGAAGGTATGTTGAACAGGCTGTCAGTTTATTGTAACATTGAATTGTATCCATAGCAACAAGTGTCACTGGGGCGCCTCAGCAAAGTGAGAGATTACAGTACATCTGCATGGATGTACTGTAATACAGATGTTACTTAAACTGAAATACACTAAGTATTGCTCTTTGCTCCTGTTGGATTCAATTAAAGTTCATTTGGACCTGGTTTGGAACTGGACCCCAGATGGGGTCCTGTCAGGCTCTGGTATCCCAAACGCCACCCTTACTTTTTCACAGATGTGAGTCAAAGTTACGCAGGACAAAGTTTAAGAAATGGTGCGAGCTTGATGTAATTCCTTTGCAGTTGGTAGTTTATTTTTTCCAGCTTGTCATTTTCACGCTGACATTTACATGATGTCAGATTCTGTGCAGCGTAAAGAGTAAAAAAGAAGGCTTTCCAAATATCAGAGGTACACCATGTCTTCAGCTGAGATATAAATTCAGACTTAGAAACTTACTCTTGCAAAAGCTGTTAAAGGCTTTAGGAACCACAGCAGCGAGCTGTGTGTCCCAATGATTTCCTGATGCCTCAAAGAGCTCTTTTCTGCTTAGTCCAACATTCATTCAAACAGCACACAGACACAGGACCTACTATCCTGCATGGGACAACATAAATTGCAAGAGGCAGCCTGGGTTGTGGAAAGTGACAGAGAATGAGCAAAATAAAAAAAAAAAAAAGGAGGGGGGGGAGCAGAGACGGTAGACGGAGCAGACGGAGATGAGGACTGAAAGAAGGAGAAAGAGACCCTTCAACAGACTTTTCTTTCAGTTTCCACACAATGCTGTGTGCGTTACTATGACACCCAGGAGTCGCCTGCTGGGCCCATACAGGCAGAAGTAAGAGGCCTGTTTGGCAGAAAGAGTCTTCAGATCCTTAAGCTTGGTAGCAGCACAACACAAATTTTATTAATTAAAAATAAAAGTTTACATTTCTACGTTTACAGCAAAAAGTAAATAAATGTAAAATGTATTAACAATAACTACCAAGAGTTCTTGTTATGAGGGATTACTGATTCATCTACTGTATAATAAGTGTGTTAAAATACTTTTGAAGTACTTTTTTGAGAAGTGGTTTAACTTGTGGAGATTCATTGTATGTCATGCCAATGTGTTTTACTTGCAGAGATGGGGGGTAATCAAGTACAAATACTTAGTTACTCTACTGAGGTAGAGTTCAGGTATCTGTACTTTACTTGAGTGTTTTTTTTTTATGACAACCTTTTACTTTTACTCCCTACATTTTAACATAAATATCTGCATGTTTTACTCCTTACATTTTCAATACAAGCGCATAACCTTAGTTTTAATGCACTTGAAGGGGATTATTGATTATTTTTATCTTGCATCATTGCACTCCGCCTTCCCAACACTGATTTTAAACTAAATGGATGGGACAGTAACACATAAAAAAAGATGATTCCTCTGTGAGTCCATCACTGCACATCACGCACGACAGATGCAGCAAAAGGAAAACGACCATAAAAGATGAAACAGACAGAGAGGGAAGCTCAACCATAGAGAAAAAGTGAAGCTCAGTTGCTCAGGAGTAGCCAGTAGAAATGTCCTTCAGAGAGGTACTTTTTACTTTTATACCTGAGTACTGTACTTTTTCACTTTCACTTGAGTAAAGACATTGAATCAGGACTTCTGCTTTTACCAGAGTGTTTTTACACATGTATCTGAGTAACTACAGAGTGAATAAGCACAGTGTTTCCATCTGACAAGTACAATATATCTATAGAGGAGTGCACACATACACATCCAGGTGGTTGAGTTGCACCCAGCATTCTTTTACATCTGTACCAAAACCTCAGAAAATACTCACTGAGTGGTGATTTATTACAAATGGACTCCCATCTCAAACATGTACACAGAATATATAACCTATTCACACACATTCACATACACCAGCTACATATAAGCTGATGCAGGCTGTGTGTGAGACAGGAAGAAAGAGAGGGAGAGGGGAGAGAGTGAGGGTCTGCAGAGCACCACAGCTTCATGATTAATGCGGCTTTTAGCTGCAGCGGAGCTTGGCTGGGCCCCCCAAAGCAAACTGACCAGGTCGCCCATTCAACTATCCGTCGCTCCCCCTCTTTCTCCATCAACCCAAACCCAGTGACTGAGAAGCAGCTACAGCCTACACACGCCATTAACTGTATTTCTACACTTCAACATGTGTGTAACCTCCACTGTACGTGAGTCTCACTTCATTTCACTTCACTCCCACTGTGAGTCAACCCTGCAAAGTGGACCAAACCACATACATCAGGGACCAACCTCTGCATAAAGAAGCATGAAATAAAGTCACAAAGTAAAAACAGGGTTACCATAATGATTATTTTCAGGATTGATCAGTATGAAATGTGAAATTACATGGTTAATCAGTATTTCCAAAAGCCCAATATAGTTGACAACTAATCAATTGATTGTTGCAGTTCTAAAGTACAGTTTAAAAGAGCCCATAAGGATTGAGTAAGGTCACAAAAACACACTACTGAATAAGTACACAAAGAAGGGCAACAATTATTTTCATTATGGATTAATCTGCCAATCATTTAATCAATTAGTTGTTTAGTCCATAAATGTCAGAATGTCAGAAAACGGTGAAACATCCTGTTCACTATTTCCCAAAGTCCAAGATGACATCCTCAAACGTTTTGTTTAGTTTGTTTTTTTATCAAAATAGTTCACAATTGATTTTGGCAATCATTGCAGCTTGAAAATAAAAACTACAAAACCCAAACACTACTCCATATGTATACAAGGTAGGGCTGCAACTAATGGCAATTTTTATCATCAATTAATCTGTCAATCAACTAATCTATTAGCTTGTTGGTCCATAAAATGTCAGAAAATGGTGAAAAATGTTGATCAGCTGTTTCCCACAACCCTAAGATATTCAGTTTACTGTGATAGAGGACTGCAAACCAGAAAATAGTCCATTTTGAGAAGCTGAAATCACAGATTTTGGACATGTATTTTCGATTATCAAAATTTGGACTACTAATCAATGAATCTATTGACCATTGCAGCTCTAAGTGAAAATTGCAAACTCAAAAAGCTTATTAAGATTAGTGCAGTAAGGTCACAAAACATACTTCATATATAGAACAGATAATACAACGACTTGTTTAAGTTCAAAGAGCTGAAAAAATAGCATGAAGTGTAATGAGGTTAGTATAAAGTCACCATCTACTACCAGAGAGAGGCTACTCTAGTCTAATATGGTTTTCGTTGGAGACAGAGGAACATACACTAAGCAAGGGGAAGCACATGCACGCAAATATATTTCTGATTTCTGATAAAGGAATAAAAACTTCTGACTGTTTTCTCACTTATTAAAAAAAAAAAAGAAAAAAAAACTAGGGATAATCTGGTGCTGAGTGTGTGAGAGAAGGGCGCCCTTGGAAACGCACGCCGGTGAGACAGATGCCAAATGCAGCAAAGCACTGTCTCTCCTCCCGCCTAACATCCCGCATAAACACACACTCAAACACACAACCCCTGACTACTATGTTTCAGAGAGGGGGTCACTCCCCCCACACCGGTCTAACACACACACACACACACACACACAAACACACATGCGCGCATACACGCTAAAATCCCGATGCACCAGCAGCAGCAGCAGCAGCAGCAGCGATAGATAATTCATTGCAGTGATAGAGGCGGTGAATCCACAGGCTCCTCAACACTAACTACCACACACCGATGTTAAAAGTGCACACCGGGACGACATCCGCTCGGCGTGTTTGCATTTGGCGCACTTACCTTTGCACTACAGCGAAAAAGAGCACAGTTAGTTCCCATTTTGTGAAAAGGCTTTAGAATCCATTCATTGGCGTGTATCTCCTCCTGGTTTATTCAGACATCCACAGTGTGCTTCAGCAGGGACAGTAATCCAGTTTTCCATCCCGGGGAGAGCGCTCACAAGCTTCGTTACATCTTTTTCCACAATCCCCACAAAACTATGCCAGGCTTCTTTCAGCGCGTTTTTTTTTTTCTCTCTCTCTCTCTCTCTCTCTCTCGCTCTCTTCTCCCTCCTCGCTCCTCTGCCCCCTCTTCTCTCCTCTCCCTCTCTGAGGTTGCCTGGTTACCTCTTTCTGTAGGCTGGTTCAGACCGCCGGCCGGCAGCCAATCACAAGGCCGGGTTCCACTTAACCCCTCCGCTGCTGAACTGTCCTGATTTCTTCGGCTTTCAAGGAGTGGGAGCGGAGGGGGGTGAAGAGGAGGAGGAGGAGGAGGAGGAGGAGGAGAAGAAAGGCATGGGTGATGGTGGAGGATTTAGAAAATGTATATTAACAAAATTATAATGAGCGAGAGAAGATGAAAGGAGAGAGGAAGGAAGAGGAGGGGCTGATGGGAATTTGGGTTTGCAATAAAAAGTTGTGGGGGAAACGTCATCAGTGTTAGTTGTAGTTTAGAGGCTGTTAAAGGATGACTGTGCTGTCCAAAGTTCCCCGCCGTCACTCGTCTCCTGCACGCTCAGTAATGCTGACAAAACACACACAGTCATGAATCATGAATGTACGCAAGCAGTCGTCAATGCCGCAGCCTTCAGCCAGTCATTCAGCATAGACTATTGATTGGTGAACCACCCGCAGTTGAGTCGTGCAGCCCAAATCGTGTGTGTATGTGTGTGTTAGAGTGTGAGTCATAGACTTGGCAAACTCACCATGATGTCTAACCTTCTTAATCTGAGAGTGGGAGAAAAAAGTAGGCCTAAAGACAGAAAATACTGCTTCCTCACTGTTGTTTATTGATTAATCAGCTTAAAACTGACAAAAGAAAACTTGAATATAGAGTGTTTGCACCTACGTCACGGTTTAGTCAGTAACCCGGATAAATGGCTGCTTTGGAGGTACTGGGATGTCAACAACAGAATGGACATCCAACCTAAGCTTTAACTTTACATTAGGATGTCTAACACACGGAAAAGTTCAGCAAAAATGTGTGGAAGTTGCTAAAACTTACAGAGGACTTGGTCAGCAAGAATGGATGCGATATTTTGAGAAACTAACCCCTTTCTCGACAGCAAGCGACTCAGACTCGTTTTTCACTCACACATCTCGCATCAGAAATACTGTCTCATGTCCCAGCTGTGTCTGATGGGTTTTATCATGCAAACATGATGCCAATGTCCAGCAAAAAGGCACTGAAAAGTTTATCCACATTTTGTATCCTAGGCGGAGCAGAGCGGAGTGAGCTCCACAGCTCAGGATCAGCTCACGCTCCTCCAGTTTAATCTCATAGATTCTCCCTTCACTTTAGCCAGCAGGTGGGAAACAAGCCACAGGAACTTCTGGAACTTTCTTCTGCAGTGTTTTCATCAATAAACCGTACATTTACTGCCAGTAGGCAACTTCACTGCTAAACTTGTCTGTTCTGAGTGCAGCTATCAGTGCTCTTTTTTTTCCTTTCTCTTTTTTCTTCAGCCACTCCCATTGCGCACAAACATGCGCGCACACACACACACACACACTGCTGGTGCTTATGCCACAATTATAGGCATTGTGTTAGTGAAAAAGTAAATCAGAAATATTCACACATCAAAAGAAAACTGCAGACTGCACAGAAAATGTGAAGCTTCGTCTTTGAATGACAACTTGACAATTTTCCCTTCTAGTTCCGATCCAAACACAGTGAACAACCCCGTTTTTTCATCACGCCCATAGACTGCTGAAGACCTTAAATGTTACAAAGGTGTGGAAGTCTATAACTAGACGGTGAGTGAATGGTGAGAGAGGCTCAGTATCAGCTAATTTATGACAAGTGTATTGTGAAAGCCAAGGCAGGTGATCAACTGGTCATTACATGTTTAACATTTAACTCAGTATCTAAGATTTTTAGGATTTTGGATCTGATAATCTTCTAGTTGAACTTTTTGGATCAAAATACTGATCTGTTTTTAACATATTAACCGCCCCCTCCAACCAGATTCAGTTGATAAGAAACTAGTTTATCTGGTTGACAAAAAATTACCATTTTGAGCAAAATTGCTGCCTTCAAATTGGGACTTGTAATTATGACATTAAAGTCATGTGAACTTAGAGCTTTCAGAAAAGTTTCACTTACAAGATCATTAGTACCACATGAGAGGACGTTATATTCTCATGAACACACTAAGCACGACCTCTTAAGAAAACAGCAACAGGAACAGTTGTGAGTTTGGATGTGTTGTTTATGTTCAGTGTCTCCAACATGGCCGACCTCTCAACTGATGACAGATATGCTGACTTCACTGAACCACAGCATTTTGCCTTTTCATGTATTTCCTCCATTATTCCTTTAGTCTCAACCTTGTGCAACTTGCCCCCTTAAATTGACACCTCCTTTCACTTTTTTACCCCTGCAACTCCTCCTCCTCCTCGTAATCCTCCTCTCCAGATGTGTGCTGCTGCCAGGGAATTGTGAGCCTCAGCGTGGACACAATTCCTCTGATCTCTGCAAAGACTGGGAGATACTCAGCTAAACCTTCTTCTGCCACATTTAAACAAGGATGCCGGCTGAAGTTTCAAAGTAGAGACACAAGAGCGGGGTGGGATATGTCAAGGAGGCAGGTTAATCAGAGGTTATTTGTAAACAGTGTACATTTGCTTGTTATAAACTGCTATTAAGAGTATTAAAAAGGAAGGGTTTAGTGAATAATTCATGTGCCAAAAGATACTTACAAAAGCCTTTTCCGTGGCTTCAGACTGAAGAAATACAGAACACTACGGTATGTCTCTATCTTAGACTGTAAATAAAGATGGATGATGTTCTCCACTTCCTTCCACTGGACAAAAACAAAGCTAAAATATCCAAGATATGAGCGCAGCCATCCTCCGCTGGTGAAATTATGTGGAACCAGAGTTTGTGCAGCAGTGATCAGGGACCATCATAGCCAACTCAGTCGTGAGTGAAAGAGACTAAACTGACTCTGATTGGCGATGCCCTTCCATGCATTCCCTAAATGCTGACATTTATCTGGCTATGATGCTAACCAGCGCAACAAACTGGGCAGGGACAGGATAAGAGTGATTTAATAACAGCAACTCATGTTTTTTTTCCCAGTGTCAAAGTGTGTTTTCCCTTACCTTACCCTCACCGAAACCTCATCCCTAACCCTACCCAGACCCACCTGGTGTGACTGGTGTGACCCCTGCGAGCCACCCAAGAGACAAGAGATAGACAAGAAGATTTTATTTAGTGCACTTGCTGTGGGTGGGCGCCGTTCACAGCTGTTGGCTTTGAAGACAGGTAGCTGGGTTATAGTGGGATACATAACGCAGGTTTCTTATTAACTTACTTACAGTAGCTGCTAACCCCCCTCTGGGTAGATGTAGGGGTGACACTGGGGTGATGTTAAGGCGTATCGATGGGGAAACAGATTTTACACAACACTGGGAACAGAAAGCATGAGCTGCTTCTCCTGATCAATACTTGTTCATAGCACCAGTTAGCATCATACCCAGGGAAATGTTAGCATTTAGCAGAAGCCTGGAATGCCTGGAAGGGTATAGCCAATCAATCATGGAGTATCATAGTAGGGACGTGCCCTCCTGCAAGGCATATTGGGCATGCACGTCCAGCGAGTCAGTTTCATCTCTACCAAACACAAGTAGAGCTCAGAGGTCACTTATGACATGAAACCCCCCTTTTTTTTATAGCATCTAATGAAACTGATTACAAACAAGCTAATCAGAAAAATGAACACTTTTCTTGGGTGATGGCCAAAACCTTTGACATCACAAATCTAATCAGTTCTTCATTAAGTCCAAATGGTAGTTTGTGTCAAGTTTGAAGAAGTTCCTTCAAGGCATTGTTGAGATAACTCCCTCACAAGAATGGGATGACCCAAAAACATAATGCCTCTGACCTTGTCTACTGCTGGTGTGGATGCATTAAAAAAAAGGGAAAAAAAAATGTGAATTACAGAGGTCCTACAGGATATAATCATGAATGCACTTTAAGCTTTCCTTAAAGTTATTAGGGACCTATCAGTGCAACCATACGTAAATCTATGTATGTGTAATGAATCTTTATTAAAACCTACATTTCATCAACCTGATTCTTCTCCATAAACGTATCTCCCCTTCTTTCTTTCTCAACCAGACCACCTCACCACTTTCTCCTCCCTCCATCATTTCCTTCCCCACTCTGTTTTCCTACCTAAGTATAGCTGTAGTTTACCTTCTCTATCTTTGCCGAGCCCTCCTGTCTATCTCCCTCCCACACTTCAGTATCTCTGCCCTTTTTGCCGTATCTCCCTCCCTCAGTATCTGCCTCCCTCCCTCACCTTCCTCCTCTATCCTCTCCCTCACAGTCTCTGTCTGTCTGTCTCAGCTTGGCTGAACAGATAACTCCTGGATGCTCATGTGGGCAAGCCAGCAGCTACTAGCTTCCTCTCTTTCCTCTCACTCCTGTGTCACACACACACACACACACACACACACACACACACACACACACACACACACACACACATACAGAAGAAACACACCTGAGTAGATGTAATCGCAGACACACACACAAACACACACACACAGCTCTTTAGGGTAATTCATGGGAATGTCCAGATCGATACAATCTCCGGTGAGAATGTGAAGGTCAGCTTCCTCGTACTGTTCACACAAAACGTTGCTTCACAGGATTAGGTTTCCTCTAATACACACATATGCAGAAAAAAGAACAGAGAGCGAATGAAAGAAAAGAAAAGATTGGGACAGAAAGGGACAGAAAAGGAGAAAGAATAGAAATGTATGCATATTATCAGCAAAACGGGTCAAACTCGTTAAAAGTGACAAAGGCAGCTCTCTAATTGCCTGAGCACAGCTCGCCTCTGCTCAGATACAGTGATGGCAGTACAGTACAGTGGGATGGGACAGTCAGTTAGTCATTGGACATAAAGTCAGCCTGATTAAAACCTTAAGCTGGCATGTAACATGTTGACCAACAATCTGCAAACGGCTCATACATCAGATTTATGCTAAAAAGTATTAAAACATGGTCATGTGGATGACAGACTCTCTGGATAGAACTGATGCCAAGTCAGAGCTCAAATCAGTTGCTTATGTCTAGCCAACACCATAGCAAAGATAAATATACATCATAGTAACAGAGATGTTCCAATTGTGTTAAATATGTTAATCCAGCAGCGTTAAATCTTTTCAGTACCACAACATATCACAGCAGAGGCCCATCCATGTTTTGCATATATAATGCAGCATTATGATGTGCCAACACATATAATATTCTAGTGAAATAGCGTTCCTTGTTTCAAAGGGCTCATTCTGTTTGGTTAATAGACAACAGGCTGCAGGGAAAATAACAAATAGTCCCACTGCTTTTAACAGTTTTGC
This sequence comes from Lutjanus erythropterus, assembly GCF_056507025.1. Taxonomy (NCBI): domain Eukaryota; kingdom Metazoa; phylum Chordata; class Actinopteri; order Lutjaniformes; family Lutjanidae; genus Lutjanus; species Lutjanus erythropterus. Next base: position 11,693,682 of record NC_139323.1, on the reverse strand, counting down.
ACGTTGAACACAAAAGAAGAATACGGATTAAATAAAAAGTGGAATTTATATCCTTGTTTTTATGATGTATACTGAACAAAAACGCCACACTTTTGTTTTTGCTCTCATTTTTCATGAGAAGAACTAAAAGCAAATCTAAGATGTCTTCTATGCACACAAAATATTTATTTTATCCAGAAGAACAAAATAGAGGCAGAGCAGAGCAGGTCATGACTTTGCCCTCCTGGGGAAAACAAAAATTTGGTATCTGCAGCCCTGTGTGAAGTAGCTGTAGTTCAGTGCCGTATAAATGTCTTTTTGCAAGATAAAACTGCATGATATTGTTTTTTTGTGAGCAGTCCAAGGCACAGCTGTGCAATAACTATGCTGTTAAATCAGCATCGCTATATTGCTCACAAACACATTTTAACAAATTTGTGAATAAAATTTGACAGAAATAAACCATTTGTGTGCATTAACAAAGTCTTGGATTTTTTACTTCAACTCATGAAAAATGAGAGCAAAAGCAAAAGTGTTGCATTTATATTTTTGTTGGATACATACTACTGTTTATTTGCACAAAAGTATGATGAATGATAGAACGCACACTGGGTTTTGTAGTGCACAGACCGTGATTTCAAACGCAGTGTTGTCCTGCCTCCTCTTTCTTTGATGAAGACACAATGTCAATGAAATGTTGGTTTAACAGCAACCGTGTGCTCCACTTCTCTTCCCACCATACTACAGTATATTCAAATATGGCTTGTAGTCACATGACATTGTAACCAGACATTAGTTGAAGCCTGTAAATGACACAGTCTCCTCTGACAAGGCGTCAATATGTCTGGAGGTGAATTTGAGAGACACATCTAGACTGGAATGAGATTAACTTTGACCCAAATGCACAAACAAGTTCACAGTCGCAAAGAGCAAACATATGAGAGAGAGAGAGAGAGGGAAGGAAGGCAGAGGCAGATGGAACAGAGCTATGAAACTGGACCCCCCTCCAAAGACTAAATATCACAGCAACATAACCACAGCTATCAAAGCATGTCACTCTTAAATAACTCAGATGCATCAGGATATCAAGTTGCTGACAGATGTGAAGAGAGTAAAAGAGCATGTGGAGATGAGGAGAGATGGTTTATCAGAGGAAAAACATATTGAATCTGAACAGTCTGTGTGTGCGCACACATGCAGAGGAGTTTTGAGATGAGTTTTGACAATGTGACAGGCCTTTCTTATTACATACTCACATGTAAATAAAGTGAAAAAGAGACAGAGACAGAAAGGGAGAGGCTCCTGAGGATGATCACAACTTAAATCTAGGTGACAAGATGACTTGTGTGTCTTTGAGGGGAGGGGGAGCTAGAGTGCATGTGTGAATGTGTGTGTGTGTGTGTGTGTGTGTGTGTGTGTGTGTGTGTGTGTGTGTGTGTGTGTGTGTGTGTGTGTGTGTGTGTTTTAACCCGCAGGGGGTTAGATATAAAGATGTGCTCTGCTGAAATGTCACACATGTTTATGCTTTCATCAGGATGTGTAACTTTGAGGGCTTTTGCCTCTGGGAGGATCCATCATATTTCATTAACACTATTCATGCATATGCAGACATGGGAACATGCACGCACACACACACACACACACACACATCACACAGTTTTCCCTTACAACAGAGGGAAGGTAAGGGTATCTAATCCCACCTCTGTGTGAGCGTCGCTGTGAGCCCTGCTGCCAGTCTGAACTCATTGTACTCTATCAGCCCTGACACCCTGCACCACTCTATAAAAAACATCAGCTGGATCACACATGTCACCGCAGCACTGGTTTTCCCAGTAAGCCTTTAGATTACTTCTGTGATAGTTTAATAGAAATCTGATGATGTATGTCCCAGTCCAGTGGATTTACATAGACTGTAATGCATAACAGCCACATACACCTACAACAAGTTGTGGTTTGGCACAAGTGTGTGACAGAGAAAAACACATTTAAAAATGACACAAAACAATCATATAAGTACATTATTCTATAGTAATTCTAAAGCATTTTGTGAATGTGTGCATGTATCATAATAGGAACATAATTTGTGTGTGAAAAGTAATTAAAGGAGGTTATTAGCAGCAAAAAAAAAATTAACAAGGTCTTGGTGGAGGTGACAGGAGGCAGCAGTGATAACATTAGCAGAAACATTAGCAACTGTTTTTTTCAAGATATAAATTGTCAATGAGGCTCTAAATTTCTTCTCAGTTTTGTTCGCCAGTGACAGCTTCGCAGCATTGCTTTACTTATCTATTTAGTTATTGATTCATTTTGCATTTTTTGCAGGAGCTGGTGGTTATAAGAGGAAAACAAGATTCTGGTGAGGTGGAATAGTGTACAGTTTGATTAAATGGTGAAGGTAGTGGTAAATGACAAAATGCTACAGAAGAAGATGTGTCTACATAAGTATTATGATTAAAATGTAATGTAATTAACATGTTAATGTTAGTATGTTATTTGTAGGTCCTTCTGGCTGACCCCTGTCCATTACAATCTCAACAGTTTCTCATCTACAGTACATGAATGTTCTCACAGATTTGTGCTGCTTTTTTGACATTTTCTTTACTTATTTTGGTGGCAAAGCAGTGTTAGAGTACACATAACCTGTGACAGGTGGTCACTAGACCAATGACCTTTCCTAAGTCCTGTCCCTTTTAGTACAGCTGTATATCTCCATGTTCCCAACTGCTAGTGGTTACATAATAATAGAGAATGAAAAAGCACATTTATTTGCATTTTCTTTTAAAATTCTTCTAAAATTTGAACTACATGAGGATGGAAACTTCAGTACTTTGAGGAATTTCTAAAATCTAAATTGATCCTTGTGGAGAACAATTATCCCATGCTGTCTTGAAGAACACAAACACAGACACCATCTCCCGTGGCTGCGATAGGCTGCACACTTGATGTTGTGAGATCAATTAAAATATGTTTTTCTCAGCTAATTCATTGGCATCTGTACTCCAGAGAATAGTGTTGCTTTGGCATAAAACACTGTTCTAATGATGAAGTTTGGAACATCCTTCTCTCATCGACAAACTCACACAAAGATCTATGACGCAGATTCCTCGTATTTTTCTTTATCCTCTGTTCTTAGATTTTCTATTTTTGAAGTCGTTAGATGTCATGTCAAAGACATCACAGGGCACGAGAATGGACTAAGAGAGCTGTAATATACAAGAAGCCAGGAATGACCTGAGCGTGTAAGAGTATCAATCATGCAGCAGCCATGAAGTACGTAATTTTAAACTTGGGTCCAGTACAATCACAGAGGCATTTATCCATCCTCCATTACTGCATAATCTACTGCACCCTATCATTTCATACATGTGATAAAGACATGATTAGACATTATGTAACACAATACATGTGCCCCTAAAACAGCTACTTCCACATCATTTCTTCTCATATCTACATCAGATTAAAACACGTATTCAAACTAAGTGTTGAGCAGTGTTGGTGGTAACATGCTACAAAGTAAGGCATTACAGTACTTTGATTACTTTTTTGTTACACAACGCAAAAGCAACTAACTAACAAGTTACTTTTCTCAGTAGGTAACACTGTAATGTAACAAGTTAGTTTGTAAAAGTGAAATATCTAAGACCCTGTTGTCGTATCATGGTCATTTCATGATTTAGCACAGATTTCTCTTTTGATGGAGGTAATCGTGTAAAGTAACAATTTACTTTTAAAAGAAACATTTCCCAACACTGGTGTAAAAACCAGAGACAAGTCCTTACTGCAGTCAGCCAGTACATGTACGCTTATCTATGGAGAAATGCATCAAGCGTAAACAAATCAAATACAAAAATCACACATCAGTGTGAGTTGAAGAGCTGATAAGAGGATGTGCTGTACACTGTGTTCCTCCTGACTACCCTCTGCTCCACTGGACTGAAGACTTATGATACTGACCCCGCTCAACCTCTGCTAAACTCTGTGAATCACCCAAAGAAGGGGAGGGAGGGGGAGGTGGATGGAAGTAGTGGGAGGAGGAGAGAGGGGGGGAAAAGAGGGCAGAGGAGGTGGAAAAAGAAGTCAAGCTGACATAGTTTCAGTGTATTCTCAATATTGTAAATAATGCAGGACGGGCTGTTTCTCATGGATGTTGTCTTCATTCATTTTTAACTGGTTCACTTACACAGTAGTACTCCAGCTCTGCTTCTCTGGCTCTGCGCGTGTCAGTCTATATGTGCAGGTATACAAGTGCAGGCATGTGTTTAATGTGATAAACTCACCTTTTAGATGAGGTCACACAGAACAAACAGGGTAATGGTTCACTGCTAATTGTTCTCTACTTGCTGGAGGTAATTACAGCTTAAAAATCCACCTCAAAACTGATATCAGTATTGACCTGCACACTTCTCTGCTTCCTTGGCAGTGATTCAGGGGGGGGGGGGGGTTATGACTTTATGGATTCGTATAAAACTTGCTTAAGCTTTTACATTCCAAAAAATACTTAATTTAATTGCTTTGATAACAGCTAACAACCAAAAAGCCCATAGCCTCATAAAATCACCCCAATTACTGTCACAGCGTTGCTTCGGGATGTGTCTCTTGATGACTCTGCCAAGACAATCTTGACTCTCTTGTTTATCACATTTTGGTGTTTACAAATCAAGAATGAGCAGTGGATGATGTTGGTTTTTTTTCTCTGTAGGGCCACGCAGCAAAAAGCCCAAACACAAGGCTGAAAGCAAGGACACAGCAGGAACTCCAGTCCTCTGTGTGCTCTCTGAGGCTTGACAATACAGCTAACTGCATTACATTAGTTCATATGGTCAGACACACTGTTGATGAAACCCTCTAACCTCCACCTCAGCCCTAACTCACAGCATGTGTGTGTGTGTCTGAGAGAGAAAGTGTGTTTCTGTGTCTACGTGTGCTCGGGCTGGTGAGTGAGGGCTGCCTGGGGCTCATTGCTCATCTCAGTGGGTATAAATAGAAAAATAGAGAGCCAGGAATATAAGAGCATCATAGTGTGTCTGTGGGGCGTCTGTGGGGTGGAGAGGCTGCTCAGAGCTAACAAAAAAAAAAAAAAAGATCTAAAAGCAGGTGGATGGGTCGCAGGAATCAAAGCTAAACAAATATTGAATCTAATGGCAAATTTGATTTGGTGAATAGAGTTTCTTCACAGCAGCCATGACTTGAAAACAGGAGTGTAAACACAGGTGATATTAATGATACTAATTGAAGTTTCATTCAGGTCAAACAGAGTCACGGTGCTGCTACTAAATGGAACAGGATTTTAAAGGACCAGTGTGTAATAATTACAGGAATTTATGTACATAAATGAGATATATTATATATAAGTATGTTATTTATTATTATCAATCAACATAAACTCAGAATCTATATGTTCCCGTTACTTTAGAAATAGCCATTTATAGTTACATACTGTCGGGTCCACTTACGGAGATCATCATCCTGCGCCGTCTACGGCAGCGCAGAGCGTACAAACTGTACTAACAGTGAGTCTTGGGAAGCCCATGGCGACCTTACGTAGACGCCGCAGCATTTTGACAAATGGAGGATCATACATACACTGTACCAGAACAAAAAGCAGCGGACAGTGAATCCCCGTCATCCAAGAAGTGGAGACGCGAAGAAAGTAAACGCAAGCATGACAGGAAACGGCAAAAACATGAATCCACATTGGCATAGTTTACACGATGGAAATCGCTGATGGAGGACAAACGTTTTCACAGTGACGCCGAGGTTGCCTGTTTTCTGCTGGACAGGTAATTCATCCTACACACATAATTGTAATTTGTTGTGAGATAGCTTTCGCTCGCCATTTTGTCTGCTGACGGCCACCGTACTTGTGGTGAGAGAGGGGCGGTGTCGGGGTAAATCCTCTTAGTTGCAATCTAAGGTTTGAACGCTAGATGCCACTGGAAATCACACACTTTCAATTTTCATGTCAAAATGGCTGCTGTGAAAAAGGTCTCTTGAAACCATCGCAGAAACTACCTCAAATTGTTTGTTAAACAGAACCATCTGGGAAGTCGTCCATAGAAACATTCTGGAAAAGGGCAGGGATTTTCAAAAACACTTGTAGTAATACTCTCCGGTTCTGACATCACTGATGCTATTGCGGTATCCATGCTTACCTCCTCAGGAGCCACTGTTGTTTGTCCAAAACAAGTCGCTTCTATGGAAGCTATTGTCACACCAAATACCACACCTGCAGCTGCTAGTAGTCCCTCCTAGGATGCTGATTGGCTGCATCACTTGTGGTGCAGATGCATGCAGTTAACTTGAAGCCTGGCAAGTTGGAGTCTCACATGATTGTGTGATCTCACAAATCCAGCTGCCTCGCAAGGGAAACCGAATAAAATACCAAATGAAATTGTTGAAGATATGGCTCAGTTTTTATGTGATTAACGTGATGCATGAGACAACTGCTGGCATCTTATGTGAGTTTCAATGTGCACTGATTTAATCTGTGTCCAAAATCACAGCCCTCACCCTTTCATTACTCCCAACAGAGGGTATGCACATAATGCGACAGTATGCAGAAGTCACTCTGGTTTACGCTCACTGAGTGGCATAAACAACTGAGTGACACATCTAAAATAAGAACAACCTGTGCAATTGACTGTTAAAATAGATTCAACAAGAAATGGGAGCATCTTTGTACAGACTGCCAAGAAAAGAAATGCAAATATCGCTGCAATTAACAGGAACAACTGGAATCCGGTTTGGGGTAAAAGTTATTTTCTGTACTGACTAACGTTACTCATCAATCAAATATTTAGCATGTTTCAGTTCAATAACCTGTAACTGAGCCTTGTGTTGTGCAAATGTAAATCACATTGTGCATCCTTACTCTGGAAATAACCCCAAACATCAATGTTGTTGCATGCCAACATGTCTCTTCAACAGTGTCAGAAAATAAAAAATATTTGTACAGACGTGTTAACATACAAGCAGAATATCTTTTGGTGACCAGTTCAATCTGATTTGTCCGACAAATCCCACCATGAAGGAACGTTACATCCAAGTGTCCAAGCTTTTGTATAACGATTCCTGACCATTGCTGTCAATGTCCTTGTGAAATTGTGAGTGTCAGCAAAAAGCTTTTTATTAATTCTGTTGTAGGAATTGTTTTTTTACATGCAGCTAAGGCCCACAGGCTAGAATCAAACCTAGGCCACTGCAGTGGACTGATAGCCTCAGCACATGTTCTAACAACTGAGCTAAAAGGGTGGGGGCACTACATAAAATTCACACTCAGGCTTCGGACACTCAAATAAAACGGTGGATGGTAAATATAGGACACTATGTAGAAAATAAAGAATGATTTCAGACACAGCCATAGATTTCTAACAGCAGCTGAACAAAAGGTATAACTGGCAGGACAAATAGCAGGTTGTGATGTGATGACAGGGCAGCATTATTCAAAACATGGCGTGTTTGATGCAGAAAAATTGTCGTGCTATGAGAGCTGAATACATACCTGGACGTCACCACACCTGGTGTCCATATCACTGCTCCTCAAAGACGGAAAATGCTCCTGGAGGAGGGAGAAACAGAAGGGGGGGGTGAGGGAGAGGCATAGCATTAAGAAAAAGCACTTGTCAGGTAGCCCATTAGAGTACCATTACAATACCAATCTCTGCTCCCCATCTTTCCCTCTCCCTGTGTGTGTGTGTGTGTGTGTGTGTGTGTGTGTGTGTGTGTGTGTGTGTGTGTGTAATTCTTTTTGTATGCCTCTAGTCACCAGCAGGAAGATGAGATCATTACCTGTGACTGCGAGGCTAATGTCACACACAGCCTCAAAACACACACACGCACACACACACACACCCCAGGCCACACACATGCACTCGCAGAGGCAGACTAAAGAGGCTAATGTGACTCTGCCTCAGTAACAAAACTATGGTGACCGCAGGGCTCATCTCCATTTGGATAAGGCAGCCTGTTTTACAACCTGCTTCCAACACCGGCAGACGGGAGAAACAAGAGGATGGAGAGAAAAGGGAGAAATGACAGAAGGATGAATAGAAGGGGCTTCTAATTGGAGACATGGTGGGAGCGAACAACCATCTCTCTCTTTCTGAAGGAGGGAAAAAAAAAAAAAGGCGAGCTGCACTGTACAGAGAAAAAGGTACAGCTGCAGACATAATGTATGGCTCAGAATAAGCTCATTAGCAGTGGTGGGACTGTGAATGACAGATAAGGGGAGATGTAGAGGGGGATGATGGGAGGGGTGGAAATGGGTCAAAAGGTGGGGATGGCTGGCCTGGCCTCTAATTAACTTCCCCATCAGTCCTATGGCTCTTACTTCATATTGCCTTCACAATATCACTACAACATGACGCTGTCTGCGGTGTGTGTGGAGAGACAGGAACATTGCTTCTCTGTTAGAGCATAGATCTGGTATCATTTGAAGAAGTTGTGTTGTCTGTTTTAAACTTTATTTAAGGCCCTTTTACACTGGACAAAAATGCACTAACATCTGACTTATGTCTTCAAAAGGTTACAATCAGCATTGAGTCACGGGTCAACTGACTGCAGTGGTCACGTGTATTTATCGTCTCCACCTCCGATCAACATTGACGGAAACATGACATCCAGGTGGACACAAATTTTTCGGCCATTTTCAGTGGAGGTAATGTAGGCTTGTTGTCTCCGGCAGTAACTTAAACTCTTTTGCTTTCTTTTCATACACATGTTCTGCTTGGCATGACTTGGTTTAACTCAGCACATCAGCCCAGCACAGCAAAGTTTGCACCCACTTGAAGTTGTGTATTCACTGATGACATGCTCGTCATAGTCACAGTGCATTAACATTTTACTTCCTGTAAATTCTTCCCAGTGTTATTTTGTTATCTAAAAGCTTTTTTATGATGCAGAAAAGTCGAGAAGCATTTGGTTTTCATCAGCAGTGACCTAACACAACTTCAATCGGTTGAAATTGAACATGAAACCATAAAATAAAGCAGATACATATAAAGAACAAAGAGCGACAGTCCAGATAGAAACTAGCACAGACATGAATCTTGATGTTGAATCTTTCCACCACACATCAGAAAATAAAAAAAGGAAAGCAAACTTGTGTACTGGCAGTAGGAAAAGGGTCAATCGCCTGTTTTTGTCAGGTTTAGCTGCATTTAAAAAACCTGCAATCACATGCTAATTTTAACGTGTCCAGTTCAGTTCCAGTGTCTCATTTCACGCTTGTCTCACAGGTTGATCGTCTGCCAATCGTTACCAGCCGATATATTTACTACCGGACCTTGACCTCACCTAACCGCTTTGCGTCCTCTCCAATATGGCAATTGCACAGATGCATAGCGGCAACATACAGGAAGCCTCCTTCTAGTCAAGATGATGGCAAAGGTAATGGAAATACAGAATTTGTTCATAGTGTCATGTCTAACTTTAGTGGATTACATCATATCAGGTATGGAATTAATTTGCAGATGACTATGAACGTCAGATTTTGACCCCGAGCAAAGGCCAAAATATGGCCTGAAACATGTAAACCTTGTTTCTCACCTAGCAATTGTTGATCACTGGCCTGTATCACCTAGTTAAAAGAGTGAGGAGTCAGCAGTTGGTAACATTTTGCAAGAGGCTATTTTCAAGGTTTTCCAGTACACTGTAAATTCTAACAAGTTAGAAGGAAACCGACTGCCTGGAAAAAATTAAGTAAAGCAACTTAATTCTGTCAAGTTGTGTTAACTTCTGTGTTTAAGCTGAACATGCATTGTTTGAGTAAGCAGTACTTACTGAACGATGTGAGCACTTAATATATTTAAGTAAAGTCAAATACAATCATGCTGTTACAACTCAAAAACTGTAAGTAAGGTGAACTTAACCAAAGTAAGTAAGCACTACTTAAGTGTAAATATAATACATTTACTCTACCTTAGTATACTCAACTTAAAAATAAAACAACTCACAAAATTTGCAGTATAAAAACAATCAGATTTATTAATTGCTTTTCAGAAAGTTCAGAATATTTGTGTACAATAGGCAAAATATTAACATTGTTTATGTAACACTCTTAATACAATAAGATCACTGAATTAAGGCTTAACACACTGTTCATCCTGAATCTTGTTAACTCAATTCACAATCATTTACATTCAGAGTAGAAAGAGACCACCAAGGGTCAAGACTGTGCCTGAATGATATGGAGCAAATACATAAAAAATAAACTAGTAAAATGTGTAAAACTGTGTTACTCTACTACAATATTAATATGTTGACAAATGCCTTAAGAAACAAAAACATGCATCAGGGATTTTTCAACAAGGCTGTCATTTAATACCAATAGTACATTTGACCATTACACACATTTCTCAAAAAGAAATGACCAGATTGCAAAGGTAGAGTGAGTTAACACAACTTATTTTTTGTTTGTTTGTGTTACAACTACTCCCAACCATTGTATCAATGGTAACACAATGGTAAATTATTGCATTAAAGTTAATGTTTCAGTCTTGTCCTTATTGGTGAAAATATCAATTGTAGTATCACTTATAGTGCACATATACTGTATATGTTTCTTATCAAAAGAAGAGTAGTGTATTTCAGTCTTTGAGTTATGAAGAAAAATATTTCAACATAAAGCCTTGGTATGCAAGTCATTTTTTATGAAGCTTCTCATTATTAGTCAGGATTTCCTAAAGCGCAAGATGACGTCCTCAGATGTCTTGTTTTATCCACAATATATTCAGTTATTGTCATAAAGAAGTAATGAAACCAGAAAATATTCAACTTGACTTCATTTTATTAAAGAAAAAAAAACTCCATTAATTAATTCTTGTGGTGTGGTTGAATATAGAATTGGTGGGCCTCTACCTGACTCTATGTGAACAGAACAGGCTCGCTGTCCATCATTTCTCACTGGAGGCTGGTCTTCCATGATTGTCTGGTCCATCTGTTTTCTTACATCAGCCAAGTTTCCCATTCCCAGTTTAAACTAAAATAAAATACAATATTTTTAAACTATTACAGAAAAGTTACAATGACAACCATATTTTACATGTTGGACTACACTGTGTCTCACTCCAGGATGTTGAGACCAAGCCAGAGCACTTTTATTCTGGTTTCTTGTGTTGAGCTCCTGCTACTGAACTCTGACGTCTGCTCCTTCAACACACACGCACACTAACGGCTAACGGCTCATAACGTTGTCCGGAGTTGGACTTGTTGTGTCGGATTTTTGCGTATTATAAACTCTAAACACTTACCGACATCAACGTTAAGGTCCACTTTTGCTTGAGTGTAGTGAAACCGGGATGATATACTGAGGCACCGCCTGCCTCTTTCTCTTTGAGCAGCCAAGTTCGCGTTGTCGCTTCAGTCGAATTTGCGCGCCATGCAGGCAAGTTTTCTTCTTCTTGGTGTTTTTGCTGGTTGCCAAACAATGGCACGACCTGCTGGTGCAATACTGCCACCAACAGGTCTGGAGTTTTATGTGCACAGTCCTGTTTACTCAGAAAAACCAAGTAAATATTATTGAAAGACACAAGTATGACATCAAAAAGTACAGATAACTCAGATTATGCAAGTTAAATTAGAATACTCGTGTAACTTATGTAAAAGGCACTATTTAATTTAAGTAAGGACTTGATTTTTTTAAATATTGATATTCAAGCTGCTGTAACAAAACAAAAAACTATTAGTATTGGCTGATATGGCTCATAGATGATCTCCAATCAGGGAAAAAAAAAAAAAAACTAGAGCGAGCAACACATTGTGGAGATTTGAGAGAGTCAGCTCCACCGCCAACCTCTGTGACCATGTGACCTTTTTCTATGTAAATCTGCACACACGTTAATGTGCATCTTCACAGAAGTATAATTAGTTCAATGTAATATCATAGAAGCTTATCCAGAGTCTCCGTTGCTTTGTGAATCTGGTGAATTATTGTAATACACACCATTAACACACCATGACCTCACAGCAGGCTTATTAAAGGCTCCAATTATGAACAATAACAACATTTCAAGGGTTGTATTATCATGTGATATGAAATCTGAGTATCCACTCCCTCTCTCTTTTCTTTCTCCTTGTTATTATATCTGCTTTATTCTTCATGCCTCTCACTTCCAGAGGGGAGAGTTTAATGTACTGTATATACTGCAAACACTGTGTAGTTACTCATTGTTCTGTCTCATAGATGAAAAAATGTAATTCTCTTTCCATACAGCATGAAAATAAAGCTGGAGGTGCACTCTGTGTTTATTCTCGTGCTGCTCAGATGAACAGCAACAAACTGTGTCAGCAGCACACATTTCACCCCCCACACTGAAATACATACGGTAATGCCGGGGCCGTTTCTGTCCTCCTCGTTCTCTCCGTCTTCAGTCATCTCCTGTTCTGTCCTTTTAATTGTCTCTTTCAACCTCATTTTATTTTCTATTTCATTTTTCGTACTGTAAGTGTCATATGATTACTGGTAAGCACAAACAGTAGTAACAATGCAATTAGAAAAACGTGTGATTTCACCCACACTCTTTTCACTCTGCCTCTCTCTCTGCTGCCCTCTTTCTCACCTCCTAAACACGCACACCCACTGTGTGTCCCTCTCATAATCATGTTGCAATCATGTGAAAAAGTGTAGGAATATTAAATATTAACTGCACATTCATTCTAGGCAAGCAGAATATGAAATGAATTAATCATGGCGTACAAGGCAGTCTAGATTCTTATCTTCTATCCTTATCTGCCTTCATGTGCTGCGAGGATGCTTGGCAGGTAATTAACAGTGGCCAATCAGAGACCAGTCCATGTACTGTATGTATATTATGTATGTATGGATGTCAGACTGTGATGATCTGCCGTGTCACGAAATGCCACCTGATTCCACTCATTCATAAATGCTTCTATGATAGAAAATACAATTATTTAAAGGAGCACTCCACCATTTATTTTATGTCACAGTCAGTTACTAGCCATGGGTGCTACTGCTGAGCAAGTGAAAACAGCTGAATACTGTCTTCAGTGGTTTGGGAAGGAGCTTGAGGAAATTACCCTGATGATGACTCAGAGTCTGTTCATACCAGGGATTAGCATGTGTCCTGGGTGATCCAATGACAAGCAGACAGCTCTGAGTACACATGTGAATTCAACCAATATGCAGTGAGGACGCATTCGAGATCCGATTGCTCAGACCACATTTTGAGGTGTTCTGGGCCACAATTGGGAAAATTCTTTTAGCAGTGTGTACGCAATGTGTCCTGGGCCACACTGAAGGACCACCTAGTGTACATAACTGACCTCCTGATGATGATGCTGATGATGATGTCATCGTCTAACATGAAGACTGATAGTGATCGACCGCTGAGCTCTTTACCATCATAACACTGATTTTAAAGCCTTCTGTATTTAAGGTAGAGTGTCGCCTCAGAGTCGCCATAGAGTTCTTGCCTAGTTTCCATCTTTTACACGAGAGAGAAATAGAAAAATATGTTGCTCTTCATTGTATTACGTCTCCATGTTATATTTATTATTTTCTGTTTTAACACATAACTAAGTTACCAACATGTGGTGCCAAGATGAAGAGCCTTTTATTTCCAGCATTGATATTGTCCCTTGTGATGTTTTACTCTGGATATTATCATATACCAGTTTGGTAGATATTGCCCAACCCTTGTTCACTGTAATGCAAATTATGTGTTTGGGCTAATAGCCACAGACTCCCTTAAAAAATCTCATAATTTTGTGAGTTGTTGAGTGAAGACAAACTTTGTGAAACGTCTATAACAAATTCTTAATTATTTGGACATTCTTGTAAATTCAGCAAATGTCAAGTTATTTCTCTCTTTGTTTAAAAAAACATTGTGTCAGTTTGTCCCAGCATGTTGGCTTCTAGTGTTAGGCCGCCAGTTATACACAACTTAACAATGCATTTGGTAAGTGTTTATTTGAAGTGAAACCGCTACAGTGAATTCTTATGTGAATCAATTCTTAGTTCTTAGTCATTTGTGCCTTCTCGTAAGTTCAGCATTTAATACATTATATTAAGTTGTTTCTTTCCACTTTTCTTTAAAAAAAAAAAAAACATTCAGGAGAGACGCTCCGTAGTTGTGCTGGGATGCTTTCACTTTCTCTGACCCTGTCTTTAATGCCTTTCTTTGCCATCTGTGATGTGAAAACATCAGATTTCTACATAGTCACACAGTAAATGTCTGAGTCCTGACCATCCTTCAGTTATAAAATCCCAGCGCACTATGGAGTGTCTCTCTTGCCGGGCTGCTGACAGTACAGGTAAAACATGAGGTTCATGGCTGATACAGGGTATTTAGTGTGGCACTGAACTGAAAAAAAGGGAAGGAATAGTTGAATCTATCTATTAAACAGTTAAATGACAGTAATGCCTAGCCCTAGTGTTTATTTGCAAATTGAGCAGGGAAGTGAGATCCAATTACATGTGGTCACTCAAGATGCATCTAGAGATGTATTTTAATTCCAGTAATGCAATCACATACTTAGACCTGTCTCCTTTTGATCACATCACCCAGGAAGCATGTTAATACCAGGTATGAACAGGCTCATAGTAAAGTCAGAAGGTTTATCCTAGCTTTGGACTTGGAGACTACAAAAAACAGAAAGCCAGCAATACAAACTGTGGGTGAGGAGTTTGAAAGATGTGGGTGTTTAATGGGCAAGGGGGGTCTGATAAAAGATGGTACTGGGTTGCATTATGGGAAGTGTAAGACTGCATGTTTGAGCTTGACCCACACTGTGGACTGAATGCTCTTAAAGGATCTCTGCCTCAACCGATTCCAATTTGACCATGACTGTCTCGACTTCATGAAGTCCAGTGTCTCAAAATATATTATTCATGGCGACAAAAGTTTATGCAAAACTGACAAAAAAAAGCAAGATAAGATGGGAGGAAAGTCAATGGGTCTCTTTTGGAAGGACCACTAGTTTGCTTTAGGAATGATTCTCTCTGAACCCTCTTTTTCTCTCTCTTCATCTCTCTGCCGCCTCTATCTCTCCATCTCTCACGCTTGATGGCCCCCCTGCATGCTCCTAATAACCCATGATGAGTCCTCCACACTTGAGCACCCTCCCATCAGACACCCGCTGAGACTCACACACACACAAACACACACACACACACACACACACACACACACACACACACACACACACACACACACACACACACACACACACACACACACACACTCTGTGTCGGACGTAGAGGGGTGTGGATGATGACACCCATCAGTAGGGCAATTAATGGGCCCGTCCCCTGGTTACAATGAAAACAGAGTGAAGAAGCAGAAAAACAACATTAGCCAATATGGCTGGATCCGACTGGTATAATTAGCCTAGCACACCACTTGGACCAGAAAACCCAAAAGCACAGCCAGCAGTGACGCAAAGAAGCAGCGAAGGAGGGAGACTGGGGAGAGATGAAGTGGAGAGGCGAGTGGAATATGAGGGCAATACCGGAAAACACACAATTCAAAGATAAGATAAGGATGCTGAAAATAGTCAGGAGATGAATACACATGCAGCTCTGTGGTAATAAAAAGCCCAAATGTGGCTCTGTTTTACTCTAAAAGAGGGAGAGATCAGGAGTTGAGTGCGGCCAAGTAAGCATGCAGGGAGAGACGGATGTAAGACAGAGAAGTGAGAGGGAGGCATAAAGGAGAGGTGGACGGAGGGAGGGAGAGGAGAGTGGTGTAGACACTGGGCCATGCTCGCAGCATACTGATGCTGCTGTAAGACATGCAGTCAGCGTGGCCACGGCTAAGCAACCAAGCATGTGCTGCAGAGGGCTGGGCTACCTCATAATAGTGTGTGTGTGTGTGTGTGTGTGTGTGTGTGTGTGTGTGTGTGTACTTTTCATGTGTGTATGTATTGTTGATTATGATGCTGTGTGAAAATATCATAACAAGGGGAAGATGGGATTATAGAGGAACATGCACTTTATGTGAGCGCGTGTGTGCTTCTGAGTTTGTATGTGGGTGCGCACATGTGTAAATGCGTGTTTGTGTGTGCAGCGTGTGCTGCAGTGGGCGGTGGGTTGTTCATTATGCTGTATGTGTCTCCTCCTGCAAAGCCTCTGTTATCACAACACAGAGCCCCGGCAGCTTCTGCGCTAGCTCTGTTACCATACCTGAGTCCCGCGGGAGCTCCTATAGCATATTCTGCCCCTCAAGGACAGTATACTGGAGCTCCAACGGAAACACGGACCACCATAACCCGTCACACCCACCTCAACTCATGACCTCCTGCTAATCAACATGGGAGAACATAAAGAAAGTAAATGCTTGTATTTGTTTCTATTCTTTCTGAATGGCAAAGTAGTTAAACTGTTTAATTTCCCCTCCAGACATGTTTTCAAGTACTTAAAAACTCTGCTATGATGATTAATATTTGGTTCAACATGGTTTTCCCGCATAAAGAGTTTAAAAACAAGCACAAATTTGCAATACCTGTGTGACATACGTACGAGCACGTATCCATGTGTGCACACATTCACACACCCACTTGACCCCCATGGCTTAAGCATAAGGAGTTGGACTAAATCAAAGCAATGGAAAAAGGAACTTTCTGCCAAGTCCAATGATGGTTCATGAATCCTGATAGGGGGCGTGACTTAAGGTTAGGGGGCAGGTCATAAGTCACCAATATAAAAGAAACCCTGCTGAGCCCAGTGATGCCTTCTAAAAGAGTCTATGGTAAGCAGTTCACGAGTTTGGCCATGGTTTGGTGTTAAATGCCTTTCTGTTACAGGCCACACCCCCTATTCCCCAGTTGGCATGAACAGTTAATGAGCTTTCCTTTGGCTCATGACCAACCTTTCCACAAAAACTTGTGTAAGTCTATGAATCCATTTGTAAGTTATGTACCTTTCTATGATGGGCAACTCTCATTACAATGTCTTTTTTAGAGAACTGGAATGAACGCAGACACACACCCTCACGCTCATACTCTTTGGGCGAAAACTGTGGCCACCAAAGGATGGCAATGTTTTGTGGAGCGACCAACCGACAGACATCCAATACATGAGAGCAGCCTATCCAGGTACTTTGCTCCTGTGTCATGCTTCTCTCCCATTTTGGGTGCTAATAACCTCTCTAATTTGACTAGCAGCAAGGAAATCATATCACTTTTGAGATATTAGATGCCCAAATCTAAGAAAAAAGGGAAAGATATAGGCGTTGATGAATGTCTGCCTCCTTCAAAGTGGAAAAATGACCCCACCAAGTGGTAGGGGTGTCTTACTCTCACATGTACCTTATTGAATTTTGAATGGTAATGTATTTCTGACATCTACCATACAACAAATTATGCTAGTTTTTTCACATTAGTGCTGGCACCTTAACTGACCTTTTTTTTTAAAACCCAAAAGGAAAGTGACGTATGGCTGCTCTCATCCATAGAGCTGCTGGTTGCAGCTAAAACACTCTGAAAAGGGGTTGAAAAGCATTTACTTTTTCTCCTTCATTGATAAATTCTGGATCCAGCCCCCACCACCACTGCTTGTACTAGGTTGACCACTCTTGAAAAAGAGGTTAGCATCAAATGCCTAGCATCACCATTTGGAAAAACACAGAGAGATTAAGTCATCCATATTTGAGCCTCAGTCACACCCAGACTCAAATAAGTTGTGCACCAAATTTGGCAACTAGCAGATGTATCACAGCTGTAAGTGTAGTTAGCATCTTATTTGTTTGTGTTGTTTGCTTGTCAGCTGGTAACTGGCAGAGACTGACGCAGCTAATGCCAACTCTTACTCTCGGTTTTGACAGGTCCGCTCTGCGCTGGAGGTTTTAGGTTTCTTTGCTGGTGGCTCTTGGGGATTAGACAGCAATTGTCTTTTGCATTTGTTAGGTATCAAACCTAGCTTGTCCGACTTATGTTTGAGTCTCAGACTTTAAAGGGAGTGCACAGAAGTTTCCCCCTTCAGTAGAGGAATATGAAAGCACCTCTCTAGTAATAAACTTTGCACAGAATCAAGCCAGTATAGTCAAGGTCAAGGATGTTTTAGGGGATATAAACAAAGAACAACACATTTTTGAGTGAAGGGGCTCTTTACGTTTCATTTTACCCTGTCATGGGTACTACATGTACTTTGTATTACACAGACAGAGAGTAGGAAAGATTGCAAACAAGATATAGGGAGAAAGGAAAGAAGAATGAAAATAAATTTTGTTTGGTTAAAGAGAGGGGTACTGGAAGGACAAAAAAGGAGTCATACTGTTCAGGTGGCTGTCACCAATTTGAATGACATTTGAAATGCTCATCAAAATGACAGGAATTAACACAGATATTATTATAATGCTCCCTACTGTAAAGTATAGCCAGAAGGCTGTCATATAATCTCCCTTTCTCTTGCTGCTCTATTTGACTCCGTCCAGGAGACAACAGGAGGCCTGCTCTTCCTTTGTGTCTCACTCAATCCCTCATCTTCAGCTGTCTCTCAGAAAGAGATCCAGAAATGGATTTCATTCATTAGCAGAGATGAGAACAGCTTGCAGGGGGTTACAAAAAGTGTCTTTTTCTGCATTTCTAAAAGTGTGCCACATTGTGAAAAATGGGAGGAAAATAAAAAAAAGAGACGTGAAAACGCTCTGCAATGTTCCCCTCCATCTTTAATGAAAGAGAATGAGAGGAGCTGTCGCTTTCTGTCTCCCACTGCTCCACCACAACCTGATTACTGTCTGATGATGATGGCACTACTTCCTGACATCTAATTGAAATAATTGTGTGTAATCACTTTAAAAGACTGGCAGGAGACATGCGAGCGATGAGAAGTAGTTAAGAAAGGCAACGGCATTTTAATTGAATCTTCCCAGATGCATCTGATTCCATCAAACAAGTCTAAAACCACCAGGAGACAGGCGGAGACACAGCAGTGGCACAGTTCAATTGAGAGATGAATAGTGAGGTAATGGGTTTAGGGGCTGCGAAAGAGAGCAGGGTTTAGGTGGATATGCTTCAGCCATTCTCTCATACTCGCACACTTTATCCCACATAATCTGGAAGAAATCTTCAGAGTACCACACTGTATCCAGGTTGACTTTCCCAGAAGCGGATCTTTAATACAGTATTTCACATAAACAACCCAAGTGAGGATTTTCTACCATTATTGCTGATTCTCTAAAAAAAAAGAAAAAAAACACCTTTTCTGGCTCGCCAGCACCGACGCCGACAGATTGTGATCGTGAGGCAAAGACGCCTTGCAGGTTTTGTTGGGATGGACTTTTGACTAAAATGCACAGTCTGGACCTCCATGCACAGCTGGCACTGTTTCATGGGCCTGTGCACCACGGGGCCACTCTGTGGGTTTCTGAAGGCCCATATCACACAGAGAGCCCAGGCCGGGGAGAGCCTGTCCACAGCCATTTCCCTACTCTTTAATCTCAGCGGCCGACTGGAGAGAGCAGCGCTGCACATTCCATTAATGTAAAGTGGGGCTTGAAGGCCCGTAATTTATTGGCTCTGCAGGCTCGCCTCCCCTCATCTCACTCATACTGGCTCCTGGCCACCAAATACTCCCCCTGATACCCGCCGACATGCAGCACCCTACGCTCAGCGTTTTATGCTATTTCGTTTTCTTTCTCCCTTTTTACCTCTCCCTGCCTCTATACTCTGCTCTCTTTACCTCTCTTTGCCTCTACCTCTGTCGACTCTCTTTTCAAACATTTTGCCTCAATATATCCCTCAATATTTCTCTTGCATAAGCAATCACGCATACATACAGATATTCCCTCTGCAGGACCTAATTTTACCTAAAATTATCATAGTATTTCATTCTAGTCGCTCCCAAAGCTTCTGCTAAAGGAGCCAAGGATGACGCGAGGAACCCGGCTGCTTAAGCCTCTGCATTACTGATTTAACGGACAGTTTAATTACCAGCAAAATGACACACACACAGAGTCTCAGAGATAACTGCGGGAGAACGGAAGAATCCCCTACTGAGAGAGACAGAAACAGAGGGACACAGAAATCTAGTTCTCTCTGTTGATCCAGCTCTGATTCTGTTTCACTCCTCCTCCTCCTCCTCTCTTCCACAGTCTGGACTAATTGTCATGATCTGTGCTGCTACAGCAAAGGTGCTCTCCTGACCATTAAAGCCGCATTTTCATTACACATTTACGGTGTAGTACCCTTGAAACCCATACCGATCATGCACTTAAACTCTAGATGTGATCTGTGTTTCCATCGCAGACACCACTGTTAGATGTAGGCAAGGTTGTTACGAGAAGGTATTGGCCACACATTAACCACATAAGTAGCATGACATCATATCTAATGCGACAGAACAAAGGAGCACAAGAACACAACGGAGGTCAACAAATGTTTTGTGTTCTTTCGTCTCAGTATGTGGTAATTAATTACATGTATTTAGAGTTTTCATTGCAATCAATGGGATATTTAAAAATGGTGGGTTTGTACACTGAGTCCTTTGTTGCACAAGAAGTGACAATTCTGTTGACTAGTCAACAGACTACAGTATTCCCAGCTCCTTCTAAAAGTCCTGGGTCAGTCTGCTAAATACCATAATTAGGTCTCTTTCCAATTGGAAATGCCAAAATATCTGTTCTAATGTGTACCTGAACTGATCTGCTTGGTGGAAACAAGGCATACGCTGTCAGGATGGCTGCAGGATAGTTCCAGGTCAGGGCAGGTCAAGATGAGACAGGATGTGGGAGACAGATAGTATCACTGAATCACAAACCAAACAGAATACCGGAGTTATTCCCTCCATCTTTTTCAAACAGAGCCTCATGGTACACACTGAAAAACAGAGGTACAAGAAAAGGTTTGAACTGAAAAGTACATCTTTCAAAAGTCCACCATAACAGGAACACAAGGGTCGCAGATGCCTCCCTTATGATCCACCATAAAGGTCCCAGCATAGTTTAAAGGAAGCCTGAACTGTACAGTTGGTGCAGTCGGTTAAAGCAGGACATGGCTGGTTCATCCTGGTTAAATTACCCAGCAGTGCTGCCTAAGGCTTGACTGAGCTCTCCATCAAACATCTGTGGGTGGGAAGCTCTTTAAAGATCATACTGTTTTTGCAGCATCGCTACTCTGTTACAGTCCCCTACTGGTTTTACCCCCCCAAGTCCTGCAGCATTACAGAAACACATCTACACTAACACATGTCATTTTGTAGGAACAGAACACGCCAACTGAAATCCCAGCAGGAAAACACAGTTTTCCTCGACCTCTGACACCAGTCGGTAAAACTCCTCTCTGAGACAGTCAGTCCAAATGTTGAGAAAAACAGCTTCAACTTCAGATGATGCAAGAAATAGTCTGACCAGCACATGAACTCAGGAAAAACAAGCAGTATTATGTCAGAGACAGCCAATACATCACTTTCTCTGTAATGAACTTAATGTTCCAGGACCTCCCTCACGTGTAGGCAGACAGGCTGTACCACCCACTAACAGCAACCTGCAGTTACACTACTGTAATTGTTTTCTAATTTAACGTCACTGTTTTATGTGTTGTGCGAGTTGCAAAATGTCTCCTGTGTGCATTGTAATACTCTAGAATTAAGATTTAATTTGGGAAATGTACAATCTAATTAAAGAGCAAACTTTTATGTATGAAGAAAATCAATATATTGATACATAGTTAGAGAACCTCAGCAGGGTATTAAAAGAAGGCATTTCACTGATGCTATTAGCAGAATTATGTTTATTTCATTTCTTTCATTAGTTTGATTATTTCATTAGTGCCGGTGGCTGTAGTAATTTGATCACAGTTAAGTTCACCTGTCTCATGTTTGGTTTCATTTTACTGGCCTAACTTGAAACTTACATCAGCACTATTGTTATGATTTGAGTCTAATTTGAGTGTGATACCTTCTCCGATTGCCGCAGATCTACTTCTGCAATCCAGCTCTTCAGTACACACATGCAAGTATTGACCAGCACATCAGCAAATCACCAGACCCAGCGCTCGCTATGGGCGAGCATTTAGATTCCAGGTCCTCCCTGGATGACCTCTGGCCTTCCCTCCTCCACAGTGCCTGATAATGATTAACATTATTCCAATCAGGAGATACTTCAGTCTGAATGTATGAAATATATTCAGCTGACGTGCACAATCTGCATGAGAATAGTGGAAGGTCTTTGGTGATTAGATCCCATAGTGATGTCATCATGTATGAGGGGGTGGTGAAGCTGCGATTAATGTAGGAAAGCCCCCGATGGTGTCTAGACACTGGTGGTGGTGAAGAGATGGCTGAAGAGCAGGATGTAATGAGGAGCGGACTTCTGATGAGCTCAACCTGAGCCCCGGGTATGAAGAGCTGGAGGTGAATGGGACAGCGGAGGGTCGCTGATAACAGCAGAGAGGAGAACAGATTTTAACGTTTGTCGGCGATGACATGATTGGCTGACGGAGACAGCAGCTACCTCTGGTTGGTTAACTGATTAGTGAAGACCCATAATCAGCTGATTGAGAATAAGCAGGAAAGAGAGTAGGAGAGAGAGAGAGCTGTGAATGAATGAGGTGTGAAGGTAGTTTCCTGATTGAACTTACATTAAACTTCATTTGTTATTAGTAGTAACAGTTAATGTCACAATAATCCACCACTTTCAAATTTAAAATGGTTTAGAATTTCAAACAATATGATTATTATACTTATTATGATCTGTCCTCACTTAGAGGAGTACAGAGGACTGACATTTGTGTGACTTGTTGTCATAATTAGGATATGAATTCTTGAGCTGTGGCCAAAAATGTACTTTGCATAGTGACCACAGTGACCTTGACCTTTGACCTCCAAATTCTAATCAGTTCATCCTTCAGTCCAGGTGGACGTGTGTGGCAAATTTGAAGAAAATCTGCTTCAGTCTGTAGACCACTGACTTGAAGGTCTAATGACTGAAACGTTCTAATAGTTTATCACAAGTAAATCAGAGTGTGTTGGAGCCTGTACAATTTGAAAATTGCAGAAATGTTACTTTCCCATTCATTTCATTTATTTTTATTATAGTTACATATCTGTAGACTACAGGAAACACATGTAGGAGGCCTAGATGTGATAACGCAATTCAAAGTACTGCCCACCCACAGAAACCTACTACTGATGAAGCTACACTGCTGTATATCAGTGGTTCACAAACTTTTTCTGGCACACCCCCTTTTTAGTAGCAAAAAAAAAAGTTCATGCTGCCACACCCTGTAAATACTTTATCAATAAAGATCAGCTCAATGGCATCAGCAAACTCTTGTTTATTTTCCCTACATATATGATATTCATTCAACTTAGTTTCAGTGTATATTTTTCCCCTGGTCATCCATGCAGCAGCTCTGTGCCTCACCAGTGCTCTACAGGTCTACAGTTTTTCTCATTCGCTTTCGCTCAGCTCTAAAATGAGGATTACATTTTTCAAAACATTCAGTTCAAATCTCAACAACTGGTGTGTTGTTAACAACAGATTGGAATTTCTTATTCATTCAACCAATTAGCACTTGTTTTAAACAAAAAAGAGATTTGTATAAACATTTGCAGGGTTGACTGTCATGGTGAAAAAACAGATAAACATTTTGAGTAGTGCAGCTTTACGATGATGTTTGGTGGCACTGGCCAGTTTATCGACAGAAAAATTGTGTTCCATGAAACAGTTGTGACAATCGCACTTATAGTTTTTAAGAAGGTTTAGACAGTTTCTAAAAATGAGCCTTTACTATTGAGAAAAGACCAATGGTGAGAAGAGTTTTTGTTGAATAAATAACAATGTGATATTATTTTGTATCACTACACTGTAGTAATAAAAAGAGAAACACATGATAACAGAGTCTCTCTTGTCTTACCACTAAGACTTTTTTTTTTTCACTCCATTTCCCGTCATTAAATCAGTGCACTGGCCAAACATATGGAATTATGTCTTTTAAATTTCCCAGCAAAACACTGATTTCCACTAAACTGATAAATAAATTCCTTGAGAGCTTTTCTGAGAAAAGTACAACAAAGAATGTGAGACTGCAATAAAAATAATAATAAAGGAGTGCATAAGTTCAGTTACACATAGAGATAAAATATAAAATAAAATAAATTCACAAACACCCCAAGTGGTTTAGTGTGTGTGTGGAATTGAATTATCGAGGGAAAACAGTCAAACTGGAACTTGTTAGAGTTGGTAGAGAGTTTTTAAAACCACAATAACAAGAGGAGGTACTGTAGGTTGGGAAGGATCAAGCATTCAGTTTAAAGGATAAAACAAATCAGAAGATATAAGAACCATGCACTGAAGGTTAATGGTATTTAATTACAGCAACAATGAATGAAATATCTGCATCTCACATTTCAACTAGTCATGTGAAAAATAACTCCAATGTGTCTCTTAACACCACAATTTGTAGACCCACTGATAGTTAAAAGAAAACAAAATTGAATACAGAATTAGTGAGACTATCAAGTAAGCAAGCAGTGCAATATTAATGAGCTGATTAAACTGTGTACGTGGTCAGAGAGGAGCCGTGAGAGGGCCGCAATTGGCCAGTGGGCCGCCTCTTACTTATTCATGCTGGGGGCTAGACGTCTCTCTCTGTAAATTATTTAGACCTTTCCTTTGTGTGTCTGTGTGTGTGTTTGGGAGCAGTGTGTGAATGAATTATTAAGGTTATGTGTATACAGCCACAGTAGGGATCCTCTTTAGAGGGGTCACTGGCCATGCTGTTGAAATAACATTATTATATTGGCACTTTGTGCTCCACGTGCACGTGTGTTCGTGTAAATCCATCAGTGAGACGGGTTTTCCATTTAGTGAATGGATCCTTGGGGACGTCTCGTGGACAAAAAGGCCAGACTGATACTGAGATAAAGACTACATGAGCCTGAGATGGAAGACAAGAAAAGAAAGAAAAATAAAGCAAAGAAAAGTGAGGAAAAGAATAGAAAAGAAAGAAAAGCAAAAACAGAAAAGCAACAAAAAGAAATGAAAAGGAAAGAAATTAATAGAAGAAAGCATTTCTATTAATTTTCTCGCTATGACACACTTTCCCTTTGCTTTATTTCCCCCTCAGAGAGGAATGAGTGCATGATGGAAATGCCTTTTCATTATGAGTGCATTGTCAGGACTGACTATAGGGGTCCTGAGAGAGGTGCCTGTGCATTTTGACGGGTTAACATGTGAAATAGCTATGCTAATCGCTATGCTAATTGCGTTTCTGAACGCATGTTAGCACAGTGTGAGCTATTTCACAGCAAACAGCCATGGCCTAAGCTGTGAATAATGACCACTTCAGCTTCTGCGAGGATATGTAAGCACGGGGCGGCTGACAGACAGGGTTAGTGGGTGGTTTACAGAGAGGCGAGCGGAGAGCGATAAAGGCAGGGGGAGAGAGGAAGAGGAGGATGAGGAAGGAAGGATAGAAGGTATGACAGCTTTCTGCATAATTACTCACATCTGTCTCACCCCTCTCAATCCCTGAGTAATATTCATCTGACAGAGGAGATGGAGATAGGAACAGCTCTTCCTCAAAATACATGTCTTGTGGCTGCATTACATCATGGATGATTGAGTCTACTGTCTGCTGAAGAATCTCTGTCTCTTTTATAACAGATTTTTCTCTGTTATTTTTTTAACGTCAGTACAAACTGGTGAGTCTGAAGAAGCCCACGCTCTTTGATTCTGAGGCACTCACACACTCAGTGAAGCTGACATGTAACAGTGTTTCAGATGGGGGAAGATTTTCTCCCATTAAGCTTCTTTAGCTTTGTTTTAGAGCCACACTCAAACCGACAATATCCTCGTGTTCAAGAATCACAGTCTCCACATTCATTACAATGAGACTATTGGGTTGTGGCAGCAAACACTGAGAGCTTCAGCAAAAGACAAAAAACAAAACAAAACAAAAGGCAACCAGGCAGCAAAAGTTGACTCTTACACAACTTCTGCCCTAGTGCGATCTAACACTAGCAACACAGTGCACTGACCAATCAAATCCATACAACCACACCTGACAGGTAGAATACCCTGTAGCATGTACAGTGTGTTGAATAATACTATTCATGAATCATATCACGTATCATGCACTACTCTAGCACTACGTTGGATTCAGCAAATGATGAGCCTACTGTAGGAAAGTTTTCTGAAATGTAGAAGAGAAATGTAGAAGAGTATGTTTGTGTAGGACAATGTGGGACATGTTATCAATGCTGAGTGGTAGTCTAAAATTTTGACCTGAAAAACATTTGTATTCTGCTCCTTAGCCTATAACATCTGCAGGCTCGTCCCTCTGGTTGATTCAGTGGCAAAGACAGACAATAACTAAGTACTTTCCTCGTCTTTGCTGTAATTTCCATCATATTCCATCTGAATCTGCATAGCTTGTGACTTTGTGGTGGTGACTATACTGCACAGGGTAGCAAAGATGGTGACATGTTAGCCTACACTTGACACAGATTTTTTTATTTGTTTTAAAAAGCATCTGTCCTGCAGTGGTCTCACCTTTGAAAACTAGAGTAAATCAAACTGTTGGGCATGGTTGGGCAAGGTTAAAAATGCTGTGGACAAAGTGGATCTTGCTGGAATTTGTGATCTGAAGGGGGAACACAAGATACTCAATCAATCAATGAATTGATCAGTATTTCTCCAGAATCACTTACAGCACCTTTTAAGGGGAAAAATGTTCTAAACCACCATGATGGTCTTTGGTTCAGAGGACCCGTGTGTGTAATGTGTACTACTGTTTATCATTTGGTGGGTGAGGGGGGGCTGGTGGATTGGTGGGAGAGGGAGGGAGAGGATGGAGGAAATGCAGAGCGTCTGGCCTTTGAACCCCTCCTTTGGGACTATGCTGGGTTCTGCTGAACGTTCCTCTCCACGGTCTCCATGGTGATCATTACAGATGGATGGTGGTTGCACCCTTCGCTCCTGCGTCACCTTAATGCAGGTGTGCTCCTGTCACAGCCTGGTCCTCCTTTACATATCTGCCCCTGATTCGCCACAAGCTCCCTGGAGAATACCTCATCGTAATGAGGAACATATACTGGGACCCCTAAAACAACCTCCTACGCCCCCCTTCCATCCCTCCTGCTATGCTCATTCATTTTCCATTTTTCCGCTCCTTCTGCCTCCACCTCCCCCCACGACTGTCCCTCGATCAGCTCCCCTCCTGGTGCTTTTCCCTTTATTATTCCTGTTTCCTCTCTTTTCTCTCTGCATTCTGGCCAGGGAGTGATATTAGAAAGTGCAGAGTGTCTCACACCTGGAGGAGACATGTCTGTGCAGATGCTGCCTTCATGTTAATAGAGTAGCCAGGACTCCTCGTGGGCACAGACAGAGTGGACTCCCCCAGAGGTGAGAGCAGGTTTAACATATTCTGCAGGAGAGATGATTTGTCTCCCACTATTTTAAGGCAGAACAGCTAAAGCAAACACTTGATATGTGGACCCACAGCCAAAGAGCTATTAGGGAAAGCTGTGTCACTGCACTTACAAACACTTAGACAATGTAAACAGGCTAATGTTAATGAAAAGGGGCAGACTGACTTCTTATGGCTACCATTTAGCATTTAGCCTAGTGCTGAGGTAACAGCCGTTGTCATGGGAATGCTAATGAAGCTAAGGAAAACAAAGCCTGGTTAATGAGAGCTCTGAGATAAGAGAGCAGAGGCTAGGACACACATGTACACACACACACACCCCTCATACACACACTGTGACAGGCTCGTCTCCTTCGACACTAATTAGACAGGAAGGACTATATGTGGAGGAAGAGCTAACTAACCGTCCACATCAATACTGCATCGTGCGATCCTGTCTCGGCCACTGGCCTCAAAGACACGGACCGAGGAGGAGGGGGTGAAGAGGAGGAGGAGGAGGAGAGAGACAAATCAGAGCGAGAGTAAGACATGGAGGGCAGTGAGAAATGAATGTGCAGGAATGAGGGGGATTTCACACTAACGCCTGTCTGGGTGTGATCCACACATGTGACACATGTAGTATGAGATCCAATCCACATATTACAGTATAGGTAGTGATGAACAGCCACACGGAGTGAGCGCTGTTGTCACCTCTTTGCATACATCCACCAGCTGTACTCACATAGTATTCACACATGTACTCACACATGGCTACATTAGAATTCAGATGCATGCATGCACAGATACACATGCATAAGTACATCAGAAACATGGTGGGTGGAAACAACCTAAAAAACAGGCTTATATAGAAAAATAATTTGCGTAACCAAACTTTGTTATGCAAAAAATTCCATTACATTTCATATCATCATAACAGGGCAATGCTCATGCTGAACATATGAAAAGGTTCACTGTTTATACTTTTCATTTGCTTTCACTACAATACCTGCTCCTCAGAACCAAAGCATTATTACGGCTTCTATGGTTATGCCCAGGCAACTCAAAACACTTGATAAAACCTGAAAAAAGGTAGTGGCCTTGATTAATATTGAGCAAAAGTCCACAGCCAGCTTTGTAACAGCTTTGTAAAGCTGTATTCAGGTACAGCAGTAAAGTGAGCTTAATGCTAAGCATACTGTGCATGCTACACTTAGATAGGGGTGTCCCGATCCAATATTGATATCAGATATCGGTCCGATATCAGCCAAAAAACGAGTATTGGATTTTATCGGACTGCATCTAAAATCTCTGATATAAGTGCTCTGATAAGCAGTCCATTTTCCACTCCAGCACTTCTATCCATAGGTGACTCTGGTTGCTGACTATTGTTCTCTGTTTGAGTAACATCACTTGATCAAGTCTTTTCTAACATTCCACACTACAAAATAAGTAATAAAAGTATGTATGATTTGTGCTGATATCGTATCGGTATCGGCCAATACTCAAGGCTGCAATATCGGTATCGTATAGGAAGTGAAAAAGTTGTATCGGGACATCCCTACACTTAGAATGACCCTCCAAGCGTGGTGGCCATATAGGGTTGCCACCCATCCTGTAAAATACAGGACTGTCCCTTATCGAACAATAAAATACAAAAGTTTGTCCCTTATTTTCATATACACTCTACTTTAATGCATAACACCATGTTTTCACATACTTGGAATGATATGAGAAATAATTAAACCAAAACAGTTTTATGAAAAAGAGTGAAGAAGTATTAAATCAGAATGACAGGCAAGTTGTCTATCACTCAGTGTCACAGTTTGCCATAGATTATCTTCTGTGGCCTATGGCAGACTGTCAAACCTGGAGCAAGTACAAGGGCAAAGGCCCAGAGTGGAGTTATTTTGACAGACTAAACATTTTGCCCAGTTTCTATGATCTGATGTTTGAATCCTTAATATAACTGATGCAACTGTGCTTTACTCTATTTCCTTTACATTCATGCTGAGAGTAGCAGAAGACTGGAAGCGATGCATAAAAAGCACAAATTGGTGCCTAAAAATTTCGCCAGGATGCAGGAAATAAAATGTTTAACACAAAATCTCATGAGGGAGGGTCTCTAGACCCCCTGTGCCTACAGTCGCTGACAAAGCATCCCTTCTTTTTCAACACTGAAGGTGGTAACCCTATGGCCTTGAACGTCATGAAAAACCACAAAAGGCCATATTTAGAGCCAGTAGGGTGTGTCCATTTTGGGCAACTGTAGAAACATGGCGGTTCAGCATGGCAGCATCTGCAGAGGAGGAACTGCATCCTCTGCAGATATAAACGGCTCATACTAAGCTTACTAACTTACACTACTAAAACATACTTATAAATATTTGATTTGATTCATCCCATATTCTGCCAAGTTTTACTGGTATCTGATTACAAACCAAAGTGTTGGACAAAGTGAAAATCAGACTGATGATGACACTAAATAAAAAACTGTCAAAACTTTTGTGCCAACTTTGATACTGGTGTGGCAATTTCAGATAAGTTATGGGCAAAAGGGTTAGACAAGATCAAGCATGTTCTATCAATACTAGACCTAAACTTATTCAGTTTAAAGTCATCCATCAGCTGCACTTGTCCAAGACCAAACTGACTGACTAATCTTTCCTTCTTCTCTGCTACCTGTGATAAGTGTGAGTTGGGTGACAGGACCCTCTGCCATCTTTTCTAGTCTTGCCCCAAGCTCAAAACTTTCAGGGATGACATTTTTCATTTGTACAGCGACATTATGCAACAGACAGCGAATTCCTGACAGCCTCTCAGTAATACTGGGTTGCTCCAACAATTCACTGACTCATCCCCCAACAAGTAAGTACTCTTGTCTATACTGCACATGCTCTGGTTGCAAAAAACCAAGATGGCAACCCCATAATTCCAAACTCAAAAGGCTTCATTATAGTAGTCCACAAACCAGTGGGTTATGTAATGGTTTGTTCACACTTGGATTAGACACACTGACAATATTTAACCAAAATCACAGTCTTTCCCTAAACTTGACCAAATGTTTTAGTGGTCTATACCTAACAGTATATGGAATGTAGGAACCCCTGACCTCATCCCTATAACTTCTGTGACATAAGACGTTGTGACGTTGTCAGTGGACATTATCCTGGTAGCAAAACATTTCCATTAAAATACATTTGGCAAGGCAAAGCAGTAGAATATAAAAACACCACCAGAACGAGACCAGTGTTTGGTTTTAGCTAAGTTAAAGCCTCATCC
Organism: Lutjanus erythropterus; assembly: GCF_056507025.1. Lineage (NCBI taxonomy): Eukaryota > Metazoa > Chordata > Actinopteri > Lutjaniformes > Lutjanidae > Lutjanus > Lutjanus erythropterus. Next base: position 11,663,118 of record NC_139323.1, on the reverse strand, counting down.
CCCAGACGTGCTCTCCCTGCCCCCACCAGACACACTCTCCCCTGCATCACCCTCCTGTCTCTCTGCCTCCGACACTCCGGGAATACTAACCACTGGGCTTTTCCCCTCCCCGGGCTTGACCTGATATTGCTGCCACTCCTCTTCCACAAGCCCGAGGCGATGGCTGAACTTAAACTAGGTTAGGGATGGGAATGGAAAAAAAAGGTGCAGCAAAAACCAGACATGCGGCACGTAGAGAAGGTTTAGGTTAATAACCACCCAGCAAAGGTTTGGGGGGAGCGACAACCACTCCACCTCTCTCTGAATCTTTCTCTCCCGCTATCCATCTATCACATCTCTACCTTCCATTTTCTTCCAATCCCTCCCCCTCTTTTGCAATCTATGGTCCTTTTTATCTGTCTCTCCCCCTCTTTTGCACTCTATCTCCCTCATTCTCCATTTCTCACTCTCTCTTGTACAATCAATCAGTTCTGAATTACTCATTTGCTCTGTCTCTCAGTGCTGCATATTCTCTCCGCCACCGAGGACTCCGTTAATTTTCTCCCCTCCCTCGTTCTCTCTTTCTCTATACTCTGCTTGATAGAATCAGATGCTATTTGTCTATTAAGGGGCCACAGGGATATTTAATAAAGGGCCTGTAATAACTGTGTGTGGCTGCATGTGTGTGTGCAGGAGTGTGCATTTCCGACCAGGCGGCTGAATATCCTTCCATTCTCCACCTTGATGAGGAAATTAACATGTCCGATGTGGTGGCTGATGAAAAGTCATCTCAACGCCAATGGTGAATGTCGCAGTTAATTTTCTATTTAGCTACAGTAACCCTAACCAACTCTAATTGATTAGGTGATCAAAAGTAATTGGTATTAGGCCGTGGCTATGGATTCATTTGTCTTTTATGAATACTAATTGACCCCAGACTGCCCCTGTGCCCACACCTCCCCCGATCTCCGGTGCTTTTTCCTTCCCTCTGCATCACTCGATGGACCTGCAAGTCACTGCACAATCTTCACATATCCTCAGTCTCCCGTGTGTGTGTGTGTGTGTGTGTGTGTGTCTGTGTGTGTGTGTGGTTGTACGTCTGCAGGAATGTGTTTTCCTCGGCTTGTGTACGTGTGATTAAGTATTTGTCTCTCAGCTGCCTTAGGGAGGAAACCAAACATATCTTTTTGACATCCATTATGTGTATGCCTGTGCGTTTGCGGGTGTGTGTGTTTGTGTGTACACCAGTATGTCCATTTGTGAAGCAAATTGGAGCAGGGAAAACCGCAGGTCTTTGGGAATGAATACGGGATGAAGCTAAATAATCTAAACAAGCATAATTTCCTCAACCCATGCTTGACATTTATGAGGCTTGGTGAAAAAAAAAAGAATAGCATGAAAGAAAATGTGTCTCCCCCTCCGTACCCCATCTGAGCCTCTGGCATACAATTCATTCTCACACACACGGATACAGATAAACTGTATAACCACAAACCAAGCGTTATGCACAGAAATAGATGCATAAGAAATACACGCTTACACATACAGGAATACATGCAGACACCCTGACTTCACCTCATTAGGTCATTGAGCAAAAAACTTAAAAATAACCATCATTAATAATTGATAAATTGATAGTTAATTAAATTTTATTTATTAAGCAAATGTTAAGTTTTATACACATCAGTTGCCAGCCAAACAAAGTTTGTAGATGCTCTACACACCATTTAAAAAATATTATAAACATCACACAACTTTTCATAACCATGTGAGTGTGCTGTTTTCATAACAGCAGCTTGGTCCTTTGCTATAAACTATGACATTGTAGGGACCTCTCTAGCTTCAATATTGCACATGGAGGAATCCACAGTCAAGTTAGCAATAATAAATATACAAAGTTTAGGTAGACCAATGTTACCAGATATACAAGAATTAACTTATTATGCTATAATTTATACAATATACAATCAATAATTCCATCAGCACCACTGATCATGCCACCATATCAGCACCGGACTGATCAAGTAGCTGCCAAGGTAATAACACACCGTGTAGCTCTGGGGCTCTTGTATGGATGGTAAGAGTGGAAGGAGCGATTGCGTAATGGGCTGCAACAACAGTTACTGTTTTGTTCAGACGATGGAGTCTCTGTGTAACATAGTGCACTAGAGCTGGATGATGTGTTACAATTTTCCAAATCATCATCGTCAGCTCATCCATCAGCGATTGGCAGTATCATCATCGCCCCCCCCCCCCCCCCCCACTTCCTCCCATCCTCTCTGGTCTCGGCTGGGAGATGTGCGCAAGCAGTGAATTCACTATGCTACACATACTGCGCAAAATAAACTCACAAAGTGTCTAGAAATTATGTGTTCTCATAGTTATTTTCCATTTTAAATGGAGAAATACAACCGTTCACCTTCTGAATTCAAGTCTCTTTTACCAAACTAAATTGGCTCGTTAACTAACTTTGTTAGTCTGTCCACTCTTCCAATAATCACCAACTCTGGTTTGGTCAAAATAAATCCTCACTTTACCAGGTGAAAAGAGTATAAAAAGTCTGACTCTCCAGGCTGTTTTCCTCTCACTCCTCACCCACCTCAGCGCCCTAAAAATCGACCAAAAAAAACAAAACAATCGGCGATGGATTCAGCCCATTGTCGACAGACAATACAGTCGTCCAATCACCCAACTCTATAGTGCACTTGCCATAGTTCTGCCATTCAATCTGGTATCCCTGCCACTTCTCAGGTTGTTTCAGCATATGAGATAGTTTTTGTTAAAATATGATCATTTTAAATTTGATATAATATTGCTGTTTTTTCCATCTGGCTACACTGAGGTAGACTTTCAAAATAAAGGCACAAAAACAAAAACTAAAATGTACATAACGTATTATAGTCATCAGTTACCCTTTTTATAATAGCCTTTCAAACTAATTATTAGCATTAACAAATTTTCATTTTATTTCATTTTATTTTATTTTATTTTATTTTATTTTATTTTATTTTATTTTATTAATGATGATTATTACAAAGTGTTACCTATAGGGCAGTAAACAGTAGTGACTGTTACCCCTAGAAATGTCCTCTATGAAGCCAGATATCGGCTAAAGCTGGTCAGATACTGATATTGATCAGGAATGATTGGAGACTAATTTTAACTGCTTGCTTTTGCTGCTTTTCCACCAGTGGGCTACGATTAGAAAGAATATTTCCCTTCACAGCTCAGCGGTGTTACCCGACACACACACAGATAAGAACATCAGCACACACACAAGACCAAACTGAACCTTTATCACTGCTCACTTCCTTTATGCCGTTATGGCAGAAACACAAAAATGCAAGAATGTATACAAACACACACACAAACATACACACGTCTGGCAGCCCTGCAGAGGCTGAGGCTATAAGGCTGTCATGGCAACCATTCTGCAAAGGTGTGATTGGTCAAGGGGACGTGCAGAGAAATGTTTGCTCAGAGGAGGTATGTAAATTTGCTACACATAACAGGAACATACAGTTCAAGTATAAAGGCACCACAGGGTGTGCACGCACACACACACACACACACACACACACACACACACACACACACACACACACAGGTCAGCAGTGCTCTAAGTTTTCTCATGAGGCAAATTGGTGTATCCTAAATAATGAGTAAACAGACAAATACATACTGACAAGTCAGGGCTAAAATTAATTAGTTAATGTCACAATATAGGAAGTGACAAGCTGGTTTAGATGATCTTCAAAAAAAACACACCCTGACATTTAATTAAAAATATGCAAATGTTCTCACAGTTTGGAGGCTATCAAATTCAACTTAACTGAAAAAAAAATCTTTTCTGACTACATTTCAATTACCGACTCTCTGCACGTTTTTCAGCAGATCCACTCAAACAGAGGGGGGTGATCTCTTCCAGTGGTCTGAAATTAGAAATCTAACACAAGGTTGGTCTTTGGCTAAATGACAATTGTTCTGGCTTCAGCAGCACACAGACGAGACTAAACATCAGCATTATTATTTATGATTAAATTGCTCCAACCCCTTATGTAGCTTGACGAAAAACCTAATGGGAAAAAGATTACTGAGAGGATTTTTTTTCATAACAGTTGCCACAAATTTTACTTTCTTTTCACAGATTTTTCTTAAAAGAAAATACCACCCTTTTTCGCTCTTTAGCATACCAATTTCTGTAATTATTCATATGTGCTAAGGTGCACAGGGATGAGGTGAATGTTTTTCTGCTGCACCAAAAGAGCAGCATGATCATATCTCAGGTCCTTTCCCCCACCACCACTCCCCTGTGCCCAATTAGAGAAGAGAGAAAATCAAACTGGTCAGTGCTTGGAGAATGATCGATCACGCTGACCCCATGTGTGTAACATATATGTAAGATGTCAGACTATAAGCTGGGCTAATACATCAGCTAACACATTTGTTGACCCCAACATTCCCAACAATCCCACTGTGACAGTGGAACATTTGGGCTGGGGATAGTTTAGCAGACAGGAAATGACAAAACTGTCAGCGTGTCGTGTTACAACAGCTTTTTTATCGATGATTTAGTCTTGTGTTGCCCTTTTTTTGGACATGTGTATTTATTAAAAGTGGACTTTGCACTATGTGGTTCAGTTTACACCAGTGGGATGAGGTTAAGATCTATGCAAATCAGCTATAGTCATTCGATAAGTATAGCACTCTGAATCCCCCTGCATTACCCTAATTAATCATTCATACTTCATATCTACATATTCAAATTACCTGAGCTTAAGCCACAGCAAGTGGGGGCGGAGATGTGATGGAAGGATAAGTTACAGGGAAAAAAAGAGAATGTAAGAGTGGAAACACAAGAAGAGAAGGCGCCTGTTCATGTGATTTCTGTAAAAAAAATAGTTTCCGTTCCAGAGTCTTGGGTTTATCTTGGGGCCCCCGACGCCTCCAAACAGCGTTGCGGCTAGCAGTTAGCCTGTGACCACGCAGTGCCGTCTGCATTAGCACTCGGGTCTCCTGGTTACTCAAGAAGAAGCCGCGTGCTGTCAGAGCCACAGCGCCAAAGTCTTTATGGCCACAGCTGACAGACTCCAACCTCTGCCCTATTAGTGAACATAGTGGGAGCCTCTGTGCTCTCTTCTTTCTGTCTCTGTGTGCCTCATCCGAGAGCCTTGATTAGGGCTTCAGGGAACCAGAAGACAGTGAGCACAGTGACAGACAGAGAGAGAAAAATGAAACAAGACAAAGAGAAGAGAGAAGGGGAAGAATGAGACAGTCAAAATATCTCCAAACAGAATATAAAAGGTATGGGCAAAGGTAGGAAGTAACTGAGTACAATTACTTTGTTACTCTACCTAAGTAGATTTTTCAGGTATCTGCAGTATTTACTTTTCTGATAACTTTTTACTTTCACTCCCTACATTTTAACGCAAATATCTGTACTTTCTACTCCTTACATTTTCAAAAAAAAGCCTCTATTTAGTTCTAATGTATTTAAAGGGAATTTGTGATTATTTTTATTTTGTATTATCGCGTGCTGCCCTCCCAACATCAAGGCAGAATTCAACAGAAATGTATGGAACAATAACACACAGTAAAGACGATTCTTAGGTGTGCCCATTCATGTATGACATAAGATGAAAAATGACATAAAAGACTTAAAAAGACAAACAAGAAGTAAGAGAATGAAAAATGATGTAACAAGACATAAAACACATATGAGAAACAGCATAAAGGGGAAAAAAAACTGTAACAACACGAAAAAGATGTAACAAGACACTATAGGTGGAAAAAGAAGTAACAAGGAAAAAAATAATGTAACAAGATGACAAACAATGTAAAAAACAAACAAGATGAAAATATGAAACACGATGTAAAACACATAACAAGATCAAAAATGACATAACAAGACGATAAAGACATAATGCGATTAAAAAAAACTTACAAGACACAACAAGACGAAAACAACACAAAAGACATAACAAGACGAAACAGACAGAAATAGAAGTTATGCAGAAAAAAGGTGAGGTTCAGGTTTCTTAGCACAGAAACAACCTTCAGAAATGCCCTTCATAGAGCTACTTTTCACTTTTTTATACTTTGAGCACATTTCACTTTAACTGATGATAAGCAGCTGAATCAGTACTTAATAATGCATGTACTTTGTCCACCTCTGGGTAGGAGTGGGTTCTATATATGTATATATAGTTTGTATATATAGCTAAGATAAGTGTAGCAGAGACATGAGTGAAGTTTTAGTTGTAAGACAGCAGCTAGACGACAGAAGGGAGAGAGACATAAGTTTGATGGAAGGTGAAGTGCAGGTGGAGGTGAGTGAGTACATGAGAAGCATGTGGTCAGGGGTTGTGTGTAGTGAGGTTTGTGTTAAGCTGTGTGTTACTGATGCTGAGTATCAACCCTCCTCTGTTATTGCCCCCTGGTGCCGCCCCAGGCTCAGCACACACAACATAATCTATGCATCCTGGGGAGCTGAAAGGGGTCAAGGAGGAGAGCTACATTTGGCCAGCAGCTCGGTGAGTTTTAAGTCTTGAGGGTCAAGTCCAGTCAAGTCAAGGTTTATTTATATAGACCAGTATCACAAAACACAGTTTGCCTCAGGGGGTTTAGAATCTGTGCAGTGTGGGTTAGGCCACTGGATGGATAGAACCACAACAGCTGATTAATGGTCTGCATGGGGGGGCAGAATATTTTCAAATCTAATCTGATGAATTAAGGATTTGTCTCGACCAAACTAAAGTAGGTGATTGTTGGAACAGTGACAAGGTGAGCCAAAATGTTTTTGGTGAGTTTTATGTTGAGAGAGCCTTGACTTCAGAAGGCGTACAGTTGAATTTTTCTGTCTAATAAGGAAAGTGGGTGTAAGAATATTTCCTGACACTTTGTGCGTGTATTTGTCTATCTACTAAAATAGTCAGCAAACAAACGCAGCGTGTGTAATGTAGAAAAATCAGCGTTTGCACACATCTCCCAGCTGAAAGCTCCTGTGTGAACATATCTGCACTTGCCGGTTGATGGGCTGACGGTAGCCAATTGGAAAATTTTGTCATATTGCCCAAACCTACATGGTGGCATAAGATGAAAGGTTTGTTCTCTGTATGTAACAAGTTATTCCTTCTTCACAACACACCACGAAACATACAAGAAATAATGATAAAGTTAAAAGTCAAGTGTGTGTCTTTATCAAATATTTAATCGACATTGTACAAAATTAAACTTTAAGAACTTGACATGTCAGCCCTCTGCTGCAGCAGCTACAATACATACCGTCTGTGGTGTGGTGAAGTCACGCATGTTTGACAGACTTGGCAGTTCAGATGGTGAAATGCCCCTGGAAGTGGCTGTAAGCAGCAACTATTGCAAGCAATATATTATTTAAATAATTGATAAATGATCAAAAAAAGCTGGTGTTTGATTTTCTCTCAATCGACTTTCAGTACTACATTACATGTTTGTTCCCAACACATGAAACACTCGTCATGAAAGCACGTGGACAAGAATAAAACAGTTCTGGCTACAGAGGACACACAACATGTCCACAGAGCAGATGACCCCTGCACACAGTGAGCACGGTTCAGCCTTAAGATAGAAAAGGTTAGCCGGAAACTGGGTGGAGAGGCTGGTGAAGTCTCAGAGCTGCAGGTAGGGGATGTCTTGAGTGGGAGTGGGGGTGGGAGAGTCAGACTTGGCTGATGACTGGGTGGGTTGGCTAGCTGATGAGCAGAGAGGCTGGCTGTCAGTGCGAGCCTGTAATTGAGGGTGGGTGTGAGCTTCCCCCCATGGATTCCCTACAGTCTCTGACAGCTGCAGCACAGTACAGGCTGTTCACACAGAGCCGTAGTAATCATCATCTGCTCCTGCACACTGGACTCCTGTATATCTCTCTATCAGCTGGTTTACACAGATGAAGTGCACAGGTGAGACTATAGGACAAAAGAGAAGAATTCGTGTACATTTTGTTCAAAGCTATAATGTATAATTCAGGATTTAATGCATAGGCAATGAGTGTCTGTTTGATGTGAGGCGAATCTGACAGCAAGTGTAACACAGACTACTTTCTCTGAAGTAGCTGACCTACAAGACTCACACGAAAGAGACACATTGGGAGACATTTATTTCAAAAAGACGTTTTGTTATGGGATAAAAAAAAAAATCCTTCATTTTCTATTTCGATCCATAGCTGAGTGGTGTGTTTGGTAAAGTGTAGCTCCCCGGGGAGTCTGGGCCTGTGATCCGGCGGTGCTGCAGGTTGAAAGGGAACTCACATCTGCCAGCGCCTCAAATCCACCGCATCAATAAACCAGACTTAAATGTATTTCAGTTTACCATTTGCTCACTCCACGCTGGCATTTCAGAACTCCTTACAGCCGCCTCTTTCTTTCTTTCTGTCCCCGTTTCTCGCCCTCCCTCTGCCATGTTTTCTTTACTGACAAGGATGGCGGGGCTTGTAGCATTTTATAAACCTGCCATTCTCTCGCTTTCATTCTCTGCCCTCTCTAAAAGCGAGGGGATTTGTGGCTAACCCCCGCTGTATTAGTTTCTGTTGACTTGGGGTGATCAGCACACTTTGTCTGGCCAATGGAAAAGCCATGTTGTGCCCTGGCTGTCTCCTAACCTGCACGCACACACACACACACACACACACGGACACATGCACAGTGCTGTTCCAAGTAACTCACCAGGAAAGCTCAGAACAAATCTTCTGCATGGTAGGTCACCGAGGCCCTGAGGACCCCTCACACTTGACACAATCGCCCACAGATGTGGCCTGCCTGTAAAGCACCGAGCGGTCGCAATGGACCCGCAGTTTTCAGCAGGAGGCGAGGGGGTCAGTTTTGGACAGAACCAGAGACATGCTCCACTGGGCCACACAGACGAGCTGCTGTCGCTCTAATTGGCTGCAAGAGCAGGAATGAAAAGCCCAGTACACTGCACTCATATTAGCCTCCGCTTTAAGGACAATAGGAGCTGAAGGACCACAACAGCAAAGCAGACAAGAATTAATGATAGCCATTACGGCTGCCAGCAACCACAAACCGTTAATTTCAAACCAGGTTTTTACAAGACGGGTAATTAAGGGCCAAGTACGCCAGGCTGCATCTTCTGGCATGTAATATTTCCGCTTTTAGTGTAACACATCTGACAGTGAGTTTCAATTTTAGATCTCGGCCCCCACCCTTTAATCTTTCTTGACTATAGCTTTGGGCTATTTGGCAAAAACATTTATGTTCGTTTGGTTTAATGCCTTAAATTAGCCCACATCACGCTGCTCTCAGTCTGACCTGTTTTAATGCATCCTGACACCAGCGATTCCCTCACAAGCGTCTGAGTGTGCACAGACATGGGCTCAGCAATCCCTCAGTGCTTCTCTACTCCAACATGGTAATTCAAAGGCTCATATTTTGGTGAGGGTAAAAAAAGGGAGTGGGAGAGCCCAGGAGAGGAAAGACACAGAGGAAGGAGAGTGTGTTTTTATTCTGAGAGTGAAAGGTTTTTAAGTAGTCTGTGTAAAGAGGTGATGTTAATTGCCACCGATTCCTCTCCCTCTACCTTGCTCGGTTAATGTGTGCGGTGGCTGGCAAACCAATTTCCACAGGCAGCATCAAGGAATTTCTGTGTGCAATCAGATAATGTGCAGCAGAGCCAGAGAGGCTGAGCTCTGAGTCAAGATAATGGCTGGATTTAAGGGAAATCTCATCACATGCTTTCTTCTTCTCACCTGCAAGCGAATCAGAAATACAAACAGGCAGATGAACAATACAGGAATCGATGTCTGCTTGTGTGCATGCATATATTTATGCACAATATGTAACAGAAGGAAACATGAAACGAGGAGACACATCCAGTGGGAGACGCAGCAGGGGGAGTCTCGGCGTTCGGAGAGGAGGAGAAGCAAAGAAATCCTGGAGATGTGATTTTGACAAGTGCACGACATTCACCCAGTCTGACAGTTGACTTGGTGAGAATGACGTTGGCGGGAGAGCAGGGATGAATAAACTCCATCTGACACAGTGATGAGCCCTGACCTTTCAGGATGAGAAGAGGAGGATGTAGAGACAGGACTCGCACCACTGTGGGGGTGGCTGAGTGACACAGACGCATGCAGAAAGATGGGTGCCCTTGTATTCATGTGTGTTTGTGTGTGTCTCTCTGTGCACTAGGACACAAACACACCTACGCATTGAGTTACAGTATGTCCGTGTTTGTCAGCCAAAAGCTGCAGTTCTGTCAAAATATATGACACGGATCCAGTGTGATGGAAGCACAGCAGGAGCAGGGGGATGTTTAACCCAGCTCAGGGCACCTGTGTCAGGCTAAAAAGGCCAGACACTGCACCCCCTGTCCCCTTGTAACCCATGCAAATGGAGACAAAGAAAACAAAACGATGCATATGTCATAGCAACAGCAGGACATGCAGGCGCTGTGGTTGGTAGCTCCTTCACACTTTGCCCATTTTCTTTTTCAATCTGTTATTTTTTTCTGTTTTATTGTTGAAACACACATCACCTATGAGAGAAAAACACTTGTAGACATTGGACACAGAAGGACAAGGTTTGGCTTAAAGAGCTTAAAGACCTTGAGATGATCCACAGTGCACATGACATCTTTCAACCATGAAGTCAGATCAGTTGAATGAACCACACCCGACCATCCCAGGAGGAGGAGGGGGGGAGCAGGGACAAGAACCATGCTAACCCAGGTTGGACTTGAGGCTAATGTCCAATCAGGGCAATGAAACTGACAAAGTAGGTCTCAGGATGGCCAAACAACAGGAAATCAGAGACTGTTGTGCTCACATCTTAAAAAAAATCTGCTCCACCTGCTCCTGGATACAGGTGTTGCACTTGATGGGTGGACCAGCTGGCAAGACACAACATGCAAGACTCCAGAAGGACGAGGGGAGGAGGACTCTGCATTTGCACTGATGATGCTTCGTGCACAAACGCATCAAAGCTGATGGACCCAACTTTTAATGTAAAGGTAACCATGGTAACTATGTTGTTGCTGCTGTTTCAACTCAATCAGATACAAATTCAAAAATTGCTCAACAGAATTATTTCCTATGTGAATACATGTATATACATATACGTAAAGAATTATATACATTGATTTATTTTATTTTTGGTTTATATTTCATCCATTTTACTCTAAATTTAATTATGTTGTATGTGTGTGTGTAGGGGCGGATCTAAAAAAATATTCATGGGGTGGTGTATGTCGATTTAATTGCAAACAATCACATATATCAATATTTGTTTGGTAAAGTCCTTATATGAAGTTAATAAGTCACATTAAATAGAAATGGCTCACTCAAATGTGTCATTAGAGATCAATAAATTGTTTTATTTCCAAATCTACTGACATTTTTCCAAATACATCTTTATTAAAAATTAAAATTTATGCTTTTTAACATGTTATTTTTCAAATTAATCTAATCTAATATAGGGATACAACTATTACTGCTCTTCTTTATCAATTTATCTACTGATTATTTTCATGATTAATTGACTGATTGTTTAGTACTATTTTATAGTTTAGTTTACTATAAAATGTCAGCAAATTGTGAAAAATGCTCATCATAGTTTCCCAGAACCCAAACTGACATCTTTGAATGACTTCTTTTTGTCCGACTAACAGTCCTAAACCCAAAGACTCTTCATTTACTGTCATAAATGACAAAGGAAACCATCGAATCCTAACATTTAAGCAGTTGGAATGAGCACACGTTTGACATTTTTGCTTGAAAAATGAATTAATCAATTCTCAATATAATTTGCAAGTAATTTTCTTTCGACTGATTAATTGTTGCAGCTCTAATCTAAAATGAATGCAGTAAATTCGACCATAGAGGCACAACATCTACATATTTGAATTAGACTGTCCAAACTGGGGTGGCAGCTCAGGTGGCAAGGCATCCTTTAGGGGTAACAGCTGCCACCCCTCTAGATCTGCCTTTGTGTGTGTGTAGCATGAAAGAACTACAACTCCCATTTCACTGTGCAGCTCTGTGTTGTGTAAAGATAAACCACCTTGATATCTTGTGTCCAGAAGAGACAAACAGAGGAAAACAATCAAACCTTAAAAATGACGGTGATGGAAAAAAAGTAAGATTTTATGAAACACTCCTCCCATCTCAGGCTAAACCTCCCTGGTTGCCTGTCTCCGTCCATCTCTGTCTCTCACTCTGTCGCTCTCCTTATTCTCCTCGGTCTCCTCTTCTGTCCCTCCGGCAGTGAGAGACATAACAGCTAGTGACAGAAGTTAAGTGATTCCCAAACCCACTGTTCGCGCAAAAAACCCGGCAGCAAAACACTTGCACATGGATACTCATACATGCGCACACAAAATCACACACACACACACACACACACACACACACACACACACACAAACACATACACACACACCAGATTAGAAGACAGTGAGACAATTCGGTCTGTTCAATCTGCCTGCATGTATGCATATGCATATGTTTATGATTGTTTGCAGATCCATCCATTCTAGTTTGCTATGGCTCCTGGCAACACCTCTTCTGAAAATTTAGTTAGTAGCTAAATCTGGTACAATACATTTCCTCCCCTGGTGTGAGATGATTGTTTTTTTTCCCCACAGACAAATACATGTAATAAACTAAATAAAGCTTTCATCCATCCTATGCTGACTGTACCGTCTTTCTTCGCTTCTCTGCTTCTTACTCTCTCCGTCTTCCTCTGCTTCCCGCTCCACTCTTGTCTATTTTAAAGCAGATGTCAACATCAAAGTCTCTGTCCCACTCTTTTCTCCATCCAGAAGTGAGGTGTAGGAGTAAATGTCTAGACTAGCCAGCAAGAGTCCACATCAACACAAGTTAAAACCACTTTGTCAGCAGTGGATGTCATACTTCACCATTATAGCACCATCGCACACACTCACAGGCATGCACATGCACACAGTCCACACACACAGCCAAGTCTGGCTGACTGCAGGAGGTGAGGAGGCAGTCGAGATGGGCATATTGTTCCTTTAAAGATGCCGATTTTTGTGTTGACCGAGCAGCTCGGCGCTATGATCAAAGACTTGAGAATAACTAGCTGAAGAGTATCTGACGGCCCCCGCTCGTGCACATCACAGGCCGGAGGAGCCGATCAAGGGAATTCACAACTAAGGGGGAGAAATGAGATGCTCTGCAAACAAAGCAGAAAACATTTACATGTTCTTTACATCAAAGGAATGTCTGTGAACATGCATGTGTGCCGAGTGAGCAAATAAATATATGCAATACAGATGAATATGATACGGAGTGCTGACAACACAGTCCTGTAAACTACAACACTACACTTTAAATCCACTGTGCTAATTAATACACAAGAAGGAGCATTTGAAACCATTAATCAGGCATTTACGAGGCCAGTCCGAGCATCAAAAAGGTTATTTCCCAAATAGATAAAGATAAAGAGTGTAGTGAAGCTCAGGTCTGTAGCGCTGGTAAGAAGCTTGCTGCTTCTTAGTAAAATGAAAACGGGTAGAAGTCGACGCTAAAGCCTCCACCTGCAACAGTTTCATACAACTGTGACTTTTTGTGTTCCCTACACCTGATTGAAACCATTGATTCATTATAAATCCTATTTGCAAGTGTCCCAGGAGTTTGAGAATTATGGCTCTATTGATACAGTATACAGTTAATGAGAAAAGATTGCAAGGAAAGAGCTATTACCTTTATTACCTAATAGTATCCAACATAGGTATTCAAAAATATATCAAAGTCAAATATAAAAAAGCTTTAAAATTGACCAAGTTATTGGCATAAGTGTGTTTTTAGAGACAGGTCTGTCAGACGGCCATTTTGCGGCGATCTCAAAAGCTTTGGTCTCCAAAATTTAATCAGTTCATGTACCTGTTATAGAGTCTTAGCACACAAGATTTGGTGCAAATCCGTCCACCCGTTCAAAAGTTATCGCGCAAACAAAACTCTGTGACGGACGGACAACCGGAGAACAGTATGCCTCCGGCCCGGCACCTTCGGCGGGTGGAGACATAATTACTGACCTTCCTGATGTCCAGCTCACAACATTTAGAAAGAGAATAAATGACCTCAAAATCACACATAAGCATTAACACACAGGAAAATGCACACAGAGAATCATACGCATGACGAACTAGTGACCCTTAAAGAGATAGTCTGGATTATTTGATGTGGGATTTTTATCAGGTACTTATTATCAATTGTCAGTGGATGCCGATCGGCATGTGCCCAGTTAGGAGAAGCAGAGAGGGCTACTGCACAGAAGCTGAGCAACGAACTGCTGTGGACAAGACCCCGACAGAGGTATTTTAGCCATTTAAAAAAGGTCCACCTAAAAAAATCAATTCATTTAAGTGCATGCTACATTTAGAATATTTTCAGTGCTTTGCATTGTCATCAGACAGCCTTTTCTGATGGGAAACTGCTGTTATATAAGATAAATATTGCTCTCTCCAAAGCAACAAAATTAACTCCTGTGTTCTGCAAGATAAAATTACTGATTTGTCTTATGGAGTTTGATTGGTTTGGCGAGAGCAATATTTGGCTTATAAAGCAGCGGTTTCTCATCAGAAAACGCTGTCTGATGGCAATGTAAAGCAGTGAAAATATTCTAAATGTAGTGTACACTGCTGGACCTGTTTTGTTGCTGACCCTGTCCACAGCAGTTCATCGCTTATTTTCAGTGCTAGTTCCCCTCTCAGCTTCTCCTAACTGGAGGCGTGCCTACCACCATCTGTTGTAACAAATACACTGAAGATTGATGAATACCTCATACAACCCCACATCAAATAATCTGAACTTTCCCATTAACATCATGATAAAACAGTATTTTAAGGATATTCTTCATGTTTCTTTTTCAACAGGATATTAGGCTTTAAGTGGTAATATGTGGTAATCAGGAAGCTGAAGACTGTTTCCTTTGGTTGCTGCAGTCTGCAGAGTCATTCACTGAGGACACTGTTGTCTAAGAAGGAAAAAGAATTTCATTCTAATATACAAAATCCTATACTTGGAGCTACGGGGATATACCAAATTTCTCATTTGTTCACTCGGAACCGTGTGAGAAGGAAACAAACAGACTATTGAGCGGCGGATAAGAAGTGCTCCTCATTAGTGTTTTATTAAAAAGCAGCCTTTAAAGTTATTGTGCAAGGTTGTTGAATTTTAATGACCCCTCACTGTGCTCCAGATAGCAATCTGGTTGTGAACATATATCCAGGAGGAGGGAAGAAGTAAGATGTGAATAGAGAGGAAGATGGAAAGGAGAGGAGAGAGAGATGAGGACAAGATAAATGGAATTAAGAAAGAGAAGAAGAAAGAGAGGAAAGGAAAAAGTCAGAGGAGAGAAGATGAAGAAGAAAGAGTTGGAGAGGGCGTGATTCAGATTAGTCTTTTAGTGGCGGGATGATGAGATAAAAAGAGGAATGATGACATAGCTGTAAAGATCTCAAGACACAACTGCTAGACTGGGACGCTTTGGATGGGGGAGGGGCTAAAAGAACCCATTTTCATTCTATCTGCCTACAGCGTGTCTTTCCTCTGTACCAGTTCTCCGTCTGTCTGTGTCTCGCTGCTTTCCAGTATGTCAGACGGCAGACACACAGTCGCTGCCTGTAAGCTGTCACTGACATGTGTCACATTCTGATGCCACATCCCTGTTGTGATCTCATTGTCTGAATGACAGCTTGTTCTCTCTGACATCAGCAGGACGTGCACACACACACACACACACACACACACACACACACACACACACACACACACACACACACACAAACAGAGTAAACACCACAAGTGTGTGGTTGAGCACTATGCAGCCTTGAGTGGTCTACTCAGCAACATGGAGCTTCTTCTTTCTAAGTTTCTTACCCGAGTGGTTTTTATTTCCACAACAAGGAGCCAAAAGCAAAAGTGTGGTCCAACGACAGCTGCTGCCAAGTGCACAAGTAGCATTTACCTACGGTTCCCTTAAAGGCAGTATGTGGACTTGTCATTTCCTGTACATAGAAATCATTCTACAGGCTGTTATAGGCGACTGAGAAAGTTGTTGCCTAATGATGGATAGAATTTTAAATTTGTTACACTCCATTTCCATTTTCAGTCTGACATTGCCAACACTCTAACCAATTTCCCTGGAGGAAGGGGGGGGGGGGGTTGATTTTCCCAAACCAACCCCTAGACACCAATGTCATTTTAAGTCAACACTGGTGCCAACATAATTTGTTTTTGCCTCCACAGTTTTTGGTTTTGTGAGAGAATGGGGGCATGAGGGGTGATTACATTACTTTAATCAGACAAAAAATGTGTAGATAAGCTCTGTGTCGTGTTTTCTGCCACAGAAAAGAAATAAGAAGTCATTGTAATATTACCATGGTATTTTCATGCACTCCTCACAGCAGAGTTGGTCCAGACCGTGACGAGCTAACTACTTAGTCACTCTGAACGCTCAACACACAGTCATTCAGTAATTATTACACTGCAACCCCAAGCTGATCAACACACTTCTCTTCTTTATGCAGCTGAATAGCAGCATCTATAGCAGTCACCATTGTTGCTATTACTCCGCCTCACTTCCGGCCCCCAGCGTTGGTCATTGGTCATTTATCTTTTACTCATGAAACTGCCGTTACACATCATGATGCCAGACCAGAGAAACAGAGACAACCCAGTAGAGTGGGTGGCTTCAAAGGTCCGGACCCAGGAAACAATATCAGCGAAGGTCTCGTTTTTTCAGTTACGTCACAATCCTTTCAGACATCGGCATTACAAAGCGATTAATACTCATGAACCCGGTGACATACTGCCTTTAAATTAAGGCAGATATGTATGAAAAGAGAAGGAAGAAGCATAAAGGCTTGTGTTCATTTTTACTTCTACTCAGATTTATACTACCACACATCCACACATGCACATACACACAAAAGGAAAACACTTGCATAAATGACAAGTAGCAAACATTTGGCCTCTCGACTTCCTGAATGGCAGTAATTGTGTTTTGCAGCTGAGTGACTGACAGGGTTTGAGTGGCAGAAATGAGTGCGGTGGAAAAGGTCGTTTAGCTCGTTATGACTAGCAGGTAGCGGCGGTTTGGATGCGGCGGCCGTGATTGGACCATTGAGTTCCAGCCTTCTTGATTCCTCTATTGTTTCTGATGTAGGGCTGGGATACACTGAGGGATTTTGACAGCTTCATGCGGCGCACCACTTATGTGTGTGTGTGTGTGTGTGTGTGTGTGTGTGTGTGTGTGCATATGTGTGTTGGCTCCCCCCGGATGTCGTGAGTCAGTGTTTCAGAAGGCTCATTGCCGCTTGACGCCCACTCCTCCGTCTAAACGGGTTTGTTTTTCAAATGTCAGATCATGGTGGGAGAGTGAGGCGGCCCTCCGACGAGGCTATGATTGTTTTCCCAGAAAAATGGAATGAAGGCAAAGAAAGAAGGAGAGGGAGAGCGCAAGCAGAGATGATGACTGCTTTCCATTATTAGCCTGGCTCATTCTACCGACAGAGGAAATAGTGAGGCTCTCTCGTTCTGCTGATCGATCCCTTCGTTCTGGGAAGATGGCCAGCACAATACGCTCTCTATCTCTCCATCTATCTACCCCTTTCTCTCTGTTTTCCCCACCTCTTTTTTCTATCTGTCCGTCTGTCATTTGGTCCCTATTATGTTTTCTCAGATAATTGCTTTTCGCTGCAGATAATTCTCGAAGTGAAGTCCTTCGCCAATGAACAAATTGTCATAAAAAGTTATAAGTTCTTACATTACAGTCTCAGTAAAATGGAAACCAGAGCTCAGTTCATGGCACGTGATAAAAAAGGAAATACGAGTGGGAGTTTTGCAAGTTGAAGGGTGAGGGTGTGTGTCATCTTGATGGTGGTGTTCGCTCAGAGCCCAGAGGAAGCGACTGATTATACATGCTTTAAGGTCACAGCAATAAAAGCTAAAAGAAGCACTGATGAAATATGATTTGAGTCAAACACATTTATTACTCTACTTGCTGTAACTTACTAGGAGCACTGGCATTTAATTGAAATTGCTAAGCATGGGGATCTCAACAACATCTCCCTGTGTTTAATGTGCTTATGCTGTAAAGACAGAGAAAAAAAAAAAACTTCAATATATAGCGGATTGGAACAACCCATCAGCTCTCACCAATAAATTAAAACATTGCACTGCTGAGCCCATAATGAGACATTAAACTTCACAAGACATTTGAGGAGTAAAAAAAAAATGTTAACTGCAGCAAGTTTCTACTAAGCCACTGGTGCTTTTGTATTTTTTTTCGCCTTGCATCTTCATTAAAGTATTTTATAGAGTAAATAGAAACATTAATTAACAGCTGAGAAAGGGTTGGTGTTCACTAAATAAGTCCTGAAAAGGATTAGCTATACACACTGTTTAAGTTAAGTGACTCTGGGATGGCACTGCATCTTCCAGTGTGCTCATAAAAAGGAACAGCATCTTTGTAAACTTAACTCGATAAGGGTTGTTTAAAGCATAGGAGGTGGACTAAACAAAACCATGTAAAGCATGAAGGCCAGGTGAGGCAGAGAGAAGGGAAAGGTGATTCTCTTGTGCTCCTCAAAGTGCACACTAAAGCTTAACTTGTAACATCACAGAAATTTAATTAGACTTTCAAGAAACATTTAAAAAGTTAACTGATAAGTCAACTGAAGCAAACACACAAACATGCCAATCATTTGATAAAGCTGTGACGGTATGGATGATGGATTTTTTCTTAATGCAGTAACAAAGCAACACAATCCCATGGCATGATAGTTTACAGCGACTGCCTTAATAATAACGTTTTATTGCACTTTATTGAAGCACACTGTCGTACAGTGTAGCTCCTTTAAGGGACAGTGTTGCATGTAAGCGTTTACAGTGCGCAACTGAAACGGTTGCTAGAAAAGTGACAGGGTTAGCCCTGAATGTTGAGCAAATGCCAACGCTAGCCTTGAATATTTACAACGCAGGCTTGATCATGTCCCTTTCAGAAGCTTTGTAATAGAGCCTTGAACTGCAGTGTCAGTGACTTGTGAACCAATCAGAGGTTCCTGAGTCACGTGTGACAGAACTGATCCTTAGGTATATTTATAGATGAATCTGCTAATCTCAACATGACTGACTCTTCCAAATAAAATTTGCAGTGATGACTTTAATGAGCTCAGTCCCATGGTGGGCATCACATGACTGTGGTATTGTGGTAATGTGGTTATGGTCACAGCCCTGTTATTTTCTGGTGTAATATTATCTGACATACATTGAGCATTTTTATCCATTTTAATATGAAAATGTTGCATATTACAGCTTTAAGAACATAATTTTGATTTTACCCTGAGCTATTCACATTTTTTGTTTTAAAGTCTGGATATTTTATAGACTAAACAACTTGTTAGCTGCAGTCCTGTTAATACACTGGTGGGTGCCCAGTGTGACATGATATATTGATCATGCAGTGCAGTGTTTGTATCTAATGGTGAGGTATTCTGTCTGCTGAGGAGACTGTCTAAAGAATTCATGAGATAAAGCTCAGAGCAGAAGGGCCATCCCTCAATGTCAGAGATTCATCATCCCAACACACACACACACACACACACACACACACACACACACACACACACACACACACACACACACACACACACACAGTGAGCTACTTCGGCTTACTTCTCACTTCATAATGTAGACTGACAAAGCCAAATCACAGTCATGCAGCGCGTGGAAACTTAGAGAGAATCAGAGACCCAGGAGAATCCTCAGTACAACACAAAACCCATCACACACACAATCACCTCCTTCCCCAAATAGGTAAGGAAGTGTGTGCATGAGTGTGTGAGAGTGTGTTTGTGTGTGTGTGTGAGAGAGAGAGAGTACGCCCATCCCATGTGGTCAGCGCAGCAGAGACAGCATTGTCACTGACTGAGCTCCCTGTGATATGGAGGTGTTGACAGGTAGCACTCCAGCGGGACTTGTGCGACCACAACAAACTCGTACGGTGTGCGCACACACACACACACACACGGAGGCATACACATGCACACAGGACGTGACGTGACAGACTGAGAATCTCAGCGACAATGTGGGATCCTCAGCACATCAATAATGCAGCACCTCTGACAACTGGAGGAATCAAACTCCCTGCACCATCTCACTCCTCCATCTTTCTTTCTCCCCTCTCTCATTCTCTTTCCATCTCTCCCTGTGTCGCCATCTCTCGCTCTCTATCCCGCCATCCATCTCTGTTCACTTCGTTGCCCTCTCCTCTGCTCCAGCATGAAGACGGAGCGTGAATTACAAAGCAGGCAACAGGAACAGTAGAGCGGCTGTTGTTCAGACAACTTTGCTGGTTAGTAGCGAGAGTGCCGGAATAACACATTTGGCCTTATGGGATCAACAAACATCTTAACAGCTGAAATGGATATGAGTGCTTGTGTGTGTGTGTGTGTGTGTGTGTGTGTGTGTGTGTGTGTGTGTGTGTGTGTGTGTGTGTGTGTGTGTGTGTGTGTGTGTGTGCGTGTGTGTGCACGTGTATCAGTGTCTACAGTAAATGCATATTCGTTTGGGCTGTTAGCTGCAGGCACATAGTTCAGTCGTTTAGCTAGCTTGTCGTATCAGCCACATAAACGGCAACATGCAAACACACACACTGACACACACACAGACATCGAAATGTCTGTCATAACCAAAGAGCAGAATCTCGTGGTGGCACGGCAGCCATCTGTAGCCATGACAGATGAGAGCTGCTGGAGACACTGGAGTGTGTACATACAGTACAGACACACAGAGAACAGAGCCGGAGGCCTGCTGAGTTTGGATGTCACCACAATGGCTGTCACCAACTGCCATGCCATTGTATTGCCACAGAAATCTGTATTGTCTTGTGTCTGTGTGTGTGTGTGTGTACATCTGTGCACGTGCCTGTGTATCCTTCCTCGTCTGTATCTCACTTTCGCTCTGCCTGATTCATGAGCCTTTCTCTGCCCCTTTACACTGTCACTTTTGTCAGCTTGAGTTAAGGGATAATTGCACTTTATTACAACTTATGCCATATATTTGTACATCTGGCCATCATTCCTGGTGGTTGGTTGATAATATTATCAGTGAGTTTGAGGTCAGAGCCATCACACACACACCCAGCCAAGAAAGCAGCTTCTGATTGGCTGAAAAACTGAACCTAAGACATCACTGGATTGCCAGTGGATGGCCAACAACAACAAGTATACACAGAAAAATAATACAAAAATAATAATTACAGAAACTTTCAGTGTTAAGGCCCAAATGCACCAAAAGCTTTCTGAGGTGCTTCAAACTGCCTTGACACCTCCGTATCAACCTTGTTTCAATTTTGGAGCGTCAAGTGAGGACCAAAGCTTTTTTTCTGTAGCTGCAGTATTTGTTTGGAGAGAGCTAACAAGAATAAAATAGGAAGGAGACATAAGAAGTGAGTTGACCGGGCTGTAGCACCCACTCAGAGCAGAGAGTGGGTGGAATATGGGCAGAAGTGTTGACCTGTTATAAAAACTTTTTTAATGTTACTGCTCAGTTTTGTGGTTAATCAATGAAGTATGAACAACACTGCAGACTGGAGTCTCTGTTAACAGTGAGAAACAGCCAGATGTGTGTTATATATACTAGTCTCCCCTATGAAACATCTGTGTGGCCACTGTGCTCCATTATTATATAGTATATATAAACTATGATGAACTGTCCAGATGCTGTCAGTGCTTTTCAAGACTGGATTCCAAAGACTCTGAACCGACATTGCAGGCACATAGGTACCGCCTTACTCTTTCCTGGTTAGCTAATGAGTATCAGTGGTCCAGATTTTAAATGTCACATGTAACGTGTTTCGAGCCCAACACTCAAACTAAAAACTGTCAAACTGGCCAGTGATAAACAAATACAAATCAACTTTCTGTCACTGCATTGACCATTTCTTGCCTCAAATGTTTTCAGAAGCACATTTTAGCTGTACTTTGAGAATGTTTGTGACCAGTTCGCCATGTTTTTTCCTGCTTGAACTGCATGTGTCGCTCAGCACTGCGTCATTTGCTTCATTGCTCTGACTGGTTGTGGGTCAATCCAATTACATCCAAAGCCATTTTGGCTTGCAACCATTAATAACGCCCCTTAGTAATCGAAATTGTCAGTGAAAATGAACTAAGATATTCAAGACTAATTCATATTTGTGAGTTAGTCTGGAAATGCCGGGCAAGGTGGTTTTGATAACCTCATTAAACGATAGGCGTTTTCAAAATCAGTCTGATCGTCTGACTCCTGAGAATTTTGACACAGTGCTCCCACCACAGCAGTAACAGTGGATCAAGCAAAACCTTAAAATAAGGCCCAAGTTGTAATAAACTGGACTTTTCCTTTAATATGGATGTTGGCAATATGTTTCTGCAGAAATGCCACTGAGACAAATCCCTGTGCCTTCATTGTACTTGGTTATTCTGTCTTTTACTTTCTCCCTCTTTTATTCCACACTTCCTTCCTAATGGCTCAGACACAGTCAACCATGTGACTGGTCACAAATGCTAATGATGCATGGCTAACACAAGACTCTCCCCCTCTTTCTCTGAACAGTTCATTCTAACTGCTATACCTGCAGTCTAAATGAATCTGACAAGCACGCACACACACACACACACACGTCACAGACATCAACTCATCCATATAATGCTGACAGCCAGTATTGCTCTGCAGAGAGATATTACTTAGCTGTATTGCATTGCTTGCACTTGCAGCAGAGAAAAGCATATTACTCACAAATGCCATTTAGGTGTGAGACTGTGGCTGGCTGCTTCTCACAAGCCGTGTGGAAATAGTTTCCCTCTCAGCCCTCTTCCTGCGACCAACTGCTTCAGTGCACCGTATGGCACTCGCAGCCACCGCGGCGCTGTTCTGGCACTTCACACTGTCACACAAACTCTTTTAAAGGTCTAATTCTGTAAGGCCTCTACTTTTGAGCGATGGCACTTTCCTGGGTGCTATTACAAATGAGCACAAAACCATGGATGGGCGATTTTTAGAAGAATTTCTCCCCCGCTGTTATGGCAGTGGTGTGTGTCATGGGGGTTGTCTGGGGAATCTGGGGTTGGTGGATGGGGGTTTTATGAATTCCCTTATATTCAAACACACTCGCACGCTTTCCCTCGCCTTTGAAGGGAAGCGTCACGCGTGATGCCACAATCTCCTCATGAAACGGGAAACCAGAAAAGAGGATTGGCGCATGGAGGGAGGAAAGAGACACCCTATTTTCTCTTCTTCCTCCCCCCCCCCCCCCCCGACACCCAGTGCTGGCAGGACGGGCCGACAGAGGATGAGACTGTTTGCCATCTCCCCTGGAAGCGCCTCTATCTGTCTCTCTCCCTCTTTTTTTTCTGTCACACACACTTTCTCCCTCTATCTCCCTTTTTCTCTGCCCACCCTTCATGCTGCCGCTAGAGTCCCGTCATCCTCTTTATCTCCTCTAGTCCTTGTGTTTTCCCTCTCCATCCCGTCTTCTCTGTGTTCTGTTAACCTTCCATTAGCAAGTCTAATGTCGGGCCTTCCTGGCTGCCTCCTGCATTGCTCCCGGCTCTGCGCTTTCCAGGCACTATGACAATGTTTTCCTCAAGCCCCATTAGTGCCTCCTCACACCACTAACAGCCATGCAGCACACAGAAGGATGAGCGAGGGGGGAGGAATGAAGAGGAGGATTACAGAGAGAGAAGGAGAGGGTGTACTGGGGGAGACTGGGGAGAGCGGACCTGGGCAGAGCGACCGGCCAAGTGAGAGAAAGGGTGGAGAGGGGATTAAGGGGGGCAAAAGGGGAAATGATAAAAAGAGAAGGATGGGGCAACGCGAGCAGAGCGAGGGGAGGGTGGATAGGGAAGAGAAGAGGGCTGAGGGGTGGGTGGGATGTGAGGGGGGTGGGAAATGTGGGCCCTTCCAATACGCCTGTTTAGCAAACATCATTTGCATAGAACCGATGCGGATGGAGTTCTGTGTCACAGTTATTTGCATACATTTGCATAAAATTAATCCCCTTCCCAATTGCCGCAGCGATTGTTTCTGATGCAGAAAATAAGTCAACAAAATGAACTGACGCATCCAAACAAAGCAAACATATTGACACAGACGCATGCTGGAAGAGAGCACGGGATGGTTTGGGCTACTGTGTGTGTGAATGTGTGTGTGTATGTGCAGCTGTGTACATGTGTGTGTGAGGCCATCTGCAATCATTTGAGGTCATTTGAGTTTGTCCTACGATCACTGTTGTCAAAGTTGTCAAAGGGCTTCTCATTTGCACTTCTCATAGTCTGGAGAAATAGGAAAGGAGAAATATGTAATATATGTACTGTTCAAAATGACCATGTTATGTCATAAAAGATTAATGGAAACATGCCAAATTGAAACACCCTCTTCTCTGACAACAGATAACAGCCTCCTTTAAAATCTCCATTCCATGCCAGACAATATGGTACAAGAAAAAAAAAATCATATAACGATAATTTTGATAGTGAAATTCTGCGACTCTTGATATCTAACTTTCTCTGTAAAAAAAAACAAAAGCAATAATAAAATTCAGTCATTGTTATTTTTCTGAAATAAAGCTTCTAAGAAAAAATACTGAAGGTAATACACTGCCTGGCCAAAAAAAAAGTCACCACCTGGATTTAACTAAGAAAATAGGTAAGAGCCTTTCTTTGGATAATTACTGCAGTGATTAATATGTTTCAGCTGGTAACAAGTTATTTAACCCTAACTGAGGCAGTGAGGAGCTTCTCATTTCTTAAACAACCATGTCAGAAGACATATCCTGTGGTTGTGGAAAAGATGTTACTCTGTTTCAGAAGGGTTAAATTATTGGCCTGCATCAAGCAAAGAAAACAACTAAGGAGATTAATGAAACTACTGAAACTGGGTTAAGAATTGTCCAACACATTATTAAAACCTGGAAGGATAGTGGAGAACCATCATCTTCGAGGAAGAAATGTGATTAGAAAAAAAATTCACTCAAACATTTGGTGAAATCATATCATAAAAAATCAACAGTAGAACTCATGGCTGTGTTTAATAGTGACAGTAAGAGCATTTCCACACACAGTCTGAAGAGAACTCAAAGGATTGAGACTAAACTTCTGTGCAGCCTTAAGAAAACCACTTATCAGTGAGGCTAATCGCAAAAAAGGCTTAAATTAAAGACTGGACTCTCATGTGGTCTGATGAGTCCAGATCTACCCTGTTCCAGAGTGATGGGGGCATCAGGGTAAGAAGAGAGGCTGATGAAGTGATGCTCCCATCATGCCTCGTGCCTACTGTACAAACCTCTGGGGGCAGTGTTATGATCTGGGGTTGCTTCAGTTGGTCAGGTCGAGGTTCTGCAACGTTATGAGCCCAAAAAATGAGGTCAGCTCACTGAAGCTGGGCGATATGTTAAAATTTTCCAAATGATCATCGTCAACCCATCCATCGGTGATTGGCAATATCATCGTCCCCACTCCCCCCACCTCCTGTCCTCTCCTGTCTCAGCTGGGAGATGTGTGCAAGTGGTGAATTCACTATGTTATGCATACTATGTACGTTCACTACATCCAGTAGACAAAATAAACCCACAAAGTGTCTAGAAATTACATGTTCTCACACTAATTTTCCATTTTAAACGGGGAAATACAATCGTTCACCTTCTGAATTCAAGTTTCTCTCTGTTACCAAACTAAGATGACCTTAATTGGCTCATTAAACACACTTGGCTTGGAAAATACACTTAATTCAAATTTGGTAGAAAAACAAACTCACCAAAACCATCTTTGTTAGTCTGTGCACTCTTCCAACAATCACCAACTCTGGTTTGGTCAAAATAAATCCTTAATTCACCGCGTGAAAAGACTGTAAAGAGTCCGACTCTGCAGGCTGGTTTTCTCTCACTCGTCACCCAGCTTAGCTCACTCATGGTCGGCTGAGTGGGTGTGAACTGCATCGCTGGATGAGAGCGCGGTGCAGAGCAGAGGCTGTCACTCTGCACGCTATGACAAATACTGCCCTGAAAATCTGGCAAAAAAAGCAATCGGCGATGGATTGATGGACGATATATTCGTCCAATCGCCCAACCATACAGCTCACTACCTGAATATACTGAATGAGCAGGTTTTTCATCAATGAATTTTTTTCTTCACCTGATGGCATGGACATATTCCAAGATGACAATGCCAGGATTCATCGGGCTCAAATTGTGAGAGAGTGGTTCAGAGAGCATGAGACATTTTCACACATGGATTGTCCAGACCTTAACTCCATTGAGAATCTTTGGGAAGTGCTGGAGAAGACTTCACGCAGTGGTCTGACTCTCCCATCATTGATACAAGATCTTGGCGAAAAATTACTGCAACTGGACAGAAATAAATGTTGTGACGTTGCATAAGCTTATCAACATGATGCCATGGCGAATGTGTGCTGTAATCAAAGCCAACGAAATATTAGTGTGTGTGACTTTTTTTGGTCAGGCAGTGTATTCACTAAGCCTGACACAAATCACTGTCAGGGTGCATGTTGCACATGTCTAGAAAGTAATGGAGTTCAAAAGTGATTTATACTCCTGAGCTTTGAACATAAGTTGAACTCAAAGTGCAAGCAGTAGTTTAAATTTACTGACATGGTGACAGACAAAAGACTAACCTTATGTCAATGACAGACGATACAGACTGAACAGCAAGGAGTCTGGACAGTAGCCTATGTGAGGTATGTACACGGTAGCCTGTAGCATCTAGCCATTGCAGACATTGCGGAACATAACTGGCTACATAGCAGTGCCAAACAAAGTAATGTTAACATGAATCAAAACTCCTTTACCTCCTATTCTCTGTTTGTCTGAAAAGTCTTATGGCACCGTTTGCATACTAGTTATTGCAAATGTATTATCAATCCCTGATGAGCCGCCTCAAACATGAAGTACTTCCATACATGACTGTGTCTTTCTTTTTTCAATGAGTCGAAGTGGAGTTGTCAGTGTAGCTGCTCTTGGCACTATCTTACTTGTTGTAGTTATTGTTTTGTGCTGACAGGATTTCTTCTTCTTCCTTTGGCATTTAAAGGCAGACTAATTCCCATAAGAAACTGCATCTCCAGTACTTACACTACTGTAGAAAAATGAGTATGTCAAGTTTTCAGAATTTTGGCAGCTATAGTACCAAAGTACATGACATCTCTGTTGGATACTGCACTTGGCCATATTGTGATTGTGATCACGTTTCAAAGAATTGCGCAGCCCTCTGCAACATACTGTATGTATCAATGAAAGATTTCTTTCTGTTAATTATCGTGTGTGTCAAGTGAAATAATAGACCTTTTTCACAGCAGCCATATCATCTCATAAATAGTTGGGTAAATACAGGTGCTACCAGTGACACTAATTAAGGTCCTGTTCCATTTAGTGTAGGAGAACCTTTCCAGTGAGCCAACAAACACAATAGCAGCACCCTGACTCTGTCTGACCTGAATGGAACAGAAGCCTCATTAGTATCATTGGTAACAACTCGGTTTACACTACTATTACATGTCAAAATAGCTGCTGTGAAGATGATCTATTCAGGTATACAACTGTAACTGGGTGTTAGAAGAGATAAATTTATCAGTTTCTAACTCACAAAGCGTGACAGCATCATAATATGCAACGGTAATCTGCAAGCTCCTTTAACATACCTGTTCCGTGTTTCAAGATCAAAACCAAGATCACAGCGGCGCGCAATCCAAGGACAAACGCTTCTCCTCGTAAATGAATTCCAAGAGGCTCGGTGCGAGGAAAAAGGAAAATAACAACGACATGAAAGATTCCTTCACTAATCATTTTATCCTGCAATCAATTAAAACTACAGAGCATGAAATAATGCAGATCCTGCTCTCAGGCCGAGTGGGCATTGATCAAACACATTTGGATGGTTTTGCATCTGTGTGTGTGTGTTTGCACGTCGTAAAGCAAAAAAACCAGAAAGAGTGAAAGTGTGTTTATGGTTGTGTTTCTGAGTGTGTGAGCCAATCTGTGTGTGCGGCCATTGATCAAAGGCAGAGCCCCAGTTTGCCGGTGAGGAGAGAAGCCAATTGATCAGAAATGGCTGTAATTGGAATCTAAATACGACCTGCAGCATTGATCCCATCTCGGTTCTCAGCTCCTGGCTTCTGTAAATGCGGGTTTGCTCAAGGCCAGCCAGCCCGCCTCCTCTAAACCTCCACCTCCAGCACACGGCTTTTTGCATCAATAATTACCAAAGTTAAACTCTCACATCTACACTGACTAACTTGGATGATTGACTAAGCATCCTACATTTTTTAATACGCTGCCTGCAATTTCCCTGTTCACTGCACCACCTACTCAGTGAAATGCAGTAATTAGCCAAAGTAGCGGAGAGTGATTGCAAATGCCAAATGTTTTTAAGACTCGCACAATAGAGCAAATCAAGGTGGTGGTAAATACAGTGTGCAGAGTTACCGGGGCCTGAGCCGCAGGCACAAAAAACGGCTGCTTGAAAGCATACACACTTACACCTACACACACGCACACACGCACACACGCACACACACACACACACACACACACACTCCCCTACAAACAACCTCCGCCAGCAAGATAAGGGCTAAATTATGGGATCTGTGAGTTGCCTGGTGAGAGCAGCGTCATGAAGACAGAATGCAGCAAGTAGCAAATGGCCTTTACACTGTTGGTGTGTTTGTGTGCGTTACTGTGTCTATGTGTGTTTAAATAGTCATTCATGCATAACCACAGGCGTAGAGAGAACAAGGAGCCATAGTTCTGCCTCTCTGTCAAGCCTTTAAAATGCATTATTCTGTCATAGCCGTTGCTATCTTCTATACAGACAGAGATGAGAGATATACATTTAACAGGAGACATATACAATAACAAACATGTCCTTCAGAGTGTTTATGCATTCACGCCGATTTTACCAGTACGTGTCATTCAAAATCACATTACCATTGCAAACACATCAACGCAGAAACAATCGTGGAAGCGCACACACAAAACGACTGTACGCACCCTTAGAAATAACACTAATGTTCCACCTGCTGCCAAACTTGAGATGTAATGAAAGACTGGGTGTGATCATAAGTAAGAAGAACTTAAATGATGAGTTTAAAGTATAAATAAATACATTTTACCAATAGGGCCGACCACTGAGACCCGGTTCCAAATAAGATTTGATTCAATAATTACAATTCCAAAGGAATCATTAAGAAATTTTCACATCAATTCTGCTCATCAATTTCTACACAAATTTCTCTCACGCTAATTTCAAATTAAACTGTGTACTGCAAACACCTACTGTATATAAACTCACCTACACATCTGTGCCAAACTTGTTAAAATCATAGTAATTATATCAGTTCATGTCATTATTAGGTGTTTGTTCACCTTGACAGACAGAGAAGAGCAGTGGTGGAGAAAGTACTCTAATCCTTCACTGTATTTAGTGATTATTTTCATCATGGATTGATATCCTTATTGACTGTTTGGTTTGTCAAAATTATGAGAACAGTGAGAAATGCAGTCACAATATACCCTCCCAAAGTCTCACCCCTTTTTCACTCTGTAGTCCAATGACAGTCGAGCAACTTTCTCCTTTCCTGTCTCCTGTAGAGGTATAAAAACAACATATTTACATCTTTACTTTGCTAATGTTTGCTAACGTTTGGGTAACATAAGTTAGATTTTTAGCTTGCATTTTGCTAACATTAGCTGTAATAAGATGTGATCCTGTATGTTGCTTTTAAAGGAAAGGGATGAAGTTGACTGAGGTACCAAGTTTGCTCAGCTGTTATTGGAGCAGAGAGCAGAAAGGGGCAGGACTTAGGAAGGATCAATTACCCAGACTCCAAAGGGACACCTTTACAATGCTTGTTTTGTCCATCCAATAAAACGATCCTCAAAAATATTTAAAAATAAAGGATTAGAGTAATTAAAAGGAAATGCAGCAAATCCTCACTTTTGTAAAGCTGGAACCATGAAATGTTTTTCCATGAAAAATTCCAATGATCAATTGCCAATTAAAGTGAAATAAGGATGTGGCCGTTTTTGACGTAGCCTCTAAAAGAAATTCCAAACTATACCCCACCGAAATGACCAATATAGCCAAAAAAAATGTAGTCTAGTCATGAGTGAGGCTATTGCTTTAATTTGCTAATCTTCATGTCTAAATATTGTTTTGACCTTAGTTTCTCCTCCGTGTGACCACTGCCTCTCCTAATTGCAGTGCTGTTACTGCAATAAACTATAATTAGTAATTTAGCACCACATTTGCATATGCATATCAGTGAAGTATAGCCAATGAGGGAGTGACAAAAGAGCTGGGAAAAAAAAAACAAAAAAAAAAAACAGGGAGTGCGTGGGAGACGGTGTGGTGCGGGGCTTCTGTGGATCCTGTGGAAATGTTTTCTGGGAAATCAGACATGTGTGAGTTGACAGAAGTCACAGCTGACTCCCATTACAGTATTACAGAATTACAGCTTAATGGCACAACACCCCCATACATACACGAAGCCTGACCTTTATTAATGCTCATGCAAAACAGCAGAACACGGAGCTTTCTCATGATGATGGATGGTGTCTTGATTAAAAAAGAGCTTGTTTGCAAGTGTGTATTAGGATGCCGTGTGTTTGTATTAGCATCAGTGTGTGCATGTTATTGTTTTTCTTGTGTTTGAGCATTCAGATATGTTTCCTTATGTATATGTATATGTTGATGAGTGTATTTGTATGGCTATGTGTGTAGATCAGTGTGTGTGTGTGTGTGTGCGACTGTCAGCCTTTTCCTGAGCCTCAGCAGGAGAGCTGCTTGAGTCTTAACGAGACTGTTAATTAGTGTGCTTCAGAATGTACACCTAATGAGTGTGTCTTTTACAGCAGAGAAGTACGTGCACACACACACAAACACACACACATTTTCATTCACACACAAGGAAAAACAAGAAAGAAAGGCAGATGGACAGCAGCACATAGACATGATACACATCTGCCAGACATCTCTTTTCTTTGGAGAGGAGTTAGTGTGTGTAGAGAGATGGTGTGTGTGTTTGTGTATGTGTGTGTCTACTGTATGAAGAATGCAGGCCAGCAGGAAAGATGTTGCTGGAGGCATCTCTCAGTGTGATGTGAGCTAACATTCCCGTACATGGAGAGAGACGAGCTGGAAGTGGAGACAGTTCTGAGCCTTCTGCCATCTCTGCTCTCCACCATCTGTTTACACACACTCAATACTCACACCTACTGCTGCTGTCAGACTTGAGCCTCGTACTGCTGAAGTGTGTGTGGGTTTTTTTGTTTGTTTTTTTTGTGAGGAACTCAGTAACATCCAGTCAGATATTCCAATTGATGCCGGGGCATTTTGAAACTACACAACGGGTTTGTAATGGGTCCCTGCGGGCCCTTCGGTCATAAAAAAACAACAGCGCTCAGAAAAGCACAATTCAATTCCAGTCAGAAATGATAAAACATCAACAGTGGAGGTATGAGGTTTTTGTCTGACAGCGGCACCATGATGCAACGCTGCTACATTCGCTGTTGTCCTGTAGACTGAGCCAAATCAATCAGATTTCCATATATCCACAGCCGGCGTCAGATCAGCTAATGCTCCATTCCTCACAGACACAGCAGCCTGGATCTGCAGCTCTGCATTAAAGTATTCATAAAGGCAGAAGACCAAACGTACACTAATATTTATTTCATGCCGTCTGTGTGTTTGATAGACATTTCCCAAGTGCAAGTGCATAAGGCAATCATCAGACACTGGAATCATGCTGAACCATGATTGATTGTTTTTGTATATTTGGATCTGGCACAAATGCACACTGACAACATCAGAAAGCGGGAGGGGGGGGAGAGGGAGGAAGAAACGTGTGCACACGCTGCGAGAGAATGAGCGTACGAGCGAGAAAGAGAATAAAACTTAGACAAACAGTCGCGAAAGCCACAAAAAAACATCAAGTGTGAAACAACAAATTTTCATCTCCTGAGTTCTGCCACAAACTGTCTACTCGACATAAAAGCAGGGCCGACTTCTCATAATGTCTTAGATACAATCATGTGTCCCACGCAGCACATTTATTACCCAGTGTTGCAGCAGAAAACCTAAGCAGAGACAGTAAATTCCCGCTCTCAAATCTCCTGTGAGTTCAGCACCAAGGACAGCTCCTCTGCCGCTGCCGCTCGCTAAGAACATTTCCACTTTTTGAGGATTTGTAGAGGCCAGATAGGCTCATGTATAAACTTGAGAGTCCGGACAATATGGGACTTTGTGAAATGAATTACATTTTCCAGCATGACTACTTCTGACTTAATGCCTGCAAATGTAGCATGCAGGTCTTTTTCAGGCCAGAAATGAGAAATCTAGTATTACTGTAGGGCTCTTGCGGGTGTACTGAAAACACACTGTTACTGTTGTCTGCCACCATAAAATCCCACAAGAAGGACTGAAAGCCATTCTGGACCTTAAACCATAATTTATGGAAGAAAAGAGCCGAGAGAGGCCGTATAATAGTTCTCCCGGCTCTTTTCATGTCATTCGCCCCTACTACCACATAAACAGAGCTTGTTCAGTATCAGTCACAGAGTACAAGAACAGTGATGGAAAGAATGATAAGAAGGTACTAACCTCTTACAGCTGTTCCAGGGGAGAGCAGGGGGGAGAAAAAGAAGGATTCAGTGTGTCAAACACAGACAAATTCATGATTATAGTGACCTAATTTAACACTGTTATCATTATGACCATGCTATTGTTGAAATGTGATGAAGTTCAAAAACACTGATAAATACAGTGAAATCATGAACGTTTCCCCTTGAATACCTCAGTTTAAAATAGCATCATGTCCTCTGTGATGTCAATAGTTTAACTGATGTGAATCAAACCCTCACTGTACGGGAGACTGCAGACTTTTTCAAAATGTGGTAATGATGATGATTATGATAATTAGAATTTGAAATAATATTTATTGTCTGGAATTTTTTGTGTTTCATCATGAAACCAGTAAAAGCTCTTTACATGTCCTGTTACGTTCAACATATGTACGTGGCATCTTGATTCCACTAGGCAAGTCACATCTGTTGTGTACTTTTGATCGGTTCTCCACATGGCTGCATGCGCTCACCAGAAGCATTTCAGAAGTGGAGTGTTTTGCCTGGTTTTGTTGATTTGGTCATGTTTCCTTGACTTTAGTGCTTCTACCATGGGTGAGTAGGCTTCATAGTTAAACTGTTTCTTTTGTTGGCTTATTATATTTATGATCAGGAGTCTACACGGGGTCTTCTACTTTGAAAATTGACCAGATTCTCTATGGCGGATGTACGTCTGACTTCCTGCCCAGCTTGATCTGCTCCGTGCAGCTTGATTCGGCATCTGTCAAAAATAGGCAGCGTGTTCTCAGTGAAGCACTGCAGAGAGACACTTCCGGGACACGCTGACAAAAATGCAAATACCACTTCAGGTGAGCTAGATTTTTTTTTTTTCAGATTATGCCATTTCCATCCATTTATCTTATGCAACAGTTGGAAACTACATAGCGTTATTTCCATCAATGCACTTTATGCACATTTTTGTGAATCAATTCCATGATTACTGGTCTAATTGATTGTTTTCTGCACTAGTGTCCTCAACCCACACATAAGACCTGTAACTAAAGCATAGACACACAGAAGTGAAGTCACACACAAATGCTCACACACACAGATATTAGTGAGGTCACCCACAGAGGAGAGTCAGATAAAACTGTTCTCAAAAAATGGATGAATGCCAGAACTGCAGCAGAGGTACATCATTCCCTGGCCTCCGCCATGAATCACTCTCTTTATACACTTACACACTCTCTTTTTCACACACACACACACACACACACACACACACACACACACACACACACGCACGCACGCACATACTGATATATGTTCAGGTACTCAGAAACGTTCAAACACACACACACACTCACACACGCCCACAAGCCCTCCCCCACTCTTCCACTTCGCTGAAACTGTAGAAGCGTGCCCTTTGCGCATGGCGCACTGCCAGCCACTCACAGCACATTACCAGCGTGTGACCCCTGTATGTGCTGAAAAAGGAAGCATTTAACCTGCTGCCCTTTTCTGCTGATGCGCTCTCATAGAATCTCATCCTATGTTGAACGTGGACCATCAACAGTCAACACAAGCCTTTGCTGGTGAGGAAGATTCACATGCGTTCTGAACTTGATATTCAACATGTTTCTTTCAAGTGTGTCTTTCTATTCCCATCTGCTCGCTGCAATGGATTCATCCCTGCTGTGGCGTTCTATCAGAGAGAACATCAATCTACAAGACTGACATTTAATCCCAAGCCTGGGCAGGTAGAGAAACACACACACATACACACAAGTAGCTCACATACACACAAAATAAACACACATAAACACACTATCAGCTGCTTGCATGCAGAAACACAAATCAAAACCAGAGCATAAAGCTGTGGACTCTGTATGAGCGCTCTGGATCCTGCAGAGCAATGAGAGGATGTGAACTCAACTACTAGAAGAAGACAGGCTGAGACGGTGAAAAATAAAGCGATGAGAAAAGACAGAGGGAGAGGCTAAGAGGGAAAATGTTTCCCGCATCAATCTATTGGTTGAGACGCTGACAGAATGGCTCAGAGATACAGGTGGTCAAGGAGAACGAGCAGCTGATGTATAGACGTCCGAGGTCTGTTTCTCACTGACACTTCAGCCTGCAGCCCTCTTACTGCACCAGGCATCTCTGTGGTACTGCAGCTACACCTACCTCTCCTCTGCCCACCATGTGACCAAATCAATCCCACCTGTTCTCCCTTCAGTCCTTTTCTTTTTGTTCTTTTAGCCACTCGTTTGACACCTTCTCTTCTCTCCCACGGCCTCTAATGCTCATTGAGGAAGTCATTGCGATGTCTTCATTAGCGGTGGTGTCATTTTCTCCACAAGCACTTAGCTTTTTCCTCCAATGATGATGACTTCTTTTAATAAGGTCATGCTGAGAAATCCTTATGCCTGTGTGTGCCTGTGATGTGCCTGCGACACTGTGTCACAGTAATAAAACCCAAATTTCTTACTATCGTTATCAGATGCATCGACAACCTGCTTGTTACAAAAGGAGGAATAAAATACCAAAGAAGTTAAAGAGCAGGGATGACGTACACGAAAAGCTGTTAAATATGGACAGAGTGAATGCACAAGAGTACAGAGAGAGAAGAGCTATTACTGAAGGGCACCAAACCAGCAGGGCTCTGTAATCAATTTTAATTAGCACCACGCATCACCTGGAGTCATATATTTTAGACGGCGTTAGAGCCAGGTCTGTCAGAGAGCACGGCCTCTTTCGTCACACTCTGCCAACCTCCTCGCCGCTCCAGTCACAGGGATGCCCCAGCAGCAATCCAGTCACTGTCACCAAGTCTTTGCCAGTGAAGGTCCAATTAATCAAAATCGTATAAGTTTAGTCCTGTCACATTGACAGCTTCGACAGTATCATATGGAGCTGCTGTTTCAAACTAGCGAGTAAACTCCTGGGGGTTGGGCTCTATCATCACTGCAAATTTTATTTTAAAACATCAATCTCACAATGCGTTTTAGATCAGTGCATAGATCCGTTAATACATCTATGGATCAGTGCTGCCATACATGACAAGTAAGGAACAGTGTTTCTGTTTGATCGACAGAATCGATCCAAGGCATCATAGGATTGCCTGTGAACAGCTAACAACATGCAAACAACAATAATTTTAGGACAGAAAAACAAATAATTACCCAAAAAAGCCTCTGAAAGGGATATGTTGACCTAATGTTTTAGGTCGCTGAACACTTGGCCGCCACAAGCCAGTTATCCCTGTGGTAACTTTTCTGACACCTCCTGCTTAAAACCCAAAAAGTCAGAAGGATCGTACTGCTACCGTCTTTCCTGCTCAGCTTGACTAACCCCCTTCACTTTTCCAGCAGTTGGCACAAAGACGAGAGCTTTCTCTGTCTTGAGAAGCTGCAGATTATAACCTGTACTGTATATTTACTGCCACAGTGACAACTTAATGATAAGTTTCTGCTCCACTATGAGCGTCACTGTCACTGCAATTGGTAAAGTTTAACCATTTTCTTTATCCGTTTCAAAATGTATGTAATGTATAATTTTACTTACACTAAATCCAAGTGGAACCGTGAATGAGAGAGAAAAAAGAAGTGGGAAAAAAAACCCAGTGTGGCTCCAGTCTCTCCTCGCCTGACTAACACCAGGTTAACCCTAAAATCTCCTCCTCATGAAAGTATCCTAAGGACATGAAAGGTGTGCAGATACCAGTAAACAACAAACATAGTAACCTACTACCCAACATTACAAATGTAACAAAGGCAGAGGGAGAGGCTTCGAGGGAAAATATACAAATGTTATACATTTCAAATTCTTCACACACATTTTAAAAGATTAACATATTGCATTACTGTAAATATGAACTGTGAATAATATTCAAATATTGTAAATATTCTTTCCAGTGCCTTATTTATCAATGAACTATGTGAATTACTGTTGTTTTACTTGTTTTACATATAACCCTAAATTACACATTTTTATATACTAATTAGCCAAACATCAGTGAACTGCACTGATACTCCCACACAGTGTGTGAGTGTTATGTATTATAGATGCTGGACAAAAAGATGTGTGGTATAAGTGTTCAATAATATAAAAATGATTTTATTCATGTTAATATCAAGCTGTATGTGCTCTCACAGTAACAAATATATCATCCAGCCTACCAAAAATCCTGTCCGTTGTCCAAAGGTATAAAATAGGAATTTCAGAAGCACAACATCCAAAGATTTTGTGGCTAAATACCTTAAATAGATTTGATGATCAAGGTAAACATACACAATGCTTTATGGCAGCTCCTGTATACCTACAGTGTATACAGCAGCAAAATGTGGAAGATGTTTTTTAGAAGAACCCCCTCTCACACAATGTGAATGCTGCCTTCACAAGATGGTCTGAAGGCAGCTTAGTTGTCATGTGAAAAATGCTGCCATAACTTTTTGACACAGAAAGCAGCCAATCAGCTTTTTTCCCTCAGTGTGAAAAGGATTCGAGGGGAAAGAAAATAAGACACAGTGTCTGAAATCCACTCAGATTTACTGCAGTTAAAGCAGCAAACATGAGGCAAGTTGAGTACTAGCTGTTGGCTGTTGGCACCCAGAAAATCCACCGTGTGAATACAAATTCTTTAAGAGGTAGTTTTTCCATCCTAAAAGTAGGGCTGTCAGAATT
Organism: Lutjanus erythropterus; assembly: GCF_056507025.1. NCBI lineage: Eukaryota > Metazoa > Chordata > Actinopteri > Lutjaniformes > Lutjanidae > Lutjanus > Lutjanus erythropterus. Next base: position 11,625,832 of record NC_139323.1, on the reverse strand, counting down.
TCAGATTTTCACTACACGACTTTTTTGGCCAAAAGAACTCACAATAACATCATTATCCAAATATCTATAGAAGATTTAAAAAACACTATCAGTCAAATTCATCTTTAACAGTGTATAATGTGTGTTTGTCTCTTTTTTGGCAAATTGAATGTACTGCTCGTCAAGTGTATTTATTGTTATATTTCTTGTATTGATGCACTGATCAGTAGAAGCTCTCCTAATCTTGTTGTATATCTGATGTACAATGACAATAAAGGCTTTCTAAATGAATTATACTCAAGTGTAGTGTAGTACGAGTGTAGGGAGGTGGAAGAGTGTTTAACAATAACTATGGATGGTATCATTAGGATATTATCAATACTGATATCGATACCAACACTGCTTATCAAAACAATACTTAAGATTACTTAAGCATTAACAGAAAGAAACAGAAATGATTAAAGAGCATATGTTGTGGATTGTTATTATGATTAAGATTGGATTATTTACACAATATTATCATATTATTAACAGGTTATCATTATTTTGTGATTTAAATATCACAGTTATCCTTAATAACTGTATATCGCGAGACCCCTGGCTGAAAGTTTAATAGTCTGTCTTTCCTGTGTTTGTCTGAATTTATCATTGATGTAAAAAGGTAAATATGGGTTCAGGTCTGTGGATATTCAAATATACACGCATAGACTGGTTGTATTACGGAGTAATCCTGACGGTGACGTGCGTGCTCCCACTGCAGCGCAATTAAAACACTGATTGACTAAACAGAGAGGTGTGATGGCTCCCTGGTAGGAGTGACAGCGACCAGAGTACGGGATCTGTTCCACTGTGAAGAGTGACACATTAGATGATTAGACAGCATGCTCATGACAGCTGCCACAGGTACGCACAAGCACACACATAGAGAGACAGAGAGAGGAGAGTAGGGACTGGGACTAGAGCTCCAGCTCAGTTACAGCACAATGTAATAAAGAGAAGGCTGGCAGCTGCAGTCGAACACAGCTAACTCCCTCTGAACATACACAATACTAAGTCACTACTAATAAAGACTCACAACCAAGCCCTACTACAAAACTGTATAGCAGCTAACATTTCATTAAAGGGCGTGTGTGTGTGTGTGTGTGTGTGTGTGTGTGTGTGTGTGTGTGTGTGTGTGTGTGTGTGTGTGTGTGTGTGTGTGTGTGTGTTTGTGAGCAAGTGTGTGAGAGAGAAAGAGATTTTTGGCCTCAGGCTTTTCCTCTGATAAACAGTTGCATTAAAAGATTTCACCCACATGGACACACACAAAGATTAAACCACCTACAGACACCCATACACACACACACACAGACACACACACACACAGACACACACACACACACACACACACACACACACACACACACACACACACACACACACCACACTGAGGGATAACCCTAGTAAATCCTTTTTAAGCACATATTCCCACTAGGGAGAAACCATTACCAGCGGAGCTTGGTGTGAAGCTACCTGTACAGGCAGTGATGGTTAGAAAAATACACAACTGCTAAGGTTGATAAACACAAAGCTTTACTGGTCACTACGTCTGCTGCACAAATGACACGGCGAGTGGAGATGATCATGCAAAACAGCTGAATACATACAGCCAGTAATAGCATTTATGATGAGACGCAGCAGACATTCTCAAACACACTCACGTAGGAACGCAGACAATACTATCAGAGACCGGCTCCCTGATAGTATTCATGAACCGTCTCTTTAGCGGCCATGTATATGTATGAAGAGGAGGCAGTGAGGCTTTAGGACACTGAGGGGGACGTTAGGTCTCTTTATAGAGACTGTCACAAAGGCCCAATCCCCCACATTAGGAACAAAATTGTCTTTTTTATTGCCGGCGATTTGTTTCACATATCTATCTGTGCAGCTCAACCTTAGATGAATCACTGTCATTTTTAATCTGCGCTGCATCTTCAGGGTGAAAATACTGTAAGCAAGAGCAGAAATTCTACACCAACACATTTGGTATAGACTTCTTTGAGAATCCACTGTGTTATTTTATAAAGTGATAGTTCAGATTATTTGAGGTAGGGTTGCATGATGGTTCTAACACATAGTCAGGCTATTACCCACAGTAGATGATGCTCAACAAACCCTCATTCTGGAGAAGCAGAAGTGAATACAGCAAGGAAGTTAGGCAATGTACTGCTGTGGACAGAGTCTGCAACAAAAGGTATTTAAAGAGGTCCACCTTAAAAACATTTAGAATATATTCACTGCTTACCTTAGCTGTCAGACAGTCTTTTCAGACAGGACACCACTGTTACAGAAGCCAAATATCGCTCTTTCCAAACAATATGAACTGCATCTGCTGCTCCTAACTGCGCCCAAGTCGACCGCCATCTACTGTGAGTAACACACTGACTATCAGTAAGAACCTCATACAACCCCACATTAAATTGTCAAAATTATCCCTTTAATGATGCCCTCATCTCTCCCTTGTCTCACACTTATTTTTTTTTTTTAACTGGCATCATACAAGCCAGTTTTTTTTAAAACACCCTTCCCTAAGGGTTTGGTTAACACTCTAACACATACACACTCCCTTGCTGCTGTTCACACATTTTTTAAAGACAAGGTGCAAATTGAAGTGGCATTGCGTTTCCTCTGAAAGTCTGGCACTTTCTGTGAAAAACGGCACCAAAACAGCTAACACATTAGCAATTATTAGCCGGTGTGGGAGACAAAACAGTCAGTCTGCGACGCTCCTCTTAGGCTCAATCTGAATAAACAGCGGAAAAAGTATGACAGTTCAAAACACACACATCACACACGGAAGAAAACAGAGAAGAAACGTGGATCTGCACAAATGAATGCACTGTCATGGGAGTGTGTTACTCTGTGTTTGTCAGTCGCACACACACACAGCACTTCCATATCCCCCATCCGTTCAGTTTCTATTTCATTATGTGTCTCTGGAAGTGTTCTCTTATTCCAAAGTGGTCCTTGTTGCAATACAATTAGTCTATCAGCTTTTAAAACAATGGACCGTACATTGTCTCTGCTGTTCATTTTGTGTGTCTACTTTTATTACAATACACTCGAGATTAAATTATGCTCTTTATTTCCATTTCCTCTATGAGGTCTGACCTTCAAATGTATCCACACAGATCAGAGCCCAAAGCCTCATAACACTAATATATCCTTTTTGGATATTTGCAGGGAAATTACATGGACCACAATATTAGAAAAAGAAAATGAGATATATAATGAAGCAGTGATCCAAACTCTATAATAAATTTGCCAGAGCTTGGACTTCTATTTCAATCCCTTCAATTTAGTGCTACGGTCGAAAACAAATTGGACTTGAAGTTATATTGGCACCAAAATTGAGACCCTCCATCCTAATTTATTTAGCGAGGTCTGTTAGTAAGCAAGCATATTAAAAAATAGGCGCTGCCAATGTTTAGAGGTTGGAGTGTCCTTCTCTAAAATAATAATTTATCTTTTATAAGGTTGAAACGCTGCATAACTCTGCTGCATCAACACGGGCCGATGGCAACATTATGTGAAACCTATGGGACACAGTTGAGACCACAATTCATTGCTCTTATGCCCTCAAATCTCCAGCTTACAACCAATTACCTCACCTCTGACCCCTGCAGCCAACCTCAATAAATCACTATTTTCCATCTGATCACAAATCAGCTCTCCATTTCAACAAGCAATCCTCAGCCCAATGCAACAATCACAAATCCGACCCCAGTGCAGCATTTATATCAGACCTGGCCGGAGGCGGTGTGAGAGCGTGCTGCTGTTGCCGGCTGCCCTGACCTCTGACTCCTGACCCTTGAGCCTGAATCTGATTGGCTGAATCGAACAGACATAGAGAAGGACCCCCCCCCCTCCCCCCATCATCCCCACCCATCCTCACCCCCTGCCCAAGGAATAGAATGGTTTACGGTAGAGTGAATGCTCACGCTCTCTCACACCCACACTACTGCAGATCGGTATCAATACTGGAAATAAATTACATGTTTTTATGCCTCAGTCTTAACTTGACTTAGACCATAATGACTTTTCACATAAGCTTTGTTCCTTCTTTTATTCCGTGTTCCTTAATATTCAGGAAATTCCAGTATTTTATAGATCCAGTGTGGAAGATTTACAGGGATTTATTGGTAGAATATCACAGAAATCTAATAATATTCATAAGTATGTTTTCATTAGTGCATAATTAACTGAAAATAAGATTCATGTTTTCATAACCTTGGAATGAGCCATTTATATCTACAGAGAGAACCACCATGTTGTACCACTACGTTACTACAGTAGCCCAGAAGAGAAAAACTAAACCTTGACCCTTCATGTTTTTCGTTTTCGTTCGTTTTTTTGAGTTTTGTGGCCACTGGAGGTTCTCCTACACACCATCTATCAGCGACTCATACAGCTGCACACGGTACTTGTTAACAGCTGAAAGAGACACACTGGCTTTTCATGTGACTTTAATGTAAACCCATCCACAGCTGTATAAGAGGCACGGGGCACATATGGAGGAGGTTGGGTGGATGGACAGCACAAACAAACTTTGACCTAGAAGACTGGGGTTCCTGTCCCATTTGAAAGCTAAACTTTACTAAAAGTTGTAAGATACATCAGCTTCATGTGACTTTCATCATGTGATCTATACCGTATTTTTCGGACTATAAGGCGCACCGGATTATAAGGCGCACCATTGATTCATTAATGTTGAATTCTCTTGCAGCTGCTCTATTCCCATGTTCTACTGCGTGACTGATAGCCTTGAGTTTGAAATCCGCTTCGTAAGCATGTCTCTTAACAGGTGACATTTTGGGGTCCTTATACACACACCATAATATTATGTTGAAGCACAGTACGTATTACACCGCAAGGCTCCTGACTACGATAGCCGTAATGCTCCAACAATCCATCAAGCGGTGCGGCTTTGTAGCTTACCAAAGTCGTACTAAAACATTTTGACAGATTTTTGAGCGCCGTGTACCAAAATTGGTTTGAGGTCAGTAAGCACAACCAGAATTAATACATAAGGCGCAACAGATTATAAGGCGCACTGTTGATTTTTGAGAAAATTAAAGGATTTTAAGTGTGCCTTATAGTCCGAAAAATACGGTAGTTTTTGTGTTTAAACCTACCCAAATTGTGAGCGTTTCACAAATTTAATCATGTGTTAAAAAAGGCTTTCTGGTCTCACACAGCCGCTAAAGGGTAACTTGTACTTAAGTATGCAGTATACAAGTAAGCCTGCCCATAGAGTGATCAGACTGTCACAGAAAACAAACCAAAGTTAAAGAAAGAGGTTTTTTGTTTTCACAACCAGATTTTTCCTTCATGGACAACAGGGAGTGTCTTAACAAGATGGCCTCAAACAAAAAGCACACTGCTCTCTGAAAAGTTTGTCTCATTTCTCCAAGGTTGATCACAGCAGCCTTAAGAGATTTACTTTCAATGAGGGTGTTACTTCAGGTTTGTTTCATATTTATGGCTCATTAATGAGAAAGCTATTTCACTGACTAAAAATGTATCGAGACATTTGTTATGCATATAAATAACTTATATTTTTACTCTTTTTTTTGCAACATACAGGATCAAATTTACTTACGCATACGTAGAATATACAGTATGGCAGATACAGTAAATTTCACTTCTCATCTGAATAAGTGATATGCATGACACTTCTGATTTCATAGCGCATATTTTGAAATGTCACAAAAAGAAAAATACAGGTGTAAATGTCGAAATTAATGATGGCTGCTGAATTCAGTTTAATGGTCCTGGTACGCTGCTGTCGCTGAACAGAACAGAGCCATCGTTAATGTTATTACTTACACCTGTGCTTTTCCGACTGCAATAACTCAAAATATCCCACATCCTATACAGAAGTCAGTACAAGCCATAACTGAGAGATAACAAAAGGTTTCTAACATGGATTATAAGTAACATTGTATCAAATTTCATATCATTACATGGCTTTTGATTCTGATTGGTCAGTTACGGTATTTTACAGCTGCTACTATGAACACACTTAGTAGAAGCAAAAAAAATAATTTTTTAATCAATATTTCGTGTCAAAAATTATTGCCTTTTTTGTGAGAAGCTGTCTAAAAACAGGATAATGTATAGTGAGTGGGCTAAATAAACCCCTTCAGGGTGATTCAAACACTGCATCACACTGTCAGGGTTTATTTTGCCATAATAACCCACTCACTACACATTATCCTGTATGCGTAAAGCATTCTGTCATTTGTTCTTTTTCAAATATCAGCAGAGAAAAGGTGTAAATGACACTGATGTAAATTATTATTGTCAGAATCTCAGTGAGGTTTAATCTCGGCCTTTGTTGAGGTACTCCCGAACAAAACACAGCTTTCTATCCTGCATGAAAGAATCTCAACAAAAGCATATTCCCACATGAGCAGAAGAAAAAGAAACTACATTTCACAGACACACGCGTGGCCACAAACATATGCATGCATATACATCCGCGCACGCACACAACACACACACAGGCATTGTTTTGGCATGTTCAAATCCTCTCATCTCTGCACAACAGAGGGAAATTATGTGTGCATGCATTCCCCCAAACACACACACACACACACACACACACACACACTCACACACACACAGAGGCAGAGGCAGAAGTGACTGATGACTTGGTTCAGGTGATGTGAGACTGGCCAGGATAATCCCAGTGCCTCATGTATTCTCAGGGGAATCACACAGAGGTAGCAACAAACAACATAACACAGCCCCTGATAGTGCTCATGTAAGGTTATTACAAACACACACAGCTGCTGAAAAATACACACAAGTGTAGAAGGTGGCAATGTGGTGTTGTATTGTCCCTAGGGGAGGATAGGATAGTACAGAATCAATAAACTCAGAGGAGGTTTGTCCGTCTGATCCTTCTCAAACAGACACTAAATACAACACAATACACTGGCACACCAAAATACACACATATGCCAGTTACACACACACACACACGCTCACATAGTCTGTCTGCCTCTCTTGCTGTCTCTCTCTCCAAGGACATGCAGCTGAATCCACCCACTATGAGGTTTGGGTGTTATAAAACATGCTGTAGCCTTGAAGCGCAGCGCCGCATCCTAATAACCAGCTAATCCAATCGGGTCAAGCTAAAAACAGACCAAGTTTCAGGGCAAAACTTTGATGCTTTTGTCTGGCTGATTTAGGCTCTCATATCGCTCGATGCCTGGGAGAGAGGGGGCTAATGAACAGCTCCTCAAACTAAGATAAATTCCTCTGTCTCTCACACTAACTGATAATGCATACATTGTAATTTATGTAATATTCTATAGCATTCAAGCAAGGCAGAATCATTAACCGCACCATTACACCTAAAGATAACACGGACAGTTTGGTTCATCCACCAGCCGTTTGCCATCTGTCTCATCAAACTCTGTACGTGTGTGTGTGTGTGTGTGTGTTAACGTGTGTGTGTGAACATGTGCAGAGGATTGTTTGTGTTTTCCATTCATTGCTTATTAAAATGTCTCGCTAATGCAAATCAAATACACTCCTCTTAAGACCGACAGAATTTAACAGAAAACGTTTTCTCTAAAGCTACGTGTTGGTGCGGTTTGTGTAAAAATACATAAATCCAAGCGACAAAATTTTTATCACACAGCCCATCTGTGCATCAACACCATCATAACAGACTCCCTTTTTGACATGCCAGCACACTAAAACGCCTCTGAAATGAGCCTGTAAGGGAAAGGTTGCTCTCCGTCTCTTCCTCCCTGCTCATTTCCCTCCCCCCCTCCTCTCACCTCCCCATCATTGACGGAAATCCGCCGTTCTGAACTACTCTATCGAGCTGTAAGTTGATGAGACACTACTGGCTACAGCCGGCGCACAATGAAAGACACTATAAAATACCACACAATGTAGCAAAGAACCAGCTCTGGTAATAGCTTTGGGGGTAGAGGGGCGGAGGGGTAGGGGGTGCACACTCCACAGCTACTCATAAGGATGCAAGGGCAATTAGATAGCTGTCAGTGTCGATGAGAATGCCTTTCTTGAAGTACAATGTGTGGTGCAAGCGAGGAGATGAGATCTGTCTATAAACCAGTCAGGAGAGGAGAGAAGAGGAAAAGTGAGGAGACGAGTGGAGAGGCTTGTAAAAAAGGGGGTTCGCTATGAGGGGGGGACAAAGACAGGGAGACTGGAGATGTAAAAAAAAAAAAAAGAAAAGAAAGGGGAGCAACAGAAAAGAGTCTCTCTCGGCTGCTCAGACAGGTAAATTTGTCTCCAACGTAGAGCTTTCACACACCCACTCAAAAGACATTCGCTATTGACCTTTTTGGTTCCTATAGCAACACGGAGCACAGGCCAGCGGTCTTATTTGAGGCATGAAAGACAAAAGAACATTTTCACTGAACAGAAGATTTTATGTAAACACAAATAAAGACAAAAAGCGAGTCAGTAATTGAAGCACTCCTCTGGCTGCTGTTAAGTTTAGCACAGTGAACGCAAAAATTCTCATCTCATCTTGAATACATGGCCGTGTATACCAGTGATGCTGATGATGCCACTCAGTGCGTTGAGTAATTGTTGGCATGTAGTACTTCAAAAAGAAAAGGAAATCTTGTGGAGGGATACTAAAAGGAGACATTTGAGACTTGTTTAAGGACAAAATATGTTTTGTGGCATCGTAGTGGCCTTGTAGTCAGAAGTGTAAACCACAGAACACGAAGACTCAGACACTTCTCTTGTAAATCATCTCCTTCCCCATCTTAGCCAGGGCTGGGTACACGTGCTCAATGCCTTTAAGGTATCGACTAAAATATCACAGTAACAAGTAGTATCGAAACTTCTCCAGTCAAGCAATACCTGCATTTGATCCTCTTTGCACCAAGATCTAGAATAATATTACTATTTGAATAATGTCAATCACAATGTAAATCATTGTGCATGCATCCATCTGGTCTGCAAGAAATGATTAAGCACAAGATTTGAAACACAACTTCACTTGTTTAGAAAGAAAAACAACACTAATTTGACAGTTGAAAATTGAATTTATCTTGAGATAAGCTTTCAGCATCCAGATGAGGTTAGGACATAATGAGTAGCGATGTGTGTGATTAGTTGACTAGTTGATTAATTGTTATTAACCTTGTTACTCATCACCAGAAACACTAATCTGTTAAACTAATTATGAATATTTTATGAATTTTATGGACAGTTGTTGTGTTTAAGATGTTATGCAGCCATCTGCTTCTATCCAGGCAGGTGCTAAGCAGAAGAAAGATGAAATCTCCACCAGCATTGTTCAGCAGTATTTTGATATCGGTATCCAGAAAGATGGTATCTATGCTGTGTCAGAGGAAACTGGCATATAACCACTCGACCAGAGCAATACGTAAACACATTCAGCTCAGGCATGTGGACGTTAACCTGCAAGGAAAGCAATCTGCTGGTGACAACACTGCTAAGGTTAGCCACACTCGGCAAACCAACATATTCCTAAATTTTAACTTGACTGATAGGGAAATTAGTCGCTAAGAATATCTGTAATAATTAGGCCACTCCAGTAGAAGTTGATAATGGACAGCCAGTGCAGCCAATCAAATGCAAGCGTTGGAATCCAGCACATCACAAATGGATAGACAATTTGGGAAAGCTGGGAAAGAGGCATTTTAATGGTGTTGCCTCAGGACAGAGTGAAGACAAAACTTGCTAGAGCTTCTAGAATAATAATGCAATTAATGATGTAATAAAATACAATAATATGTACCTTATCAATCCTTCTGTCAAATTCTGGTTAAGGTGAACAATAAAAGTCTACTTTCAAATTCAAGCATGCAATAAGGCTTGTACTAGTTAAAGCTGCAATTCGTTAGGATTTGTTTTCTGCGTCCTCAGCCCCTGCCACGAGCTGCATGCCCTTCATGAGCGCAAGCAACAGTTTACTGAGGCAGTCGTGAGCGAGCACAGCCTGACAGACATCAGCTGTGTGTAAGAGCACAGACACCTGACAGTAAACAACACCAACAGAGGAGATTAACACATAAAGATTCAGTGTGAAGACAGAAAAGTACTGAGAGCTGAACATAAAGAGACTTTAAAAAAAAGTCTTTCTCTCTGCTCTGCTGCACACACATGAGCCCCGTATCATAACACTCACTTGTTGGAGGGGGACAGAATGGAGGCTCGCCATCATTGGGCTGCGGTCAGTGCGACATTACTGCAGCCTGCTCGGAGGCAAATCAGGCTCCCGGTTCATGTCAGGCACGACATGCTGCAATAAAAGCGGCCATAATAACGCAACTCAGCAGCAAGACAGTTTGACCTGTGTGGCCAAAACTGTCAGTACAAAAGCACGGTGTCATTGACTTACCCTGTAAACAGCACAGGCTGCTCCATGCACACAGGTTTACAAGCAAACATGAAGATAAATCCACTTTTTAATCCCAAAAGTTTAAAAAACAAACTCGGAGCTCTCATCTGGCCGGTCAGCACATCCAAAATTGTTCCGTAGTTGAACTGCTGCTGCAGAGGGGCTGAGAGGCAAGTTTCAAAACCAAATGATCTGGTCTGGCTGGTCCGCGGCTCCATGACCTCTTCATTGTTGCTGTAGAAGTTCGAAGCAGGAGTGAAGACAAATCCTCTTTTTAATCCCAAAAGTTTGAAACATACACCCTGAGCTCCTCTCCTGTCAGTAAAGTAGCAGACATCACAGCAACTCCGAAGCACCAGTCTGCCACCAGAGCTCCCCAGCTCTGAGCAGCTGTCTGTCGGCTCTGTCTCTCAGCTCCGCCCGGTCCTCTCGCCACTCGGCAAAGCTCCGCCATATACGTGAATGAACACAGAACTCAGAAGTAACAAGGTGAGCTGACAAATTCCTGAGTTGAGCATGTTGCTCATTAGGCTCTTTTGGATTTACTATAACGCCATTTTATAATGACTTTTCCTGCAGTAGTTTCCGTCATTGATTCAGGGTCTCACTGAAGGAACATGCACGCTGCACTGGTAGGAGTCGTCCCCCAGATCCTAAAAGACCTGTTATTGGTTTAAGTCTACCGTCACGGGGCAAATTCTCTAAATGTTGAAAACAGAGCCGAAGTGGAGAAGTGAAGTTCTCTCTCAGAACACCTGATTTACAAAATGCTGAAAGGTTTTTATGAAGTTATTTCTCAAACATACCAAAAAAATGTTGCCTACTGGAGCTTTAAATAGATGAGTTTAATCAAGATGGCTCTCCTTCTCACCCCTTTGCTGATTTGAACATTCAATCTAGTTTCTAGTCGCAATTTGTTGGTTAACTTTGGTTTTGGTTCTCATTTCGACACCATGCTCTTTTTAAACAGCTGATTTGGACTTCAAACATTGTTTGGGTTAAGTTAATGAGATACAATAAAGTAAAGCAGCTTAGTCCACAGTATGACTCTCACTATCAAATGGAAGAGAAGAGGAGGAAAAGACTTTACTATAATTGGTTCATTAGAATTGGCTGAGGCTGTTGGATCTCTTGCACACAGCAAATAATCCATTTGGGCACATGCACACACGCACATGCATGAACACAAGCATGAACACACCAGTGTGTGAGCATGCACGCGTGTACTGTACAGACAGACACACACAGAGACACACACATTAATACTTCAAACAGGCTTGGATTATACAACCCAGTCTCTTGCGATGAGGAAAGACATTTTTAGCTAATGCATAACATTAACTTTACTTCATAAAAACACACAGACACACACACACACTCGCATATACATCACTCACGCACACATGTACAGTATATTTCTCTGCTTTTTCAAATGAGTTTAAATCTTTGCTGCATGTGGAGTGAATATGCATCTGATTTTCAGTAAAAAGGGAGAAGATTATAAAGACACATTTAAATAGACACAGTCTGCACTGCAGCGAGGCTTCATTTGTATCAGAGTCAAAAAGAAGCAAAGACACTCAGGATTCAGCTGTTCCCTCTCATGCACGCTCTAGGGGTTATTGTTGACATCCTCCTGTGAATTAATTCAATTTGGAAGACAGCGTTAGCATTGATGAAACTGGGTTAGCATCGACGTTAGCATTCAGCGGAGAACAAACGTCATGATTACCGAAGCACAGGCTGCAATTGCTAACCCCATTTGGATATACAAGGGCAGCGCTAACCTTATTCAGCGGCATTGCAGCAGCTAACCTTATTCAAAGTGAAACCCACGTCTCTTAAGACCCTTTTAGCAGCTGTGTGGAGTTAGCTAATTGTACTCCGGGGCTTTTTAGATGGGAACTTTGTGACAAGGTAGCTTTTTAGTTCAACCCCGCACGAGCGAGATCTGTTTTCCATTTCCAAAGCCTCAGATAGAGCTTCAGTGCCATTTCCTGCATCTGCACCTGTTTGTTTGTGATGGTAAAAGAGGTAGAGAAGACAAACTAGCAGGAAAATATTGAGAAAATGAAAACATACAATTACATTTAAATGTTACTTTCCTATATCAATTTCCGACCTCTTCATTTTTTCCCTCCATTCCTGCTTCTATACTTCTTTATATCCCTTAAAACATCTCTCCATTCTCTTCCACTGTGTTCCTCCCCACTCTTATCTTCACAGTTTTACATTTGTGATGATTTGCCATCATACAAAAAGGATTTACTTTTCCAATTTAACTCAAGCAGCCTCTCTGTCTCTCTCTCTCTCTCTCTCTCTCCTTCTCAGAAACACACACATGCTGTCCACAACCATTTGTACGGTGTCACATTAGAACAGACTGTGAAATAGTAACAAACAAGCCCACACAAAACCTTAATGTGACACCATACATTTGTCTACATTATGAAATGAATCAAATGGAAGGAAGCAGAAGGCAAAGAAATGAGGAGGGCAGTTCTTCTCTGATTAATTTGAGGACATTTTCATCAGAACATTCTTGTTGTCCTCTGACTAATAGTGTCAGTTCGTTTTTTTTGCCTCCCCCTCCTGGCTTCTGTAAACCTGAGGGGCATTTCTCTATTTTCTATAATTACTTATTTCTATGTATCACACTAGTTTGAAAATGTGGAAGATTTATTACATTTACCATGAGCTAGCTACTTCAACAGAACTGCTATTTGGCTAATTCTAAATTATCTACAGCAGGTCTATTTAACTAGTGACCCATGGGCTGGATACAGACCTTCTGAATTTTTCTATGGCCCGCAAAAGGCTGCCTGCAAATCAGGCTGGCATGAGTCTGGTGTAATAAATAAAACAGTCAATACCTCTGAGCCATTTTGAGACATCTAAACCACAGAATGTATGATTTGAACCAATATGGTATTGGTTAGGTGTTTTTAAAACATCTATGAGCTGTGATTGGCTGAAATAGGATTACATCTGCACACCCCCTTCCAGAACAGAATGACTGTGAGTGCACCTGAAATTTGTGTGGGTGCATTAACATCTACAGCGAGGGACAACAATAGCAATGAAACATAGATGTTACAGGTCCAAGTTGGTCCAAACTGGTTGGTTATTATAAGCAGTTATTGTTTGCCATTTGCTCAGTGCAGCCTCAGGTTGCACTCTGGGATGGTGGGCCACAGAGAAACTCAAACAAACGTCAAAATGTCTCTTTGAAAGCTAAAGACACTTTAAGTTGATTGTGAAAATCGCTATTTCCAGAGTGAATGGACTGAGAAGTATTTACTTACTCTGCCAGATGCATCAAGTAATAAACTGTGCAACTGTGTTTACTGTGCAATGAAACAAATACAGTGCTGCGATGAAAGAATACGATGTGAAGACGCACTACAAGTCAAGGCACAGCCAGGTTTCTGCTAATTTTCTTACACGCTCAGAGGAATACATCAATTAACATTATACTGTAAGAGTTATTTGTAACCATTAATTGACATCTAAGTACTCTGTGTGGCCCACAGACCCAAAGTGAGTTTCCTTTTTGGCCCACTTGCTATTGAAATTAAATAACCCTGATCTACAGCCACCTGGATACCTGATTTATCAACTGGCAGCATTAATTCTCAGTGTTAATCTTCCACATCAGTTGACCAACATGGTTGCCTTAGCAAGGCTGCTTGACAACTTGTGGTAACAGTGTTTCTAGGCAAAGAGCCCAGCTCCATTTCTCTGCCTGGCACTGTACAGACACACCCATCTCTTAGCTGCTCTCTGTAATTTGATTTACCGGACTTGTGATTGGATTACAAGACTGACATCCATGTCCAAGCTACGAGAGTCATGTCAATTCATTCGCTCTACACGCACAAAAAACGAACGGACACATAAATACACACAGATCTGTCTTAACTTGTTTGTAACTCAGAATTTATGTGGAAATTAGCCAATACTTTATAAATCTCTTTCAGTGACAATAAGTGGAACATCTCTTTGGTGAATTCCTTTATCTGTACGGCTGTGGAAATCTATATTTGTGCTAAAATTAAAAAAACATCTTGCCACACATGCTGGAATTTACACACGTATGCTCATGCACAGGCAGACATTGTAGGCAGGCAGCGCAGCCTTGATGTGGATTTGATTACAAGCTGTTCATTAGATGAAGCAGATGAAAATCCCTGCTCCATCTGAATAATCCTCCGTAGTGCTCACGCTCTGTACATTAACCTTATCCTTTCTCTCATGAGACACAAGAAACATGCAAGTGTGGAAAAACCTGCAATATTTATCCAGTGCCATGACAAATGTCGCATTTAGATGAAGGTAATTTGTGCGCTCAGGATGCACGCGAGGTATCAGTGATATAATCTCACTGGTGGTGACAATTGAAGGAACTTCTATACAGCATCTTGTCACGTTCCTGTTTTGTATGTGATGTTAGAATTATTATTTACTTCATTAAACAAACACTGTCTGACAGCATGAAACAACTCAAAGTTACAGCAGTCAAAATAATTTTGATCGCTGCAAATGGGGCCGGGGGTCAGAAAAGCTTTGACTGTAACAGTCTCAGTCTCTCTGTCTCTGCCTCTACAATCATTATCTCACTGATGACACGATGATTTGAGGCAGCTGTATGTAAACAAGTGACTGGTGTCTGACCGAGTCATCTCCACTCAATGTCCTCTTTATACACAAACACAAACAATTTAGCATGTTGGAAGAGCACAGACTCGACCAGACACACGCCAGCTGGAGAAAAGAAACAATTGCTGTTTGGAGACAGACAGTACATAACAGTCACATTTTTCACTGCCTCCCCTCCGTCGCTCACCCTCTGTTTCCTCCTTTGATACACTCTTCTTGGCAGTCGTCCTCCCTCCATCCTCTCTCCCTCCGCTTGACAGGAGCAGAGTGGCAGCCATTTGTATTGCTCTTAATATGGGCAGAGTGGTGAATACTTGTGCATGTACAGTATGTGGCATGTTCACATATTGTGACAGCATGTGTGTGTGTGCACGTACGTATGTGCAGTGAGCACTTCATTCATCCATTAAATCAGCCCTCGGGGGCCACATACCCAGTATAGAGCGTCGTGCAGATTTAACATGGTGCTCGGAGAAAAAGACGGAGATGTACAGAGAGAAACCTGCCACTCAACAAGTGATCAAAGTTTCTGTGTGTGTGTGTGTGTGTGTGTGTGTGTGTGTGTGTGTGTGTGTGTGTGTGTGAGAGAGATCCAGCAAGAAACCTGAGCAGATTCATGACTGAAATCAGTTTTATGAGTCATCATCAAGACTCACTGAAGGTTTCCCCCATCAATCTTTGGGGCCGCAGGGAGCTGCTGGCCAACCCACACACACACACACACACACACACACACACACACACACACACACACACAATGAGACACAATGAGGAAGGAGCTGAGTCACCGTACACCCACTTTCTATCTGCTTTTGCACTGATTAATGGCTCTGATCACAGGACCAGCAAATGCATGTTTAAGTCTCCATGTAGGCGATGCTGACTTCACTCCAGTTTATTGTCACGTCTTCCATCTGTGACGTAACACGAAAATCTCAAGCTAATATAGTACAACTAACAAAATGACTGACTGTGATCAGTTGACAAAGGTTCTACCGGTGGAACAATGAGAACTGCTGAGTCATCAATGTATGTGAACAGTTCATCAGAGTTCACCTGGAGCCACTTTTGCAAAATGACAGAAGCCCATTGACCAGTTAATAAACAAGCATTAACAATATTTATCAGTTAAAATGAATAATTATCGAAAGGCCATCTTTCTTTGTTTTTTTTCCAAATTAAATGACTCATCAGCTTAACCTATTAACTAAATTACCTTGGTACAAGGATTAACACCAGGCATTTATGACAGGTAAATCAGATATTTTACTGCATTTAATAACTGCATCTGCATTTTTAGTTATCATTGATCTACATAAAACTGCAACATAAACTGTTCCTACCATGAACAGCATAATTAAACTCCTTAAGTGTGGGTAGGTTAATATACAACTTCCCAAGCAGCAGCCAAGGGAGATTATTGAACATTTACTAATTGTTGTAAACCACCAAAACAATTTCCAGAGTTCTTTTTTTTTTCATTGTCAATTATTAGAAAATGGTCAGCGGGCCACACAGCACTCTATTGTGGGCCAGATGTGGCCCACAGGCCTTAAGTTGAGTATCACTGGTTTAAATAAGGACCTTTCTTTTGCTGTTCTTTGATGGAAAAATTAAATGACAGCCAAACACCACATACAACAGAGATCTATTTTACATTTGCAACAAGAAAAATCAATTTTACTGACTGGAGGACAGAAATCATTTTACCATCGATATTTTTCTTTTTCAATTTATGTGTTGGCTATTTTTTTTTTTTTTTTTTTTTTTTTTTTTTTGCTGTTAGTTTTCCCTTTTCTCTTCTCTTTCTGAATGCCCTATTTTTTCTTTATTTCTTTGGTAACAGAGATATCGCAACAGAAGTGTGTTTAACTTTCACATGTAGCCCCCAGGTGAGGGAAGAACATGAAAGGAGTCACGACTCCAGATCAAGATGTGATATTTCAGTCATCACAAGTAACAAAAGGCAGAAGACTGTCTTAATAAGAAGCTCTAAATATCTGCATGCTAACTTTGCTAATTAACCCTGAGCACTGCTGTCTTGTGCAGCCTCACAGAGCTGCTAGCATAGCCCTAGAATCTTGTTTCAGATCTGCACATACCAACTTCCACAGGATTGCCACCTTCCCTCTCCTTCAATAATGATGCTAAGCACTGACGTAATATATTCTGCATAACATTTCTGTGGTCCTGTGTGGCCTGCTGGATCCAAGTGCCACCGCAGCCTCCTAACGTGGTGCTTTGTGACCGTAGCCTCTGCAAAACCCATTATGAATCTCCATAATGTCAAAATATTCATGATCTAACAACAATATTTTCTATTTTGTCTGTATTGGAAATGTTGACCATCCAACAGTGACACTATAATTTATATTCCAGTGCATAATTTGTGGCACTTGGGAAGTTTCTACACTTGTAAAAACATAAAATAAACATGAAACCAGTACCCTCGCCATCCAGAGACTGAAGCGTGAAGTCTGCGTCCATATACACAGAGGAAGGTAGTCATTTGTAACACTGAGGATAGAGAGTCTCATGGGCTTTCACACTATGAATTATTCAGATTCACACGCTACGGGGTTAACCCGGTCACTTCAGCTATATACAGTACACACACAATCATGCACATGCATGTTGTGCATGCATACGCAACAAACTAGCCACCAAGGACATGCACATACTGTATACAGAATATAAAAGCATACACACACACACACACACACACACACACACATTTCCTCCTCTCCACAACAGAACTCCTACGTTTTCTGAGTTTCCTGCAGCTGCTTTATTTGCTTTGAGTCAATATTTTCTTGGGAGGAGGGCTGCGTTGACCTTTCACCTCGACCTTGGTGAGATCAGCTGCTTTCACCACAGAAACCCAGTGACTAAGGACTTTTCTCCTTGTTGCTTGGTAACAGAGCACAGCGGCCTAAAAAACACCATCTAAATCCAGACATCCCTTGCTCATTCTCGCTCTGTCTGCCTTTGCACTCTCTGCTCCAACCGGCTTCAGCTTTTTATCACTTCATCTACACAGAGATTAAGTGATAGGCATGGCAACGAGGGAGAGGTACAGACTGGACATGGAAAGTGGGATCTACGCTAATTACTGAGAGCCATTACAAGGAAACAACTTCAACAGGTTTGTTGTAAATAATGGGAGCCATTTATCTTTATCTTTCTTGGTCATTCTGCTTTTGGAAATCCTGACATCTTTCCCCTTGTTGCTGTCACTTGCCTTGATTCAGTTTCATCACATTAGCTTATTATCCCTGCTGGGATCCATAAGCAGAAAGAAATAGAATGAAAAGACAGCAGCATGTCCCAGTGGGAGCATGTGAGGAAGTAAAAAGCAGGAAGGAAAGACGTAATATCTGGTGAATAATGCTACAGAGAACAGATGACCCCCTCACCTTCTTTTCTGCAGTCTCTCTCTCTTCCTTCCCCACGTTATTTCATTCCGCTTTGACTGGAAGAGACAGCAAAACAGTGTGTAAAACAACACCACTATTCATCTTTCTTCTCTGTCCCCCTGCAAGACATACATATTCATTTAAAATCCCCGTGTGTGTGTCTGTAAGCATGTGTGTGCCCATATGCATGTGTATGTACATGTGCACCCACTGCGGCAAGTAGCAAGACGCATAATCTGCATTCATCAACTCAGTTAAAGATCATAATGAGTTGATATCAACATGCAAATTAGGCTTGTGACAACAAACACCAAACAGGCGAATAAAGGAGGCTGGGGACTTTCGTCGTTTCAAACTCAAACACACGTAGCAGGGAGAAAAAGAGAGTTTGGCTACGGCAAGCATATGGCAGGATGCAAGATTCGATACAATAGTCTATATTGTTCTCAAGAATACTAAGAAACAAGACGCACTTGTGTGAATAATAGGCAGCTTTGTGCTTGTTTGTACATATTCCTGCATGTGCCCTATGTGAGAAAGTGAGTGCTCGTGTGTATAAGCAGTGTGTCCCTGTGTGCAGTGACTAGATGTGACTCCCTGCGCTGCGGGACAGTGTGTGATAATAGGTGTAACATCACACTCGGCTTCAGTCCAAACTTCCTCCCCTTTATCTGATACTTCCTGTCTGTAGGGACCAGCATTAATCCTGGCTGCAACACAGTTTTCCTTTACCGAGCTTCTTCCCTACATCTCACTGCAGTGGATAACGTGGATGCTGGTACAGGAAAGTACATGTGAGCTGACAGTCGAGCCTGACTGACCCCTTCTCAGATATGGTGAGGAGGACAGTTCATGTGTGGGACAAGAGACAAAGGTTTTGTATTGATCATGAGGGCTGGGTATTGTCTATATTATCTTTGATACCGGTACTGATACCTTAATTGAATGTCAAAGAAGTGTGCTGCGTGCATAAAGGACCAGTGTATAGGATTAAGTTACATCTAGCGTTGAGCTTGCAGATTGCAAACACCTCCCCTCATTCTCCCAGTCCAAGCATGTAGGAGAACCTATGGTGGCTATGAAACTAGTGCGAAATGTGAAAGTCTATCAAGAGCCAGTATTTGGTTTGTCCATTCTGTGCTTCTGTAGAAACATAGTGGTGCAACATTTTGGCCTCTGTGGAAGAAGACAGAGGCCGCTGCTCATTCTAAGGTAATGAAAACACAAAGCCTCTTATTTTCATGTGATAATACACTGAAAACATGCTTATGAATATTATATTCCATTGCTGCCGTATTCTCCCTTGTTAATCTTACACACTGGACCCTGAATGTCTCTGACAATGAAATGTATACCTTGGATATCAAAATTTGCTAATGAATCACAAAGCAAACAATTGAGCAGGTGCCATAAAAGTAGTGAAGTTTGGTATACCCAGCCATATTAATCACAGACATATAGAAATAAATGGACAAAGTAAATCCACAAGGAGATTTAGTCAATAAATTGGAGATGTGGTGGAACACAAGGAGATTATTGCATGCAAAGAATGATGGAAGGCATAAAGCCCAGTGTGCATCTGTAAATACATCTGATTAGACAATTATGCTGAGCAGAGATTAGAACCGCAGGAGGTAAAACATAAGCAGTTAAAGAGGGACTCTCAGGAAAGGCATCAGGATTCCAAGTAATCCTACAGATACTGTAAGTATGAACATAAGAACATACACACAGACACTGACACAACAAAAGGAAGCAGCATATAATTTGTTTGTGAGAAGTGAACTCGGTTGAGTGAAACTGCTCTTAGGGATGTGTATGTTGGAGCGTTTGCATAAACATGCAAATTACAACTCATACATACACATGCGGTAGCACAACTAACTAAATGAACAAGCAGAAAGGCCCGGGGGCTACGATTGGCTAGATGAGATATGGGACCGGAGCCGAACAGCCTCAAGCGGAGCCGCTTTAGTATCCTGATGGCACCGAGGAAAGAGGTTCGTTTTGATTAGGCGCACAGGCACGCCATACAGGAGGAGGGAGACAGTCCCTCAGATTGACAGCTTCCATTGTGGGTGGGCTGTGGTGAATTTGCATGTGCTGTCACGGTGATTTCACACAACTTAACCTGTATTCCTCCCTCTGTGATGGTGCAGAGCTGGGAGAGAGGGGGGGGGCTTGATGAGATGGAACACTTGTAAATGTCTCCTGTTTGAGGAGCAACAATCTCAAGGGAATCCTCTCACTTCACTCCCTGCACACTCCATGTGTGTGTGCGTGTGTGTCGTGCACTAAGGAATTGAAAGCTTGCAGGAGTACTTTCATCTATTCTGTTACGTTTGGAAAGGTGGCAATTATAATTTTAGTGGAGGTGACAACATTTTGCAATTATTCTGTGTGTGTGTGTGTGTATGAGAGAGAGATATGTGAAGTAAATGGCATTTTTAAAAGCAGCAGCCGGCCCCGGGCCACTGATGAGCTCGTCTTGTCGGGTGGGCCAGTGATTGTTGTGAGCGACGGAGGGAGGGAAGGGGTTACCCAGTGAGAGTCAGAGGGATGGAGACAGAAGTATTGTTCAGCGTGAGTGAAATAAATCACAAGAGGGGATCAGAATAAGAGGCTCTTCAGATAGATTCAAAAGGGGAGAGGACTCAGATTTCTCTCCTATTTCCAGCCACTGAATCTGTTGAACAGCTTCACAGAAGTTGTGATTTTGCTGCTTATTAAAATGTTTGACCTTTGACCTCCTCACTGTTTTCTGGAGGCTCAGGAGAGAGAGAGAGACATGCCAGATAGCACAAGCAGGATCAACTTGGTCTGACTCATCCTGCAGATTGTTTTCATAATTCAACAGCTCTATTGGAAGCTGCTCCCTCTGCAGCTCAAACGCAACGAAAAATAACAAAAATATCACAAGTTACAATACGACTGGTTTGAAGTGACCAAAGAGGCAAGATAGATAGAGGCTCCCAGGGGTCATATTAAAGCCCAAATGGTTTGAATAGACGGAGGCCCAAGTCTGTTCACACTGCAAGCGTTAGTGCTAAGGTCAGATTTTTTTGGCTGGTCACACTAATTTTTTTAAAATATGGTCAATATCTTATTCCAGTGTGAACTGATTATGATCCTGAACTGACCTGCATGTGCAAAGTAACAATAACAAAGACTTCACACACCGCGCGCTGTCGTATGTAAGTAAACACAGGCGCTACTGAAGTCGATGTTTAAGGTTTCATTTACAAGTGTCGGTACAGGGGAAGCCAAAATTCATGAGCAGATGATAACAAGGACGAGGATGAGGAGAACAGAGCCAGATTTTTAATTACAGTATTTTGTGAATAAATAGCTGCTACTTCTGTACGGAGGTGTGTGTGGAGTCAGAGCCAGGAGTCGTGGGATTATGTCATGAATGGCTTCACAGGAAGAGATTATATTATATATTCTAAAATTTCAGGATGTCAGGACTAACATAGAACTACATCCCTCAGCGCCTCTTGACAGGCCTCTTGTGGTAAGACACTCGAGACAAGCGAGTGACGTAAAAGTCATAATGAATTCAGATATGACACACTGAGTTCATACTGAAGTCAGTGCAAAAACTCTGCAGCAGATTCAGGACCACATATGACAGCTGTCCAAATCAGTACTGAAAAGATCAGATTCCAAGAGGCCTGTGCTGTTCACACTGTAAAGAAAAGTCACATTGGAGCAAATAAAAATCTGTTTTGAGCCACTTTTGTCTGTAGGGTGACAAAACTACAGACCACAGACGCTGGAAGTAGAGGTGCGAGGGTGTGACAGCTTCTCTTTACTGCACCCAAACAGCAGTGGACTACTTGATGTAGGAAGAGTTCATCTGAACAAGGCAGGTCCAGGAAGTGGTACTTTCACCTTCTTCCACCTGTTCAGGTGGATCCATCCTCCATGTCAGAGACCAAATGGGAATAATCAAATGAAATCAAAACAAAACAATGTAAGTGAAATGGATATAGGAATGAAAAAGTGAACAGGTAAAGTGGAAAAGGTGAAAGAGAAAAAAAACAGATTTGAGTTGTTGATGTTTAAACTGGTAAAAAAAAAAAAAGGACTGGATTGGCTATAATTCAGGATATACCATAAAATAATGCAGGGCTCAATGGAAATTTGCAAAATTCTGTAACCCATCAATCATGTAAATTATAGTCTAATTTCCAATATGAACAAACAGAAATACCAAACACATATAAAACATTGGAAACAATAGTACAGAATTACCTTCAATCATGTAAATGTCATGCATGATTGCTTTATAAACTGCAAACACTTTGTGTGACAACTGAATCACAACAAGCATTGAATTTTCATATATACCTAACCTTTGTTTTTAAATCAAACAGAAAGGTATGTGTCTTTAAACTGGGAGTTGGTAAGTATACAGTAGTCAATACGTTTTTGGCAGATGATAACTTTGTATTAAAAAATGAACAGAGGACTAATATGATGCAAAAATGCCTCAAGACACTTTCTCTCATGGCAGTTGAGAGCAAATATATTGGACTTTGACGATTCCACATGAAGGGTGTGAATTTTTCCCATGTTTATAGCACCCACCACCACCACCACCACCACCACCACCCACCCACCCACAACAGTTCCAACGTCCCTTCTTCAGACTTCTCAACTCTAGTTTTCAG
Organism: Lutjanus erythropterus; assembly: GCF_056507025.1. NCBI lineage: Eukaryota > Metazoa > Chordata > Actinopteri > Lutjaniformes > Lutjanidae > Lutjanus > Lutjanus erythropterus. The sequence continues at coordinate 11,602,697 of NC_139323.1, read as the reverse complement.
CACTTCTGACAGAAACAACAACAACAACAAACTTCGAAAGCACCATCCTGTGACCCCGCTATCAGACTCCCTGAGTTTCTGTTCCTAACTCTGATTGGCTGACTCAAGCACAAACTCAAACACTCAGCATAAATGTCCTCCTACTCAGCCCTTCCCTTCATCCTTTCTATAACAACATGCATAAACAAATTCAAAGTGAACTCAAGTCCCTCCCTGAGCACTGTCCACCATATGGCCTGAGAGGAAAAAAAAAAAAGTTTTAACATTCAATTTCCATTCCAGCACATTCATTAGTATTCATGAATATGCAAATCCAACTGTCCCAGTTGCCATAACGATGCAGGCTCCCACTGGGAGGTGTCAGCATTGTCAGGGGAGAAAAAAGCCAACACCCTTCCGGTTGCTGGGACAGTGCATTTGTGTGTGTGTGTGCACGAGTGTGAGCGTGTGAACCTCAAACAGATGCTCCTGTATATTTATGACCCGTTTGACTGCTGTCTCAGAGCGCTGGGAATAAAACCAATCCCACAGCATCATACACACACGCACACACACACTTATGTCCACTGTCTTACACATGCTGGTGGGATGCGGTGGCTTTGAAGGACTTGTGAACAACCTTAACAGATCTAAAGCTGCAAAGTGAGATGCAAAGTAAATCCAGAACTCTCTTGTGAATGTGAAGAGTAATGAATGAAATGAAGAGGTGTGACCATCAAAAGCATTCTGATCTACAGTGTACAGTAGCTTAGCCTGCACTTTGGAGGGAATAGCAGAGAGACATGGGGACAGACACACACAGAGTCAATACATATGCAAAGTTTCCCTGTACAAAGTAGCTGTGTCAGCAGCTCTAGTGGCTCACTGCAAAATGAAGGGTAATCTCTAGGTAGAGAGTGCTTAGGGCGCGGAAATACACACACACACACACACACACACACACACACACACACACCCTCACCCACTCTGAGGGAGTGAAGGGGGAGAAAGAGAGCAGCTGCTAAATGCTTCAACACAGTAAAAAAGGGATTCACAGTGGACACAAACTTGACAGGCTTTCTAGCAGAGCCAACACACCATGGAGTCTATTCATGACTACACTGGATGCCGAAATAGAGAGGCACTTATCCACAATGCAGACAGGGAATGAGATGGAGGAGAGGGAGGAGGAGGATGGATTGGGTATGACAAAGCTGGGATCCTCATAGTGACAGTATACTCTGAGGAAAAGTGAATTTGGCACACAGACAAAATGTGAGGTTTGTAATGAAAAAGGAGCAAGCGACTTCACAGTGTGCGTATGAGGGGCGGCTTAAGTTTGGGAAACTTTCATATGGCCTCATGCACATGCATAACGCATGCATTTCATGTCATGTTGATGGTTACATGAAATGTTTCGTCCTGCAGGCTGTTCTTTGAGAAGCTTTGATTCCACTCAGCAGACAGACTTCTGTGGAAAAGTATGTAATGTGCAGTAGTCATGACCTGTCCTACTCTGACTGGCTAGTACTCGTTGTCTCCATTGGTTTAGGTCAATTGTGTTGGTTAGGTTTAGGCCTGAGGAACGAGACTGAATAGGAAAAGGAAGAATATCAATGTAAGCCAATCAAACGCAGAGTAGGGAGGAACAAGCTTTTGCCATCCTGGGAAAAAAAAATCATGTACAGTAAAGATACCTCAAAAACACAAGTGATTAATGACCAAAAATATTTAAATTTATTTAATATTTAATTATTTATTTCTTAAGCAAATCTTTTTCTGCAGTATTTCTCTCTCATACCAGCATTTTCACTTTTTACATTTTTATCTTCTTCTCCAAGTGATACTTTTGTAAAAGGGAGACAAAAAAAAAATCAAACAGAAATACGTTCCCATTTCATATTTCCACAGTTGTACTTAGCTTTTTTTTTTTTACATTCTCTCTTTCATCATGAAAAGGTCTTAATCTGATAACCCCAGCAGCTCCAGGAAAAAGAAAGATTCAAAGTGTTTTCTGAAGAGACAGGGAGTGTTTCTGAAGCAGGCGATGTGACACTGGGGATATGACATGGCTGTGGTTAGGTGCACCATAACCAGGTTACTGCTGCAGCAGTGGATATATGGAGATGGATGACAATGGCTCCTGTAACTTTATTTGCTGCTGTACAGTTAGGTCTTCACGGATGACTCCCTGCACTGCAGAGTGACTGTAGAGGAACATCAATCCAGTGGTACACAGAGAACCACGATGCAAACTGTTAAAATGTCAGGTTATCTGTTAAATATACATGTTTAAATTTAATTTTAAACCATTCTATTTCCCAGATGGAGGAGAATACAGTCCTACTGTGCTAGCAGCTCAGTATGTCAGAGTACCATACTGTCCCATGATAGTGTCACTGACAGAACAAAGCAATCCTATAATACAACTATGAAATACTGAGTTCTGATACTCAGTCAGTAAGAAATAATCTGTCATGCTACTTAAAAATAGCGTCTGATGATTCCAAAGCATTTTGGAAGTACAATTAAGTACTGAATAGAAATCCAGAGAATCCACAAAGCGATAGTTTGGATTTTTTGAAGTGGGGTTGTATGAGGTACTTTTCTATAATCAGTACAGTGGATGGTGGTTGGCACACAACCAATTTGGAGAAGCAGGAGTTCTGATGTAGGAATGAACTGCTGTGGACAGGGTCAACAGCAAAATGTTTTTTGGCACCTAAAAAAAAAACCCTAAAACAGAAATCAATATCAGCTTTAAGTGTACACTACTGTGTATTTAGAACGCTTTCACTGTTTCTTGCCATCAGACAGCCTTTTGCGACAGAAAACCGCCATCATGTGAGCAAAATATCTATCTCTCCAAAGCTAGCAGACTCCTTTGGCAAAAACAGTAATTTTACCTCACAGAACATGGGAGTTGTTTGTCTACTCCTGCCTTGATCGGTTAGTTTGTTTGCGTTCCTGTGTGACTTTGGTGAATCTGAACAAACTCATTAAATAACTGAAGTCACACAACACACATAAACATAAACAAACTTATTGATTGAGGCAGTGGCAGACCAGTGACTCCTGTGTTTGGAGAAAGTAATGTAACAGTGTTGCCTGTGGTTTCCTGTTAGAGAGGGCTGTTTGACAGCAAGGTAAAGCTGTGAAACTATTAAAAAGTAAAGTGTACATTCAACTGATATAGATTTTTTTTAGGTGGGCCTTGTTTTACTGCCATCCATTCGCTAAGACAGTGACAATGGATAAATACCTCCTACAACCCCACTTCAAAAAATACAAACTGTACCTTTACTGTCTATAAAGTAATTAATCACATCTATGTATTTTAACTACCTACTCAATTACCACATTTCCTGTTAGTGCTCTTAAATCATCACTGCTCTAGTATGTGCAACTGATTCAATGAAAGCTACAATCCATAGCCACAGGGCAAAAAAAAGTTGTTGTTTTTTTAAACTAAACAGCCAAATAAATTATCAACTATCTTGTATTTTTAAATATATTTTGGTACAAAAGCAGATGAAAATGTAATTTACCAAATTCTTTGGCTTTGCTGTATTAAAATGTTTTTGCATATTGGTTGTGTTGGCTGGTTAAGCTGGGGTGCATTGATCGAGCCACAGGGAGAAAAGAAGAATGTTTTCCGCTGAGGAGGTTTGATTGAATATGGTGTGTGGTTATTGACATAAGGACACACACACACACACACACACACACAGATATACATACATAACATGCAATCCACTGATGGTAGACTCACCTGAAATTGTCATACATCATGACTGACTGCATTACAATCAATACCCAATTAACATGCTCTAAATATGGCTCGTGGAGTGGATACATGGCACACACACACACACACACACACACACACACACACACACACACACACACACACACACACACACACGACATATCCAGCCTATTCCATCTAACTAGAAGGATCTGCAGGTTGTAAGTCAGTAGGTGTCGGAGCGTGCGTGGAGGTCTGGCGTTCCTCAGTGGAGAGCACAAGTAGAATAACACATCTCCTCTTTGTGAAAGCTTGACGGGTGTTACCGGCTAATTATTCCCCCAGCTCCTTCCTGCAGTGTCACGGCTATAGCTTCCCCCTCTCAAACAGCTGCTCTGCTAATTACCTCTGGTGGCACGTACTGTAGTCTCTCCCTCTCGCTCTGTCTGTCTCTATTACCCATTCCCTTTCTCCCCCTCTCCCTCTCCATATTGTCACAGTTAAGACATAGAGACACCAAGCTGAGACTGAGGACCATCTAATAATTCTATCCCACAGAGAAGTCGTGTTCCTCTGGCAGTGTGTGACAGTGAAAGCAAAGCATGTCAGCAGCGGGGCTCAGCAGTGTGATGCGGCGGAGGCTCATGAAACAAACACACACTCTGTAGAAACACAGTTTAATGATTAATTATCCTGGCTAAGATGGAATGGACTTACTTTTGTGTGGCTTTGTGTGTTTGTCACTGTCTGTGTCAATGCTTTTGTGTCCCCGGTTTGTGCGAGCCGACTGCGGCGACAAGCTAAGGCGACAGGATTAGCGCGCCCCTGCCTGTCATTCAAATACACGAACACACACACACATCGACTCTGATGCACACAAACTCGCACGCAGACCCACAAACACACTGTAGCTGCACACGAGGGAGCGAGCAGAGACGTGCGCAGGTTAATTGACTTCTCTTTTAGCGGCGAGGTATTCTGATGGAGTCAGCACATTCAGAGGGGAAAGCAGTGGGTGAGGAGATGCTACAAGGATGCCTCTCCCCGTCTCCCCGTCGACCTGTCTCACTCTCTCTGAGATGGCTCGAGTCAGAGGGATTATTAGACAGGACAGGGCCTCTACTGCTGTGGCGTGAATATGATAATCAAGTGTACAGGAGAGAGGATTACACTATCCTAACTCTCCCATTGGTCTAATCCAGGTTCACACATTTGCATAACACACCGGCATACTGCGTGCATCCCACCAGCACAACACTGATATGGATACAACAGGCAGCAGGTGGAGGCTGTTTACACTAACACAAGAAAAGAGAATTGAGTATTGCCAGTAGGGGATTTGCGGTGCCGCCTTTGTAGCTGAAATAATGCTGAATCAGAATGTGCAGTTTGCGCTGTGATACACTATCACTCTCGTGCTTGGGGAGTTTCAAATGGAACTATATAAACAGCACAGGGTCTGCGTAATAAGCATAAATATTACTTGAATTGCGTGCCGACTATAAGAAGATTATTGTATTTTCAATAATAAGAGAGCAGGCTATGCAGTTGTTGATACACTACAGAGTTATATGGCATCTGTGCCACACTCTGATTTCAATAGAGGCTATTATAGTCTGCCATGTTGGCATTTATGCTGTGGAGGAGGGAAAGGGATGGTTCGCAGTGGCTTTGAAAAAGGAACCCAAACAACCCAAGAGATGCAGTGAGCATTCTGTGACTAGAAGATTTGTACAGTAAGCTGGTAATTGAGCTCTATATTTTGTTGGGTTTTAAATTGTAAGACCCACCAGGCGCCCGGTCCCATAGCCTTTAGAGTTATGGACGATGTAAAAATCCATACCTGGAGACTTATCATAAACATTTCACTGAGGCCTAAAACAGGACAGAGCAGCCGGTCTCAGACAGTTGGACTGGGCGAAACTGGCAGTCTAAATTGAAGAGATATGTAAAACCTGCAAACTTGTTCATTTCTGCTGTTTTGTCTGTAACATTGAAAGTTATATAGTTAAATATGGTGGTCCTACCTATTTCACGCACTGTACTGTGTTGTTTTGCTACCATCTTAGATAAACCAACTAATAGTGACATCTCATCGCTGTTCGGACTAATTCAGCCCGAAATATCTCTCAAACGGGGCACTGTCCAGGGGAGTTCATTGATCAAACAATGGTACTCTTCCAGTTATGTCCACTTCATTTTCTGATTGTTTCACAGCAGTTCAAAGCACAAATTAACTCCCACAACCCTGCAACGCCTGATTTGATCTGAATACGGTCATCTAGTTTTTGGTAAACTGTCATTTAATTTAGTCTTTGTCCCAACAGATAATGTTATTGGAAGCATAAAATGTGTATTTTGGAAGAATGAGATGAAATAACATAATGAAAACAGAAAACGTTTAACATGTTGCTACCGTTAAAATTAAGTGTACATGATGCAGGGTTTTTTTTTTTATCTGGAAGTCATTATAAACCAACAATGTGATTTGTTCTATTCTTGTGCAATTATGGCGTTATCTTGCGCGAATCCAGCCACCTTGCAACATGATTTGGGCAGCAGGACTGTTTACCACGTTCTCATGTGACATGAGAGCAGCAATACACCTCTAATAGAGGAAGAGGGTGACAAGAAAACGTGAAGAAGCAGAGTAATATTTCACACATACATCTGAGGCAGTGTTTGTTGGTGTGGAAGTTCCAAATAAAAGAAGAAAATAATCAAATGTGATTTTGTACGATATGGTATGAATATTTGAAATGTTGAATCTTGAATTTACGGTTTAATTCTATTCATAATTACTGTATTGTGATATATACCATTACCATGATATAAAATTACAAATATGATGTCTGTGCCAAATGGTTTGATTAAAATTTGAAAAAATCAAGTTACAATGCATATTTATATCAATCATGACTTATCAATATCATGCTATACTTTTTGCCTCACTTATATGGAAAGATGGTCCTCAGAAAGTCTTCTTCTAACAACTGGAAGTGGGCCTTCAGTTTCAAAAGGTTGGGAACCCCTAGGATAGAGAGCCTCAGACTCCATCGTCACTGACAGTGATCCAGCAACAGCATCTGCACCATCACCTCTCCCCATTACCTTCACTCCATCCCCCCATCCATCCATTCATCTATCTATCCATCCATCCTCACCTCATCTCCGCCCTGTCAAAGCAGCGGGGCTGTATGTCAGCCCAGCATGCGTGTGCACCTCTGCTCGTGTGTGCGTATTAGTGTATGTGCATGTGTATGTCAGGGGCAGCGGTTGTATGTCATGGCCGTCTCCTGCCTGCAGATTCATGTTATTGATTGGATGCATGTCCCAGTACACTATAGCTAGCCATGACTGATCACATGCTGCAAAGCGTGTCATGGCCAGGGCTGTCACAGCACCTGGGAGGACAGACAGAGGAAGCGATAAGAAGTAAAATGAGGATGAAAAAGGTGTGCAGTATTGAAGGGGGATTTAAAGGCTGGTTCAGCCAAATAATGAAAACATATTTCCATATGCCACCATGGACAATTTCTTCTGTAGAAAACAGCCCCATGAAAACTGTTGACAGTGGGGGCTGTGAACTATTCTAAGCAAGGACGGTCAGAGTTCAGATTTTTAGGATTGGCTCTGTGCCACAGTTTTATGTTTGATACAGACACGGGAACCTTGAGTAAAAAACTAAACTGTTAATAATACAGTTGTATTGCTGCACTTTGCTTAACCTAGCCAACAAAAAACATGCTCAGAGCGTGAAACAAATATTCTTCTCCCATAAATGAAGAAATATCCGACCCACAACATGATTCAGTCAAGCATCACTGCTACATCTTTTTATTTCAACTGTTCCCACACACAGAACTTTTAGCAGCATTTTTAATTGGCCAGCATTATTCAAACATTCAAATTGAAATTTAAATAAAGTGCACTTGGCTGTTTTGCCTTTTTCTTCCTTGAGCTTGAAGTAACTCCATCCAGCTGACATGACGACAGGTGTCACTCACATTCAGCTCTGTTACTCCACTATATTTAAGCATTTATGTGATAGTTTAGGCCAATAGATCAATACCTGATCTAGTGATTTGGGCTAGTATCAGATACTGCTTATCAATTTGATACTTATCAGTAATTTTACTGATAGTACGTACCATCTTACCATAATCTGGTGCAAAAAATAAAGACCAGAAAAGAACTGGAGCAAAAGCGTACAGTAATACTCATTAGCAGGTATCTTATAACTCTGTAGTGCCGTTCAATGCCATGAATACTAAGTGAAAAAAATATGTTTTGGGGGTTTTTATTGTTGGATGAACCCTTGAAGAAAAAATAAATAAATAGCAGGAGGAGAAAGAAAGGGGAATAAAAAAGCAAAGCCAGAGTGTGAGGGAGTGAGAGTAAAACAGGAGGAGGCATGCTGATATGAGGTGGTGCACTCAGACGGAGGCTGATAGGCCTGAAGGTGAACCAATCAATTATTCTCCACCGTCAATAATTCAGAGTAGACCAGGGGCTCTCTGCATGTGTGTGTATGGACCAACACACACACACACACACACACACACACACACACACACACACACACACACACACACACACACACACACACAGCAGCCAGCCCAGTGCCCTGATTTGATTTAAGATGACCAGTCAATGTGGATCCAAGGCTTCAGAGGGCCGAGGCTTTAAATTATTGCTCGGCTTAAAGACAGAGGGGGAGCAGTATTTTCTCCCTCTGTGGCAAAGCCCTCTTATTCCAGCTCCCTTCTCTCTTCAATCCCACTTCTCCTCTCATTTTGCTCTGTCTCTTCCCTCTTGACGAGCCCCAAGCCACCAATGGAGGGATACAGGCCCCTCTTGGCTTACACCTTTGCTCTTCCGCACTGTGCCTCCTCACAAAATCTCTCTTTTTCACTGCTTTTTTTCTTTCCTGGCTCTCTCTCTCCCTCTCTCCTTCTGCCTTGCTGTGTCTTTGTCTTTCCCTATCCCTCTGTACTCACAGACCCATGCAAGCACACTCGCATGGACATACACATGCACACATACACACACACACACACACACTATCCATTTCTCTGTAATTGAAAAGATGCCCTGGCTGTTTGCCACACTACTAAAATGGATCAGATGGCAGAATATCCCTGAGGTAGTACATCTCCAACAGAGAGAATTAAAGAGAAAAACCTCTCTCACACCCACACACGCATACACACACACACACGCACACACACACACACACACATGCACGCAGAGTCAAACACAGTGAGTAAGGCTGACTGTGCCATTCCTAATGTCCCGGCTCTCTCCTTTCTTTGTTCCAGCCCTCTATTACAATATGAATGGGCCTGTTAAAGTAGAATTGGACCATTTGTCTTGTGTGAGTTTCTTCTTCCCGACACAAGGACTAGAAAATGACTCCTCAGCTATTCAATAACAGCCACGAGTCTGAGGTCTCCAGGATGAAAGCAAACCGGAGAAAAAAAATCCTTTTTCTCCTCGGCTGAGATGACAGCGAAAAGCTATAACACAACATCAGTCATCAACAATCCACATCCACCCGCAAACAACAGCAAATAGTCAATGACGAGTCAACACGACTAAAATCACGAGTTCATCTCCTCCTTCCTCTTCAGTATTACTACACATAGTTTGTGTGACAGCAGGGTGAGATCAGTGTCTGTGCGTCTGTTTGTCGGCTGGAAGAAAAAAACGACTAAGACTGGGCTTATGACAGAGTGACAGAAGTGAGGAGGTACAGCAAAGATGGCTGTTGAGCTGTGAATCACAATAAATAAAAAAGGAGTCTTGAGAGATAAAATGAAGGCGTCTTAACACCACGTGAGAGATGGAAGTGTGGGAGTAATAACTCCGTGCCACACAGCCGCCACCTGGCAGCTTTGCATTGTTTATGTTATTTAAAACAGAAGCCGAAGTCAATTAAAAAAAAAACTGCGTGCAGCCATGCATGTCAGTCATGATGAGCAGCAGGATGCCAGCAACCAGGAATAGGGTTGTTAGGGTTGGCTGATAGGGATGAAATTCATACCTCAACATAAAAAAGGAAAAAAATTCTCAAATATGGATATGTCACTATTTCAAGATCAAGGTTTCATTTTAAATTTCTGAATTTATCACGCAGATTTCAGTGCTCCCATCCTGATCAGTCAACACAGATTAAAAAGCATAAGATATTAATGCCAACAAGGTAACATACTTTCAAACCATAACCAGATGACATAGACATGTAGCAACTATTATTCATGAAATAATTAATGGGTGGTCAATGAACTGTACTGTGTTCCACTGTCTTCATACATGTAAAGCAAAAACTTCATCAACTTATTTTGTTATTTAGTTTTTAATCTGAATTAAAATAAAATCTGATTGAATCATCAATTTGTAAAGCAGAATAAGTGACAGTCAATAAATGATAATATGCATGTTTTTTTTGTTTTTTTTCAAGTTTACAAGTTAGAATACTGGATTAGATTTAGTTACAGTATGCCTCTATGGCGGTGTATTGCAGGCTCTTTTCAGCACTTTCACCTTCAATAGACAGATGATGATAGAGATTCAGACAGGAAATCACGGGACAGAGAGTTTGTGACGTCCCCAGCTGAAATCATACCTGGGACGTTGCAAGTATGTGGGATACACCTTAATTATGTAGCTAAAAGAGCTTAAGGCAATTACTTGTGTTGTAACTGTGGGTAATTGCTCAAATTTTGGAATACAGCAACATTTCTAGTGTTGTAGTACTCGAGATTGGTTTTGGTCTCGTCTCCAGTCTCAAGATCACTTTCTAAGTACTCTGCCTCATCTCAGAAACGATTGAATTTTTTACTTGGTTATGTCTCGCTCTCAGACAAAGAGGACTGGGGAATTTATTTCAAGACCACAACTGCATGGATATCACTAAATTGTCTATGCGTTGTCTGATTTATTTGCCATTATTATTGTGATTCTAGAGGCACGCAGCAGTATGTAAATTCTGCAATGCAATGCTTACTGGGATGACTAGGGCCACGTCAAACTTTTATCTACACCAGGGAAGGCAAGCATAAAAACAGTTTTTGTTTTAACAATGATAAGACAGTCCACACAAAGCCAACATATATACTCACATTTACACCAACATAATGTCAGCTCTGACATAAATGCTAGATGAAGCTATACTGCTCCTTCACTTGAGTGAGCGAGATAGAGATATGACACTTGGTCTTGTTGGTTTATATACACTGAAGATAGTTCACCCGAAAATAAAAAATTAAATCATTATCTACTCACCCTCATGCCGATCGAAGGTTGGGTTTATTTTGTTAGTCTGCAAAACACTGCTGGAGTTTGAAACAATGGAACAATGGAAGTGAATGGTTACCAGTTTTCAAACGTTAAAAACAACTGGGTAAAAAAAACATAAAATGCCTCCACACTGCTTTTCTGGTGTAATAATCTAAGTCTCCTAAAGTCCCGACATGCTGTTTGCACACTGTCACACATGGTGTAAATAACTTGACATGTCAGGGATTAAGGAGACTTGGATCACACCAGACGAGCAGCATATTTGTATTCAATTGTATTTTTACATTTGAAAACTGGTCACCATTCACTTCTGTTGTTTGGGAGATTCTGCAATGCTGAGAAACTCCAGCAGTGTTTCGTGAACTACAAAACTAAACCCGACCTTCAATCGGCAAGAGGGTGAGTAGATAATGACAAATTTTCATTTTTGGGTGAGCTATCCCTTTAAGATAATCTAGCTAAACTGTTACAACAAAATACAAGATAATTCTTACAAAACAGGATCAGTCACAATAAAACAGCATTATATTTTAGGTTTTCATTTATAGCATTCCAATACGAGGCTGTGGCTGTGTGAAAATGTGTGTGTTTGCTGTGTGCACGTTTAACATTATCAGAGCAGTAGCCCTCCATGTCTCGGTTCAGCAGACAATAGGTCTGATTGGATTAAGACACTCTACAGTGGATTAGTCATGTCTAGTGTGATGCTGGACACACGGAGAGAGAACAACAGAGCACCGTGGCTGTTTTGTGTGTCTTTAAATCTCATAACTATATGTATGTGTGTGAGTTTAATCTCATAACTGTGACAAAGGAGGTTTTATCACAGTCAGTGTACGTGAATAAAATCCCAGGATAAATGCTGATGCTATAATGGAGATTGGCAGCTCATTTAGTTTGTAAATGTACCAAACATCCACCAGTAAGCTGAAAATGTATCCTAATTGCCATAATAAATAGCTGTGAGTAATGTAGACGCAGCACTGTCCTAATGTGTACTTCTACATTAAATGACAGACATATTCATCGGAACCATCACTGAGATCATCAAACACCATAAAAGCATGAAAAATGTCCCGCTCAGTTCATCAAATGCAGGTTTAGTTGTCACGGTGAAAAATGTGTGTGTGATGCTGGTTTTAATAACTCATAAAACATGCTAATCGACTCAGTTTGGGGTTCATGGCAGGTGGCTGTATTTGAGCTAAAAGAGAGAGAGACGGTGCTTAATGCAGAATGCAATACCTCCTGACACACAGACAAGACAAAAAACTAAATGAATTCTTAACAACTCTTTAATTGTTTTCTTTTCATAGGCAATATGGTAATGTCAGTTGGTCAGTCCACCATTCTGGGCCAGAATGAAATATCTCTGAAATTCTGTACAGACATTCATGTTTCCAAGAGGATTAAGTGTACTGACTTCCGTGATCCCCTGACTTGTTTGATTTTTCCTGTTAGCATTTAGCTCAAAGCACCACTGTGCCTCAGTGCAGCCTCAAACAGCTGCTGGTGTGGCTAGACTCTTATGGCGCAGTCAGACTAGATTTTGCTTCCCATTCATTGAAACGGAGTGAGACACATCCGCTTCTGGTTGAGAAATACCATTTGTGTTCAATCAGATTGAACTTGAACACACAAAAATGCAGAGCTCTCCAATGTCCAGCCGGTGTGAGAGGGGGGTAGGGACTGACCTCTCAAGAAATTATAGCGTCTTGTTGACTTGACTATGACTTCATGGCCAAAAAATACAATACAAACAACACAGAAGAAGGGACAGTGATGAAGATTAATGAAAATGTGTTGTATAATTATTTTGTAGAGTCACGCAAAAATTTTGTCTCATTGCATCTTCAGTCTTGGTGGACAACAAAAAACACAATTTGACCTTGTCTCAGTCATACGGTCTTCACAGGTTGGGTTTGATTGGGTTGCAAATGTCAAGAATGTGGGTCTCATGTAATATGAGTCTGTCAGAGGCAGATGCTGGGCCGAAGGAAGAAAATTAACAATGCAACAAAGTTTGTGTGCTGCAGGGTAGCAAGAAACACCTTTTGTTTAGACTTAAATAAAGCAAAACAAACGACAAGCTGGGATTTGTTAGTGCACGGTTGATGACGCAGCAGAGGACAGTGGGCTCAGCCCCACCTCCCAGTCTGGGTAATACGACATGAAAACACAATAAAATGATTAATTTCAGCTGATGGATAATAATTGATAATTTCACAGTAATGTATATGTCATGGCAAACACAACCGTGGGAACATCAGGCTATTACTTGGGGAATAAAGTCTCATGTTTGGGCCCAATGCCGGTCACTTAGTGCTTCAGCACTGTTTAGTGTCGTCACTCCACTGACAATTTATTTGTGGACATCAAACATGTGGACAGTAACTTTAAGCAAAACTCTGTTGGGAAAAGGGGGAACTCAACAGCACCCCAAACTCCATTCATGTGTTAATGTCAAAGGTGATACCAATCACCTGCTTGCCGGCTGTTCGCTCCATTATCAAGGGATATGAGGGCTGTTTGTGAGCCAGGGCATATTCATTATGTGCTTTCATTGCAGTTTGGATTTAATGCAACGGTAAGTGAAGATATCGAATATTCTGTCAAACAATTTTCTTATTGCCATTGATTAAGTGTCTTCGCCTGTACATTTCACTATCATTTTATCTGCCAGACCTCAACTAATCTCACTCCTCGGGCTCCAGGTGGAGCCTCCCTCCTCTCTTGGTATCAGCAGCCAGTGTCACTCAGTATGTGTTGTGGCCTGTAAAGAGCTGATACAGCTGCAAGGTTTAGTGTTAATTCACCCTCCTAGATACAGCAACAGATTAGTTCATCAGTACTCACACTTTGCCATGACAACTTTAAGGACAAAAAATTAACTTAATGAAGAAAATATAAAAGTCTTAGATTAGATGTACTCAGGAAGAAAAAGATCGAGTCCAAGCTGCAGTCCAATTCTGCCCAACCATGTGATGTGTGTATAGCATGTCTGAGTGTGTCACTTGTCACAGCAAGTGCTTTGAGTCAAGTTTGAGTCATTCTCCCATTAAGCATGGCATGCTGGTGCATCTACTCAAGTTTATTAATTGTGACATAAAAAACCCTGAAATGAAATGGTTATGAGCCACAATTTATTAACTGTAATTCTGAGAGAAAATGAGGGTTTTGCTAATTGCAGACCAGTTAGTGCACACTAATCTGTCACCACAACCACTACTGCAAAGCCACATAACCGTCTCCATCTGTGACAATGTGGTTAATGTTGTATAGTAAGACAGAGTGTATGGTGGAATGGTGGTGGTGTGTGTGTGTGTGTGTGTGTGTGTGTGTGTGTGTGTGTGTGTGTCTCTGTGTGTGTGTGTGTGTGTGTGTGTGCGCTGGCAAAGGTAGTGTGTGGTGGTGACTCTACCCTGCCCTTCCCTGCAGTCCTCTCCTCCCTCCTGCCACCATGGAGCAGCCTGCCTTTTAATTACCTGGACCACGATAAAGAGAACAAGCAAGCAAGCTACAGAGGGGGAGAGAGAGTGTTTGTATGTGTGTGTGTGTGTGTCTGTGAGACAGAGCAAGAGAGAGAGAGAGAGAGAGATGCACACAGCGAGTGAAGCGTGACATTCCAGTGTGCCTCATAAACTGTAAACTGATATTGTCTCTGAATGCAAACCAAAGAAGAGAAGAGAGGAGGGAAGGTGTGATTTGGGGAGGTGGAATGGGAGAGGAGGTGTGTCAGTATGTGTGTGTGTGTGTGTGCACATGTGTGCATGTGTGTGTGGTAAATCAGAGCAAAGCGTGGCTCCCAGTGTGCAGCAGATTGCCTCAGCTCACACCACTGCCTCCGCAAATTAATACCATTGATTTTCCTTTGCCTACCCACACATACACACACGTGTGTGCATGTGCGTACACACACACACACACACACACACACACTCCAGCTGGTCAGAAGGTAGGCAGAGGATAGTGGATCTGTGGATCGAACCACTGAAGAACTCTTTACTGCCTCTTTTAACACACATACACACACAAAATAAATGATGGGATACAAATGAAAGGAAGGAAAAAGAAACTGTCAGTTGTGATACCTCCCTTAACACAGGGACTGGCAAAGTAACAGAAAAACACACACACATACACACACACAAAACCACAGTCAAAGTATTGGAGGCCTGCCAGGTGAATGAAGCCAGAAGCAGAGGGATTGTCACAGTGTTTTGAATGCTGAGAAATATCCAAACAGATAACAAAACGCATATTAATACTGCGCCAGAAAGCTGAGAGGGCGAGCAGGGAGCATCTGACACTGACTGACATACAAATCAGAGACAGAGATCCAGTATGAGATGAAAAGAACAAGGCACTGAGACTGTTCCCCACTCTCTCCTTCATTCTCCGCGTGCATCCTGATGAATGCAGCTGATTGCAGTAACTAGAGGGCAGCAGCAGGAAATTATCATTAATAATCTCCAGACAACTCTTAACCATATGTCCTCCTCTACTGCATCATTGAGCTCATCTATCACTGTACGAGTGTGTGGGTGAGTGACCACTTTCTGGCCCCTTCTTGAGATCAATTCACAACATTATCTTGTGGGTGGAGTATTTCAGAGAAGAGGACTAATTAATAAATCAACCAATTGTGTGTTTCTTTTGTTTTCGTTTTTTACCTGGTACCCCTTAACCACAACAGACAGTGATACCCTATGTTTTACTTCATCATCATCAGTGTTTCTCCTTCATCGTGCATCATCTCAGAAAATATTGAGCTTTCCAAGTACCATGTTACTGTTTTGCACCAGTTGATGCTAGCATGTTTAGAGAACACCGCGCTGGCGCTTCATAAGTATCCACTGGCACTTGTGCTCAGTTCACTGTCGTCCACTTCATTTTCAGCACGGCTGCTCAAAATATTCTTCTCCTGAGCTGCACTCCTCTATGTAATAGTTCCCCATTTGGAGCCATGATTCTAGTGTTTTTGAAGCATTTACTTTTATTCTCTTCATTTTACCTCCACTTACTGTCTTTCTATCACAGTTTAGCTTGTAACTACCGGATGGATGACACAGAAACATTTCACTGACCTGATATTTTATATATTTTCATTAGAAATTGTCCAGTATTTTGATATCATTACACGTTTTAAATGAATTTATTCAATTTAAAAAATATATTTCTGACATTGGATGCATTGAAAACTGAAAGCAGTTAGTTATTAATATTATCCAACATTTCTCTCTGCGTGGCTCACAGTTTTTTGAGTGTCATTCATTCAGCAGCCGCACGTAAGTTCAGAGACTGCACAAATCTGCTCTGCAAGAATTGATATCGAACCAGAGACATACAGAAACAGATTTTTTTTCAGAGTTAACTAGCATGCTAACTACTAACATGACAGCCACTGTCATGGTTGCCCGTAACAGCCGATGGACTGATTTCTATAGAAAGGACTCTGAATGATTTTTCTGGAAAAATCCATAGGATGTGACATTTATGCATGATCCTGCGTGTCTTCTGTCCACAGCTCCCCTAAAGCTCCAACTGTGTGCAGCACTAGCTAGCATTAGCTTAGAAATGTCCAGTTATGTCAACCAAGACATCATGATGCTGGTCAATCATGTTCAGTCTCGAAAATGTTATGTCACTGTTTTAGCAGTGTAAGCAAGAGCATGAGCACCAGGATGCTGACTGCAGTTCTCAGCCTCTGCTGCCATTAATACGAAAGATTTTCTAAAAATTCCACGTAGGAGAAATCAAATAGAAAAATAATGAAAAAAAAGTCACATAAGACCCAAATGAAACTAAACTAATAAAACTAAATGTTATAACAGAGAACTCCAAATGCTATGACTACAATGTGAAATAAAGTTATGGCCTAACCTATGTTTTTCTATGGAGCCTTGAAGGCACAAAGTCAGTGTGAACTGATGCAGCTTGTGTCTCCTGAGCTGTCAGATGGTAAAATGGCTGCCCTGCAGAGGCCATATTTCTGCGTGTAAAGCGCTGGTCCACCACCACACTGCTACTTCCCTGCTAGCCTTGTGTGAGCCATTTTATGGAGGCGGAGTAAACACTCTCTCAGCAGAGTTTATCAACCGGTCTCTCATCACTGTGCAAGGTCACCCGTTCTCAGAGACAGTGCAGTGTGTGTGTAGTGAATGTGTGTGCGTGTGTGTGTGCGTGTGTGTGTGTGTGTGTGCGTGTGTGTGTGCGTGTATGTGTGTGTGTGTGAGTCCCAGGTCTCGGAAACCTTGGAAACGGAGTGGAACAGAGCATTGGAGCTGTAACAATAAGGCAGCCTGTTGAGCATGGAAAGCTACAGTTGCTGCAATCGTCTGAGTATACACATACACTCAAACACACGCACACATACAAACACCTGCCATCTCTAATGATGATTTATGCCCGGCCTGAGGGCAGGCATGCATAACTGTAGCAGTCACAAACACACAGACATCCACTCACACATGCACTCACAGCTAAATACACAGGCATACTGTATCTATCTCTCTCTCTTACACCTCTAAAGACAAAAAATGACAGGATGGATATGTTGTAGCGGCAGAGAGCATCAGGGAAGCAGCAAGTAAAAATGCATATTGAAAGATGGAATAAACGAGAGACGAGAAAAACACGAAATATGAAAAGAGCATGGAAGCAAGAGAGAGAGGGAGAGATAGTTATCTCCCTGTTGACTACCATAGTCTGTGCTCATTTACCATGTGCTATCTGTGATAGTGCTGGAGCTGTCCAATCTCTTTCTAGATATTTCCTTGGAGAAAAACTGCTCATTTTGCTCTCTTCTTAACGCAGACTACACTAAGCTCCTGGTCTTATTGAAAACACATTTCTCACATGGACTCGCTCTCTCAGTAGGGCTTGTATATGTGTTTTTGTGTATCTGTAAAAGCAGAGAACGTGTGTGTATGTGCCGGAGACAAAAGATGAAGGCCTTAAGGCAATAAAAAATAATGAACTGTTGGGAAGATGCACACACTGTACAAAATATACAGTGCACATATAGACACGCGCATTAACTATGCACACAGGCTTAGTCTCTGCTGGGGAGGTCTGGTCTAAGTCAAAGTAATCAGAGTGGCTCTCAGATGCTTCATTTACACTGTTTGGTTGGTGTCATCAAAGTTTTGTCACCAATAAGTCAGTTGAGGTGAAGGGAGACATTTGTCTTGATCATACCCAACTAAAGTCACATCTTTGCTGTAATGCAAATTTAGGTCATCTGCAAGGCCAAAACACTCCACTCACAGCAGCCACTAACTAAAAAACACAAGGATGCAACTCCCTGTTTGTAGTTGTTGTTTTTTTTCTTTCTTTAGAACAATAAAAAAAGGTACAGTTGTTTATTTTCATCTATGTGTCTGGGGATTTTCAACTCTGATCTACAAAGGAGTGTGTGCTGTTTAGCAGAATAAACATTGTTTATAAATATATTTTCCAATTTTAATTACAAGTATCTGACATTTTCAATTTGTGGAGTATTCACACTTTAATGCGCTTCTGGCGCCAACATGTCCCCAGTATTCACAGCATTAGTTAACCAGACTTCATCAATTGACATCAAGTTGAAATGAATTCTGGGCAATTCAGTAGCTTTTCTGCCATAGCTGTAAATACTGGTGTTTGTTTATGCAGCAGATGCTACAGAAATATCTTATTGTGAAATGCACAATTAATGATGAGAACTGGAACTGAAATAATTCAAAGGAACAGCATGGAGTAATATGAGAGGTCCTGCACATCCACACAGGTGTTTTCAGTTAGTCAGGTTAATCTGTTCAGGTGGAAGTTGGGTCAGACTTTTCACCCTTTTCACAGCAGCCATTTTGACATGAAATAGTGTTAACACAGGTATTATCAATGATACTAATTAAGGTTCCATTCCATTCAGGTCAAACAGAGTCAGGGTGCTGTTACTGTGGTTCTTAACTCACTTGAAAAACCCTGCTTCACTTAATGGAATGGGATTTAAATGAGTATAAATGGTAAAACCTGTGTTTAGCCTACTATTTCATATCAATACGAATGCCATGACAAGATCCATGAAAAAGAGGTTAAGACATATTTGTTTTAGGAGTCTCCTAACTCTTAAGTTTACAGTACTCTTATTAAACTTTGACACGATTGCACAATTCAGGAAATACTGATTGTTCATATTCTTGTTTACATAACATGGATGGTGATGATGGTAGTAAGTACAAGGGCAGTGACATATGTTAAAGCTCCAGTGTGTAAGGTTTACATAAGTGTATTGGTTTTCTTTAGTGTATAATCATCATTGTGTTTTGATACCGTAGAATGAACCCTCCATACTGACAGAGGGCACAGTCCTCTTCCACAGAGGGCCATATCACACCGCCAAGTTTCTACGGTAGCCCAGAACAGACAAACCAAACACTGGATCTAGATACGGCTTAGAGGGGGAGAGTGACCTGAGGTGTTTGCAATCTGCAAGATCACAGTTAGATGCCATGAAATCATACACACTAGTTGTTTAATGACAGTTAATTGTAAAAAGTTGAACAATTTTGAACAAAGCTTTTTGTCACACCATAGAAATACATTTCAGCTGGTGAAATCTGGTCTGACTATACCTTCATATATAAAAAAATAAATGTAAATGGCCGAAACAGTTCATCAAAACCAGCGGATGGGTGTGAGTAATGTCAGTGCAGTTTGTACGTTTGTACAAGAGCCTAATCAGACAATCAGTGAAAACTTTTGAAGTGTGGGTGGGTGGATTATGGAGTTGTGCCGATTTTAACAAAAACTACGAACAGTGGGGGGCAGTTGTAAACAACAATCAAGTTTTATTTTTATAGCAAGTATATGACGTTATAGGCAGCACTTAACAAGGTGAGTCAAATCTGCTGCCCACTGCACGTCAAAACCAACTGTGAGAGTTGTGACTTTCTACCAGTATACAGACACACACACACACACACACAATGAATTTATGCTAATCAATTATTTTGCCTTTACCAAGCCCACCACCAATCTTGTGAATCAGCTCAGGACATTCCTGTCAGACTAAACGGATTTTTAAGAGTTGCTGCACAGCCTGAAGCTATAAGAAAAAGTCAATACTGCAGGTGGATGCAGACACTGGAGTTAGTCACCCTGTTACAGAACGGCATACGCTGCCTTCACATATCTCGTACATGACAACAAACCTCACCACACTCAGCAGTCACATGACATCACGTTCCCAAGCCCATAAGATAATGACAACAGTATTTTCATTAAAAACTGTTCTAAATCTGTCTTTCTTGCTTGAAAAGATATGAGGTCTTTCTAATTACTGTCTGAATGAATTTCAGATGTAGCATAGACTCAATTCCATAATATTCAAGCAACATGCAGGGGACGTGATTCATTTTAGATGGGATTTAGTACAGTCTCTGAGGTTTCAAAGAAAATATAAATTATCACCCTCTCACCACTGCGCGTAAAGATACAGATGGTGAACTTTGAATGTGTTCTTTCTTTCTAAGATTACTGTGTCAGTGGGGAAATTAGAGAAAAGAAACCCACTGAAACTGCACCATCTGTATCTTTACACTCGGTGTCACGAGGGTTGTTTAATTGAGGCAATTAAGCCCATTTGAAACTGGGTGAATACATTTACAAATTAGGTTTTGTTGCCATTTAAATTTTATGCCTTAGTGCTGCCACGGTGAGTGTGGTTACAGTATACCTTGTAGTAAATCACTATAAGCAATAGCACATATCCTGCGTATATTCGTAGCAGATGTCCATGTCCTCTTAGTCAGTCAGGACATCTACGATTCCAAATTTGCATCAATCTAATTAATTAGGTCCTGATTTAAAGAACCTTTAATTTCATCATTTGTGTAAATTCTAAATTCAAGCTATTATGCTCTGACAGAAGTCAAATTAAATATCTACCTTGAGTGTACATCCGTTTGCTATCATTACACTGTGATTCATATTACACCCACAGCTAACCACAGACTTCCAATGTTTTCTTTCTTTTATTTTTCCCAAAGGTTTTGGAAATTTGGGGGACTTAAATTTGTTATTTTTTGTTTTATTTTGGAAAACCTATCACCTATGAATGAAATATATTTGTAGGCAGTGGAAAATAAAGCACGGTGCTTGTATTACAGAGCAGCGGACCTTGAGATGATTAACAATATGCGCACAGCATCTTTAAACACCCGGCCTGATCAGCTGGATGCAACACAGCGGACAACCCCACGAGTAATGGAGGTGAGAGCCATGCTAAGCCAGCTTGGACTTAAGGCTGCTCCTGGCTAAAGTCCTCTAAGGAAAAATATGGATGAAAAGGGACTCAGGCTGGCCGAGCAATCAGAGAATCAGAGGCTGTAGTGCACACAGAGAGATGTGCTCCAGGGTGGACCAGCTGACAGGATGCAACACACAAGACCCTGGCAAAATGAGGGGACGTGGACTCAATGACGCTTCATGCTCAAACACAATCAAAGCTGATGGACAACGGGTCCCAGATTTAGAACTTTTTATGTGCAGATGTCAACAATATTATCAACACCATCCAGCAAATTCCACAGAGGTTTGCAGAGGTATTGCCTGGGTGAATATATGTACATACATATATGTAAATAACTGTAGATTGTTTTTTGTTTTTGAGTATCCTATTCTATTCTGAATTAAATTAAGTATTCTGTGTGTGTAACAGAACTACAACAACTCTTATTAGTTTTTGTCATGAGACCCTGTGTTGTATGATGATAATAAATCCCTTGATATCTCGATACCTTGATACTGGCCAACAGAACTAAAATTGGCACAGTTGTAGTTCATGCTACAATTAAATCTAACAGGGATTTCAGTACTCATTTGTTGTAACAGAGCTCACTGGAAGGACTTCTGACAAAGAATTCCTAAAGAAATAAACATATGGAGGTTTTCAGCAGCCATAACTGTTTTCCCCTCTGCACGTTCTCTGCCCTTCCTGTTCATTTCCATCTGTTCTCCTCTCCGTTCATTATCTCTCCGCTCCTATCCTCCTGCCTCCTCTCTTGTTCTCCTCCTTGCTGAGCAGCAGTGTCCTTGCAACCCCCTCAATCATCCCCACACAGGGAGAGTTGGAGGCAGTCCAAGCCCAGTCCCTTGAGTCCTGGCTGGGTGACTTCCAACCCCGGTCCCCAGGCTTCACTCCAGGCCTGTGGGCCTGAGAGCTGGCAGCTCAGGGAGGCTATTGTCGGAGAGAGATTAACCACACATGGCAGCTATTGTACAAAACACACACACACACACACACACACACACACACACACACACCTTGACACAAGCAGAGCCATGTATTCCCTAAGCATAACAGTTATTGTTTAACGTCAATGAAGACGTGAAATGGTACCAGGCAGACTACAGTGTAACACCACAGCCCTGAAGATTCCCCCACTAACACTGTACAAGGTGAGCAAATGTCATGTGTATGCTCACCAATGGTAATGTACACATGTGCCTGCACGTGCTGTGGGCCCAATAATTATTCCCGCTGAGGATATTGATTTGCTGCTCATGGGTGTTCACAAATGGATACATAGTGCTGTATCTTTATCAGCCACCAACACATACACAAACACACACGCACGCACGCACGCACACACGTGCAAGGTAGCCATGAAGCATAGGGAAGCATAGGGATGCGTAGGGATGCGTAAGGGTGCATAGGGATGTGTAGGGGTGCGTAGGGGTGCATAGGGATGCGTAGGGGTGAGTAGGTATGAGTAGGGGTGCGTAGGTATGAGTAGGGGTGCGTAGGGATGAGTAGGGGTGCGTAGGGATGAATAGGGGTGCGTAGGGGTGCGTAGGGGTGCATAGGGATGCGTAGGGGTGAGTAGGTATGAGTAGGGGTGCGTAGGGATGAGTAGGGGTGCGTAGGGATGAATAGGGGTGCATAGGGGTGCGTAGGGGTGCGTAGGGGTGCGTAGGGGTGCGTAGGGGTGCATAAGCAAACGCGTAATTAAAAGCAAGTACATTTCCACTTTAAGAGAACTAATGCTGTAAATTGTACATGAAATGCCCTAACCTCACGCGTTATTAAAAATATTAATGTTTACAGTAAGAAGTGACCCTGTGGCATTTACTGGGAACAGTCACAGGTCAGATGATCAAAGCTACTAAGTAAATGTACCACAAAAAGAATAAAGACAGATATTTAGATAGATTAGACACAGATTATTTGTAACTGACTGCTCGCTCACTCACTCAGTCATAGGTCACCTGTATACTTGAATGGCAGATTTTAACTTGCCTCACAAAACCTCTGTGATACATGTAGGTCTGCTTAAAATGTTATAGAACTATATCAACACGTATGCACACTTTTTGTGAATGTCCTTCGTCTTATGTTCGCTGCATCTACGTTCTGTTTTTAGCTCAGAGAAAGAGTCTAGCTACCAGCACAACACATGAAAGGTGTCACATCTGTAAAGTTTCCCCAAACATCAAGTATTCAAGTATTGCATCCTGGCTTCCAATCCGCAGAGCAAAACTTGCTACACTTAACGGCCAGAGAAAGGCTCCTAATCCTGGACAGGAGCAACAAACACAGGTGAGCGGCATTCCACTGCTGCTTGAGGGAAATCGGCTTCATCCCAGACTCATACACTGAAAAAAATACAGATTAACACCAATTTATGGCTTGGGTGTTTCTCTCTTTCTTTAACTACCTTTAGCTAATCTCAATCTGCTTGTCATAGAAACAAAACCCATGCACAGTGGGGTTTTTTTCTCTCACTGTTCAAGTGTTTCATCTCAGAGCTGCCAGAGAAAAAAAAAGCAGAAACAACAAATGTAATCAAAATGGAGGCAAAAATGGTGCAACAATTTGCTGTAGTAATGCTTTGCAGTTAAAGAAAATAATAGCAGAAGGCTAAATGACTGGATGAGAAGATGTTAAGGGACATGCGGACAGTGGGTTAAACAGCAAGTGAAATTTGAAGGTAAAATTGCCACTCTGTGAATAGTAGTATGCTGCTAACTAATGTTAGCCTAAAGATACACAAAGTTTACTGTTGTTTGGCAACACCTTCAGCTGCTCAGCCTGCTTGTACAATTGTCTCTCTTTTCTTTATCCTGTTCTTGGCATCTATTGCTTCTCTTGACGCCAACGACATGCTAGCATGTTGGTCTGGGTGTGAGTGCACACCAGCGGCATTAAATATGGCTTTGACGTTATTGTCTGTGTTGCTGTGCGCCTGACACAAACCACTATGTGAAACATGCATGTAAGTTTGACCAGTACAGTTTTAGACATCTGCCATTGACTCGCCGGTCACCGGTCCTGGCTGGTCAAGCTGAAAACAGGATGGTTCCGGTCGCTGCCTGGTCAATCGGTGCATCCCTAGACCTAACTGAGTTAAATCTTTATGCATCCACAGCAAAATGCATACACTAAAAGATTGATCTTGGATTTTTAGAATCAATATTGCATGATTCAAATAAAGATCTATTTGATTCATTTTTTTAAAAAAAAAATAGCCGTATGCACAACACACACCATGATGCAGCTATAAACACAACACAAAACTACTTGCGTTGAGTGAAACATGTATGTTTCCACTCAAATATGCAAATTAGTGCCCATGCAAGTGCTTACTTGAGTGCAAATGCTACTTATACACACAAGTTGTATGCACACAAATACACACACACACATTCACAATGCTAATCCCCCCCAAATAAACCCAGCAGCCTGGGGACAGAGATGGGATGATGGCAGCAGAGATAAGAAAAAGAGGAAGAAAGCAGAGAAAAGGATGTGAGCTGCTGTGTCCCACATACATACACCACACACCCCCTCACTCATTCACCGCTCCTCTCCTCCCTCCTCCCCGATTACTGCCCCCACCCCCTTCCGCCTCCCTCCCCTCTTCTCACCAATCTCTACACCCCTCTTCACCCCTCTGCCTCCCACCCCTCCACTACAGAATCCCAGCAGCAGCTCACAGGAGAGGTGGCACACTTTGAGGATAAATTTAGAAATGAGGTGCAATCCCAAGGCCGGCAAAAAAAAAAAAGAGAAAAGTAGAGACAACAGAAGTGTGTCTGATCACATGCACACGCACAAGCCGGTGTCTCAACATTGGCTTGGCACGTGAAGCGTGGCGTAGAGTGTAATAAAACAAACATACATGGGTGGAGGGATTTCAGTGTGGTTTTACAGTGAGGAGGGATCTACTGTGAATACAGAGGAGTGGTGAGGAGGAAGGACCACAGAAAAAGAGAAGAGTCTAGCCTCGTAATACTCCTCTGTTCAATGGGTGGGAGTTGTGGTGTGGTGTGAATCTTAATGCCAGAGCTGACTGGACCCCCTGACGAGAGGGAGAGAGAGTGTGTGTCAGAGAGTAGCGGAGGACAGCCAGTGACTTTGGGCTGATGGGGAGATGGGTAGAAAGAGGAGGGAAGGAGGAGGGAAAGTGACTTTGAGGCGGCAAGAGGACGCTTGGCTCCTTGAGTTCTGGGGTTGAGAACTCATCGTCTCACTCAGACGCTTACTCACAAACACACCCACACCCACGGACACGGACACGGACACACACACACACACACACACACACACACACTCAGCCTCGGTGTGCAACAGCTTCTCTGCTTCACTGCTCAACCCTGAACAACCTCTTTCCTCCCTTATAACACCCATGCTGCCCTCCATCTCTCCCCTCCCTTTTCTTATCCAATCTTATTATTACTATCTCACCTCTCTTCTCAACCGTTGCCCCTTCCCACTACTCCTCGCCCCTCCAATCCTGTGGAATCCATTCGACTATCCCACCATTCATCACGAGCGCATACATTTTTACTAAGGGTGGCCAGCAGAAAATAAAACTCTGCACCCTGGCAGGTTCAACTGCGTTCTCTGCCCACTGAGCAACACAGAAGTTTCAACGACAGGTTTCCTGGTCCTGGTGGAAAAATACCACTGGCTTTTTGTGGAGGGAACCATAGCAATGTAAACTTCCTAGTTGGACTACAAAAATACGTCACTCCTGCAACACTATACAACAGTACGTAAGACTCTCATGTAGAGAGTCGGACATATTTGGCTGACTGCATGAACAGATCAACATTATGTCTCACACTGCAGTGTTTTTTTTAACGCATCACTGTAAGCTTCAGCAACATGTAAGCAAGATACGAACCATTAAACATTAAAACAAATTAAAGTGTTGTCAAAGCACTGGCTGGGATGTGGGTGGCTATTAGGCAACATTAAAGATTGTGTGCATGTGCACAAACGTGCCTTTGTGCTTTCATCTGTCACACAGCAACTCTGACAAACAATTAATGTAATACAGTTTGGATTCAGAGCCTGCCTTGTCATGGTAATGTGTTTGAAAAGCTGCAAGTCAAAAGCAATTAGGGAGATAGGCTGAGCCCCGTAGCTTCAAACACAAACCACTACACACAACGAATAACACTCAATGGTAAAAGAAACAACAGGGACATTTATCTGTGGAATTTAGTCACAGTGCAGCAAGTGTAATTTGATGCTACAGTATGTTCATCTTCTGCAGAATTGGTTGGTTGGTTGGTTACACAGTATACAAACGCAGACAGATACCCAACCAAATATATACACTGTCATACTTCTGGTTTTGTCTCAGCTGCAACAAAGCAAACCAAAGAAAATAAATGAACAAAATAAAAGTCGACTTTATTTAAATAAAAGCAAGAGCACAAGACCGAAGCAAACTTGAATGCAATAATTTAAAAGAATGTTTGAATCTGACAGAGACAAATAATACAAGAGGGGAAAAAGCAGAGAAATGGGGAAGAGGGGAAGAGGGATTACTTACACTTGGCTTTTGACAGACTTGTGGTAGGAATAAACACTATTGGGAGCGGTAGAGATCAATAGTCTCACTGCTACAAACACATGCACACAGAGAGCCTGGCTTGGATCAATACTTCTGGTGCAACAGCGTTCCAGTAAACAACATTAATGAACACACATTTGTACCCAGCAAATATCTCACCCAACAAATTACTACATACAGTAAGGTCTCACGCACAGAGAGTGTCTGCAACAAACACGTAACAAACTGCCTCAGTGACCCATGTGACAGGGCTGCAGATGTGCCTGTTCACACACACACACACACACACACACACACACACACACACACACGCACACACACACACTAACTGGGTTGCACCAACAAAGATTAAAGCTACTACAAATAACTTCATATTTTGTTGATTTTTGAGGCCCCTGTGGACAAAAGCAGTAGTGTTTCCACCTTAATAACCAAAAAAGTATAACGTCAAAAATAAAATTTGCTCAGTTTCCTCCTGTGACTCTTTAACTGACCAAAGCACTACTTGCCAAACTTTATCTGGAAAAATGTAAAGACACATTCGCTTTGTCTGATTTCACAGAGAATCTGACACAGTGGCAGACATTAAGAATAGCTATATAAAAAAAATAGCCTTCTCACGGATGGTCTCACTAACTTACAAAGGTGATATAGGGGCATCAGTAATAAACAGACAGTTTTATAATCAGTTAAAAACTCCTTGTGGTGGCTTTAAAGCTGCAGTAGGTAGAAAGTCTAAAAATGGTTGACTGTTGAGTCTCATCTGAGTTAGGTCTCCGTCCTGAGCCCTTCCTACCAGACGAGCAGCATGTGTTTCATGTGCACACGCAAATGTTTACTGAGGCAATTGTGAGCGAGCATGGACCAACAGGCATCAACTGTGTGTAATAAAGCAGATATCTGGGAGTGAAAACAGCGACAGAGGAGAGAATTTGCGTTTCAGAACATAAGGATTCAGTATAAAGCTACAGAAGTACTGAGAGCTGAATAAAAGGAGAGTTTTAAAAACATATTTCTCGCTGCTTTTCTGCACACACATGAGCTCAGTATCACAACACACACTTGTTCGAGGGGGAGAAAGAGAAGACTTGTCACAGTTTGGCCGCGGTCAGCGAGATGTGACTGCAGCTGGCTTGGAGGCGAGTTGGGCTCGCTTTGGCCCCGCTCCAGAGTTGCAACATGTCGGGCGCAGCTCGGCTTGATATAAGTGGTAATGGAAGTAAAAAAAATCAGTGGTAACACATTTTGATTTGGCATAGCCAAAAATGTCACTACTGAAGCCCCATGTGTTTGTTCTTGTGTGTCGGTACACACCAGAAAAAAGTCCATTCTTTCCTGTGCATCCCCCTCTCTTTACACTCAGCTTGACTTTCAAATACATTTCTCCTTTAGTCAGCAACAACATGGACAGAGACACTAATTATCTTACTGTAAACAACGCGATTGGCTCCTCCGTGGTTGCTGCTGCACAAGGTTTACAAGCAAATATGATAATAAATCCACTTTTTAATCCCTAACGTTTAAAAAACAAACACTGCGCTCTCGTCTGGCTGGTACAAAATGAGAAATGAGAACTTTTCATAGACACAACACATTCCCACCCTGGTTAAGACGGCTCAGAAACGGCTGTATTTCTTAAGGAAACCTAAGAAGGCAAATTCCTGTGCCATATTCTTGTCAACTTCTATGGAGGACAGACAGAAAAACTGCAGCAGTTCATTAAAGCGGCTCAGAACGTCACTTTTACCCATCTACCAAGCATCAGTGATATCAGGGATGTGAGGCGCCTGCCAAAGGATATGAGACAAGACAACATCCACCTCAGTCACAGCCTCTTCACCTTGCTGTCATTAGACAAGAGATACAGAAGTATCCACTGCCGTACCACCAGACTGAAGAGCAGCCTCTTCCCTCAGGCTGTCAGACTAATTAATTCATCCTGTCCACTTCACCTTATTTAATAGTTTGTTCTATATTTATTTCTACAATCGATTCTTATCAATCAATCAAAGAGGGAACCTGTATCTTTGTAAACTCAGGTTAAAAGAGAGGTTTAAAATGGGATTTTTTTATTTTTATTTTAAGCTAGTTTAAAGGTTAGTGCAACACAATTTATTGGAGTTTAAAAATGATTCCTTGTTGCTGCAACCCAGCCTAATATAAGAGCCTGGAGAGCTCAGAGAGGTGCACATGGACAAGTTGGCGGGTTTATGGTCACCCTGAATGACCAACGCGCATGTACACACACACAAGCGCACACATGCCTGGACACGTGAGTAATTGCACGTACACATATGGACACTTACACGCCCAGGCTGAGGGCTAAATAAATCACAGACAATCAGGATATAAATGTGAAGCAGTCGCGCAGGACGGCATGTGAAGCAACACTGAACATGCACAAGCACGCGCTCGCCGAGCACATGCAGACACACATGCACAAACACACACACACACACAGGCTGGTGGAGGAGGAGGCCCAGCAGAGACAGTTATATTGGAGCATCACGCAGGGAGGGAGGTGTATGGTTGGGAGATCTGCTGAGTGGGAGGGCGAGTAAAGCTTAAATCCATTTACACAGCATCCAGGAAAACACATTTTACAGAACAGATGGAGGAAGGACAATCTGACTGACGCTACATCTCTGTGTTGCACACTGCTGAATCACTCCACCTTAAAGAGGAAAGACTACTCATCTACACACAGAATAACCATCGTCCATACAACAGCTAATCTAAAATAAACGGAGTAGTAAAGTCAGTCGCTTTTCAGCCCACCTGAAACTCTTCTTCATGTTGCTCGCCCTGGCTCAATTGAATCTTGGGACTTTTTAACAAGATATCCATTGAGTATGATTTTCTATCTCCCACCAAAATGAATCAGATCAGAAATGAGATTAATCTCTTGAGCTTTACTGTCAATTAAAATTCAATTTCACCACACATAAGCCTATTTTCTGTTTGAATTTCTCACCCACACACCTTTAATCATCTAAACAGACAGAAACACAGATCTAATAGTAGGTGTGTGTGCTTGTTTATCATGTATATGCAGGCCTGTATCCGTTTGTCTTATCTGCCCTGTGACCTGATAGTATCTGGACAGTAGTGCACTTTTCCTAAAAATGAAGCCGTCTTTGGCTCCTCTGATTCCATTAAGGCTGGGATGTGAATATTAATAGGTGTTTTAGCTGGCAAGCTGACAAGAGGAGACTAATGTATTCTGCTAATGATACAGAGTTTGCTGCTTTCACAGAGTGACTGTGAAGGTGGAGCATCAGGGAGAATTAAATGTTTGTTGGCTGGTGTTCAAATTAACTCACCTCAACGTATACACACACCCTTTCTCTCACTCTCTCTCTCTCTCTCACACACACACACACACACACAGATCGGTGAACACAGATGTGCACCAGTTTCAGTACACACACAGTGCCAAGGCAGGTGCCCAAGCACATGCCACAAACAAGATTTGGTGGCTGTCAGAGTAGAGCAGATGTGATGATGTGATTCTCACCTTACCAGCCTGATTATAATGTGGAGGAGACGCTGCAACACACACACCACACAAACACATTTGTGCCTATTTTGCCTGAGGGGAACTGGGCAATCATTAAATTAGGATAAATACTTTATACAACTTATTTATTCATTTCTTTAATTTTGCTCTCTGAGTAAAATAAAGAGATTAAAACGAGCAACTCTGTGTTGTATAATGAGAAAGAAATGAACATTTTACCTTGTACTGTACCTTATAGAGCAGAAACTTTCCCCTTCTTAGTAAATTCATAGCTCAATATCTGCTGCTCTGCTTGCTGCTGTTCTTTGTGAGTGCTAAAAACTTGACATCTAGCTGCTAAGAATATTGTTGCTGAAATATTTCTTAAAATCTGTGCTGGAAATCCGTTGCATTGTCAGACCTACTTTGCACATCAGCACCTCAGGGACAGCATTGACCTTAACTGGCCACCAAGCCCCTAAATTTGGTGGCCAAAGTACATTTTTGATGGCCCAAATGTCTTGGGAGAGAACAATACAGAAAATGCAGTTCAATGCAACATGACACGGCCTTCCTTAACTGAGATTTGTGTTGTCCACTTTTCTCATGAACTGTGACGTGGTGTTTCTTGAAGGTCCTGCTTCCGATGAATAAAAAGCTTCACTTTTCAGCTATTTGAGGAGACTGGTGGCAAACACTGTACATCACATTCTTACAAGTGTCATATTCTACATGGAATATTTGATGGCAACAGAGTAACTTTTTGTGGCCACAGGTAATAGGTCAATGGCTAATGTCAAACCCTGCACCTGTATGAACTGTTTTCATCACAGATTGTACCTGAGTAAGAGCTCCTGACCAGAGACTGAGCAGTAATTAGGGATGTCCCCATCACATTTTTTTGCCCCCAAGTCCGAGTCATTTGATTTTGAGTATCTGCCGATACAGAGTCCCGATCCGATACTTCAGCAATGCATTAATAAGAAGAAGAAAAAAAGAGAACACATCCATGTTGTCCTTTAAGTTTTGTTTTTTTTTTATTTAAATGACAGTATCCAACATGATACCTTTTTATATGGCTCTTTCATCACAAGTTTTGTTAGTGCAGCATCGGTTCAAACCAAGTAAACAAAATAAAATCTCTTTGTAGCTTATCAGTGGTGCAGCACAAAATAACCATGTAAACAAATTCAATTTAAAGAAATATTTTGCCTATTTATAGTTTGCCCTGCGTTAGCCTACTAACTACCAGCTCACTACTATTATGTTGTCTGAATTCCCACCTGCCATGAGTTGTGACGTTTACAGCGTTGTTTCCATCTGTGCAACAATGAATACTGATGTTGTGGAACTTATTAAAATTAAAACTAACCCACTGTCATTCCATTTGACAATCTCTCTGTACCTCGGGATGAATTTAAAACGTGAACATGGCCATGCTTTTTGTTTTGTAAGGTTAAATCGAATAATTTCCACCCAATTCCGATCATTTGAAAATCACGTGATGGGCCCAGATTTCCAATCCCTAGCAGTAATGGAAACAAAACAGCAGTTATGATACAAACAGTCTTTGTGAATGAATCAGTTCAAATAAATGGAACAAAACCCACAGTCACATCATAACAGTTTATCGTCCTCAGAAACTTCTGACAACAGGACTTGTTATTACAAAGAAATACAAAGGAATTCAGTGTCTCTTTCCATCCCAGCATTTCCCTCTATCTCTGCTCACTTCCTTTTATCCTTTGCTCTCTGTCTATTTCTCTCTGTCTCTCGTCTTTTCTCTCACTCTCACTGCTCGGCTTCCTGAATTTAATGTAATGCTATTAATCAAAACTCCAGAGGAATCACCGTCTGCCCCACACTTTGATTCGGCTGGACAAGAAATGAAGGCAGTCAGGATGGAGAGAGAGAGACAGAGAGGAAAAGTGCTGCTAGCTGGGGCTTGCTTACAAGAGAAAGACCTCTTTGATGTTTTCTTGTTCAGCATCATCCAGTGAGTGTTACTCGATGTGATGGGTTCAAAGCAACTCTGCCAGAGAACATTAGTAGTTCCAACAAGTTACTACCCATCTCTGAGCTAATCTTTGACAAATTTTAATATTTCTACAGTGATATCCCAAATTTTTGTGCATCTCTGCATCTATAATTCACACACATTTCCATGGGGCTCTTCATCATTGATTCTCCCCAGCCAATCCAGTTTACACCAACTATAATTTATGATTTTAAACCATCATTAGAGAGAGAGAAGGAGTAAGAGAGAAACATTCTGCTACTTAAACATGTGCACAAACATATAAACACACCAACACACACAAAAAATGATTAGTGTCAGAACTATAAGTCAAGGCAGAAAAGCTGCTGCAACCTTCACACATGCAACAAGGTCAGCGAAACTCTTCATTCTGCTCTGTCGAGTAAACCATTAACCATATGCTGTCTGCAACAACAACTGACAGACACGTCGGTACCAGGAAATGATTCAAGACTTGAACACAAATTAGGTTCAATTTTAATGGAAGCACAAAGACTAGCGCGGGGAGGGCCAGATGTCGATGTATTCCTGTCCCTGAAATGTGCCTTAGTTGTTGTTTTGCTATTTTCATTCCCAGTGCAGAAATCACCACACAAAGGTGGGAGGAGAGGCTGGGTGAAATGGGAGGTCCATACAGATGAGGCAACATACTAGAAGGAAAAATGTTGGTTTTTGGGTAAGAATACAGAATTTGTTGATTCAACCAGAGAAAAAACTACATACTCGACAGCATAACACAGAACAACAGACCTTTGTCAAAACAACTTAACTAACTTAATTAGTATCATTAGTAACACCTATATTTACCCTAACATTTCATATTAATATGGCTGCAGTGAAAAAGGTCTATACTAATAAAAATATGGACTTTTAACTATTTTTAATCACCAAGCAGTAGAAGGTTAATTGGGATTAAAGAAAAAATGCCAGTCTGTACTAGGGGTGGGAATCTTTGGGAACCTGCCGATTCGATTACAATTATGATTCAGGGGCTACGATTCGATTATAAAAGGATTACTGATGCATCTTTAATTTATGTATACCGATGCACTTCTTCACAACACACATTTCTTTTTGTCTCACTGAATAAGCATTCATCACTTGCAATTTTTAAAAACGGTGCATTTCTAATAATAAACAAGAGTTTAATTCATTTACATTATATCTTATTAAACTAATCGAGTTACATGGCTTCTCATGTTTGTTGTGTTGCCAAAGTATTTTGTTTTAGCACGACACAGCTTACATATAACGTCGCTCTTGTCCAGTTCACTTCCGCCATCGACGTTGTAGAAGCTGAAGTGTTTCCACACGTCTGCTTTTAAATTAGAAGGAGCTGTTCGGATCTCACGGCGAGGTGGCTGGCGGTCAGCCATGTTTGTTTTCCTCTGTGCACGTGTCGGTGTGTCTGTTCCAAAGTGTCCCAGAGATGACGCGTACCGCGCTTCTTAGTTCCACATTATTTAGAACCTTCTGTATCACTTTAATTAACAGATTTAAATAATCGAAATTTGGACGTCTGTGAATCGATTCAGATTAGTCCACGTCCGAATCGCAATGCATCTAAGAATCGGAAATTTCCCCCACCCCTAGTCTGTCCTGAGCTAAAACTTAACAAATGAACACTAAATGACTAATAACTGAAAGAAAAAAAAACTTTCCTTACAGTCCCTTCAGTACCTACAGCACAGCATGCAGCGCCGTTCCTACTCGTTTCATCAACCTGTTTGTGTATGGAAACACCCATATGCATGAAAACAACTGGTGCTCTTGGACACCCCCTCACTGTCACTGCACATATGACCAAGCATTTTTTCCGTGTGATTTGTGATCTTTGTGATTGCATAGTTAAACGTGAGCCAATGACAGCCCTGCACCTACACGGAAAAAAAAAATAAAAATGCGCACACATGCATCCACTCTTGCTCACACCAGCAATTCTTCAAAAAAGATCTGTTCCTTTTGATTTAATGAGGGGAGACATGAAACTCTGCTTAAACATCACAAGAAGCCGCCCCAAGGCGATACGAACACGCTCACATGCACGCACGCACTCACACTAACACATTCAAATTCCTTCCCTCCGTCCTCATGTTCATGGTGTCACTCGTAATGAAGTATATTTTGCATCATGAAATAAACAAGTCCTGTACCACAGAAGACTTGCAAAGTCTACACACACACAGACACACACAGACACACACACACACATATCAAATCACGCTGTCTGCGGGAGGAGAGTCCTACAAGCAGTGTGTATTTAATTAGAAAAGCAGACAGTGGGATGAGGGAATCTCCTGCCTCCTCCTGTCATGCCAGCTCACATATTAAGACAGGCAGCTGGTTAAATCTACCAGCTTCTCCTCGCTTTCACACATATCAAGCAGGATTTAATCACACATTATACTGTACATGCGCTGATTAAATATAACTTACTGGCAAATCAAAAATGCTACTCTGTGTGCACCGCCAGTCGGAACCGCTTTAGGGCATGTGTGCGCTTGTATGCATATACAGTACGTGTGGCGTCTATAGGAATGTGTGTGTAGCAGTCTGGCACCTTTTGTTGCAGAATGTATGAACTTGATTATCTTAAAGTGACTTCAAGGAACTTTTGGTGTTTTGTTGATTTTGGAGGCCTCTGTGGACAACAGCAGGAGTGTTACTACCGTAATAACCACAAACCCAAAAATGTCATCACGGGCTCGTTTCATCTGATTTCAGGGCAAATCCGACCTGGTGGCAGGCATCAAGAATATCTAGACAGAAATAGCTGATTGTTTCGTGGACAGTCTTGTTCATTTATAGCCCCTTTTACATGGGACAACAACCACTTAGATCTGGCTTTTTTTCAGTCAGCATTCATTACCAGGTGAAATCAATCTGCAGTAGTCACAGGTATTTATAAGCTCCAATCAACAGTGATAGAAACAGGTAGGCATGTTAACTTTTGCCACATATGGTGGAGTGACTAAAGAAACTGAAACTTCTGCGAGTTCTTGCTCCTTTTTCATACTTGTGCTGCTTGGCTCGACTCTGCTTGACTCGGTGCATCAGCCCAAAACAGAGGTGGACAACTCGGAGTTTGCACACGCTTGAAGGTATGCATTTAACTGATAAAGCACTCGTCCTTACTTTAACAAGAATAACATTTTATTCCCTATAAATTCTTCACAATAAAAGTCCCTGTATTTTTATTTTGTTATCAAAGACATGTTATCAGATGAAAGCAATCATGAACCAGTAAAATATAGCAGATACCTGAAAGTACAACCAACCCACAGAGAACATAGGGAGACTTTTAAAACCTCTTTCCCTCTGCTCTCCTGCAGAGACATGAGCTGCGTTTTGGCTTTTTAGTGCACATCAGAAACAAAAAAAAAAAAAAAACAGTTACCTACATTTAAAAAATCATATACGTGCTAATTTTAGGGTAAAAACAGTAGAGGTCATATAGAGACATCTGCATTAAATTCAGTTTCAAAACCAGTTAAAAATTCCTTATAGGTCTGAGGAAGTACATTGATAAAAGAAGAGATCCCCAATAAAATCACAATAAAATCTTTTCACTCCTTATTTTCTATCCAAGAGCACAAGAAACACGAGCAGTGGAGTGATGATTGGCGTGGAGAGAGAAGGGGGAGGGACACAGAGAGAATAAAATCAGGGGTGCAGGGAGCTGCAGGGTGAAGTGAGTGTGAAAGGAAGAGATGGGGGATAGAGGGATGGTGAGATAACTAGAAGGAAGGATGCAAAAGAGGAGTTTTACCATTCCACTGGGTCTCATTAATTTATCCTAATCAGATAATATTGCTGAGGAAACACTTGTACAATATCCTGCACAACACATGGTGTGTCTGCATGTGTGTGTGTCTGTGAGGGTGAGCTTCCTCTGAGCTGCCCACAACCTGGCAGTGGTATTTTTTGCAGTTTCCTGTGCATTCAGATGCAGGATGAAGGCCCGAGTTCACTTATTATCAGGAGGATTTTCTCACTGTGAGAGAAAGTGAGTCACGGTCGTTCTGTGTGTGTTTTGCCTGTGGATAGAACAAGACAGTCTGGATGACCCTCTGTTTGAACATGGTCCTCTCACTGTCTAGATAATCTGTCTGAAAACATCCTGCCCAATCCTGACCCTGGAGGCAACGCCATCCGAGTGAGAAACAGAGAGAAAAAGGAGGAGGAGGAGATAGACAGAGGCCGATATAGTGGGAGACAGATAGAGACCGAGACAAAAAGGGCCAGAGTTCCTCTTGCGAGTCTTTCTCGCAACTCAAACTGATCCTCCTTTCTGCCAAAACTCTGTTTCATCTTCCTGTCTCAAGGTCTTTCTCTCTCTCTCTCTCTCACGTAAACACAAACACATAACACTCAAGAGGCCTGAACTATGAGCCAAGATCAACACAACATGAGCACCTTTTGGTTTTCTGGCTTCACTAAACCTAACAAAAGCAATCACGCTACACAGTCACATGAAGGTAGTCACACAGTGAGTCAACCCTGATCTAGTTATGAGAACATTCAAATAATAGCAGCATGAGACCAATCACAGCATGGAGTCTACTGGCAGCAGAATAGCATGTTTTACAAACTACAGCAAACTGTAATATAATATTAGACAAATAAGAAGTACAATAAGAATCATAATCCAAGCTAAAATAAATACAACTTTAGCTGCCAAATCACTGTAAAAATGAAAAAGTTGAGACATTTCAGTGCAACTTTCTTTAATTTTGAGCCCAACTCAAACTCTGAAGTTTTGGAAACGTTTTACCAACTAGTAATATTTTGTTGAGAAAATTTAAACTCATTGAAGTGAAAGTAAATCACGGTTAATAATTTAATATATTTTCAATTGCAGCCATTCAATTTTCAAGCACCCACACAATGACAAAGGATTGAAGTTTCTAATCTGAAAGTAAAGTAAGAAAAGTAAATTCTCTCAATAAAACAATTTGTTTAGGTTATTTCAAAACTTAACAGTTTAATTCAAAACTCAAACATCTAGTGAAGGCAGTTGTCTTGATTATTCAGGATTTAGTTGAGGTTTTTTTAAAAGTGATGGAGTTGGCAAAAAAAAATATGGAACGTCTGAATAATAATAGTAATAATAATATATTATTAATATATTTATTTTCAGGATACTCAAAGACACTTAACATAAATTAAAATTATGATAGAAAAATACACATATACATATACAGCATTAATCACAAATTAGAGGCCTCTACAAATGGAAATGTCCAGCAATGTCAAATAAGATTTTTAAGAGATCTGATTGTTCAGTGGGTGGTGTTTGTAAGCAGTGCTGCTGTTTTGGAGCAGGTTAGGCGCTCAGCATAAGTTACCATGGCCTTGTACTGTGGTAAGAACCTCTGTCACATGACTGAAAACTCGGTCCTTAAGTCACCTCACTAACCCCAAGTCCTGCTTTATAGTAGGGGATAAATGAAAGTGGTCATGCTAGGCTGAGGAAGACGAAGATGTAGAGTATCAGGCTCTCACAGATTCCCTCAAATGTCTGTAGAATCTGCACGGTAAATACACACTACCCCCCCTTCCTCTGAAACAAGTCCACTGAGACAAAAGCAAGCAGACACACATAAATGTGTACAAAACCCATATCATATTTCTACATACATGCACACACACACACATACACGCACACACACACACACACTACTCTTTGTTGTTCTGAGGCTGTACCCTTTCATGTCAGAACGGTTGGCCTTATTTGTGGGGAGTCAGTTCCCTGCTGAGGCTGACTTGGACTGAACCAATCTAGTCCAGAGCAGGGGAAAAAGAATTTTTGATGACAGATGAGAGATGCATACTGATACCAGTTTGTAGATGGGAAAACTGGTGGGGGTTAATGAGCTGGGGCACGGAGAAGAAAGCGCAAGGGTTGGGGGATGGGGGATGTGGTGGGTCAGATTCTCCCTGTAGTGATCCTGCACCAGACTGATTCAGTAAACACACTGGGGAATGGCCCTTTAATTCTAAGCCAACATTTAGCCTAGTGCAGACACATCATCACCAGGGAGCACATATGTGAGAGGCATGATTGATATTCTGCATGTGTCTGCAAAAATTCTTACATGTAAAGAGTGAACAGAGAGAGACAAAAACATGAAATCTCTCAAAGTAATATAGTACTTATGATCCAACTGAAGTTTATTTTCATTGTCAATTAATCTGCTGATTATTTTCACAATTAATTGATTAATTCCAAAAAATGTGAAAAATACTAATCACAATTTTCCACAGGCCAAAGTGACATCTTCAAATTGCATCTTTTGTCCAACCAACAGTCAAAAACCCAAAGACTCTTCATTTAATGACAAAGAAAAGCAACAAATCCTCACATTTAAGAAGCTGAAACCAGCGAATGTTCAACATTCTTGCTTGAAAAATGACTGGAATGACTGACCATTTATCAAAATAGCTGTCAACTAACTGATTACTTTAATAGTCACTGCAACTCTGTACAGCTGTAACAACTGCATGTCCAGAAACGAGTACTGGAGTCCAAATAGCAGGTTGAAGTCATAAACAGTACATTAGGTTGAAAGCCTATTTAATATACAGTACGTTCTATGGTTGAGGCAAGCTGTTTCCTCCTGCCCCCTCCTCCCTAGACTCGAGGAAGCTCAGGCAGGATGCAGGAGCACTGCAGGAGTGCAAGAGGAGCACAATATTATAATTTGACAATGACAAATGATAACGAACCCTACAATGCAAGTTCATCAGGTGTTTATAAAGCTAAGCCTGTTATCCTGAGAGCAAAAGCCCTGAAAATACACACTCTGGAATCTGAGTTCTTCTAAAAGATTATTAATGATTTCTACGACCTGTAAAAAGACATTTCTTCATTCTGTGAACTGTTGGCATTAATTTCAACTATAGTTAACAAGAAACGGGCAAACAATAACACAAGGTATGGGCTGGAATAGAAATTTCAAAGGAGGGCACCTTTTAACTTGACATATCATTGTCATAGCAGTGTAATAAATCATTACACTGCTATTTCTCCTTTAAAGACGTAAAACAATCATAACAAGAATATCAATTTGCTATCAGCAATATTCTAAAGGATGTCAAAGCATATTGCTCCAAAATTATATGAATCACTTGCACTGTACGTCCATGAAATTAAAAATCGTAGCCCACAAACCCACATCCACCCAGTCTAGGTTAAGAGGGCATGAAATGGTTGAAAGATGACCCAATTAATAACGACACCCACTCCCACACACACCCCCCACACATGCACAAAAATGTATGTTTAGCAGGCATGTAAGTGTTCAGAGCAGACCCTATTAATTCAGTTCATTTAGCCCCAGTCCAGCCATTAAATATAAGCCTGCCCCAAAGCTCACAATGCACCACCACGGCTCAACCCCCACAGCTTTGTCTATATTCTGCCCCTCTCCCTCTCTCATTTCACACATCCACTATTTCTTTATTTATTTCTTCATCGACAACACATGCCATTTTTCTGGGGGTTTATAAATGAGTAAAATTCCAGTGTAGGGTCAAAAGACGAGGGCAGAGATGGTATCGGCTTTAGAACTGTTGTGGGGCAGAAATCAATCGGAATGTGCTCTCAGGCTAAACAAAAATGCCAGAATCTAATGTCACCAAATACTATTTAATACGCCGGCCACAATACCAGGCACACAGCCAGAATCACAGCTTACATTAGTCATTTAACAGGAAAACATGTGTGAAGAATAAACCATTAATATTTCCAAATCACTGGCCCACTTGCCAGTCAAAATTTGTATTTCGACATGAATGTTGCTCGAGCTGACCGAATTTGAGAGGAAATTAGAGGCAGAAAGAGACGGTGGGTGGATGGGGGTGGGGGTGGAGGGCAGCAGCAGTAGACGCAAATTAGGATTAGAGGAGTGTTCATCCCTCCTTTTCTGCTCTTTCATTAACGCACCTCTGAGGTGTTTTTAGAGGCTGTTGGAAATAAGCCGATTTCGCTGCTCAAGAGGGCTCACCCGCTGCACATTAACTGTACCCGGTGTGTCACATAGGCACACACACATATAAACACAAATTACTCTCGCTGTCAATCATGGTGCACTAAGCAGTAGTATCTGCATACAGAGCCCATGGCTGAATACTGCTGGGCGGGAAAAAAAAATGAAACGTACCAAATGTCACCACGGGTTCAGTCTGATTTTGATGCAGAACAATTGATGTCAATTCAATTAGTGTGAAGGGAGACAAGAGCATGTCAGCCTTATCTGTGGCCTTTAGACTATCTGTGAGCTTTAGTCAGATAGAGCTGGTGAACAGGGAGCGCATGGATTAATACTGTATGTGGAGGGGTGACAGAGAGAGACAGTGGAGCTATGAAGCCCTGATAGTCATGCAGATAAACTAATAAGTAAGATAAGACCCACACATACAATAAGTCATAAGCTTTCACAGTTCAGGCAGACAGCTGCTGGCACGCTGCAGTCAGGGCATCAGATTCATCTGCCACACCGAATCATCAGAAGGAGGGAGAGGAGAGGAGGAGAGTGAGGGTTGAAGTGAGGGGGTTAGGGACAGTCCTCATCCAGTAGCTCCAAGAAGAGACACAAAGGAGTGGAAGACAACACAGAGGAGACAGACAGCAGCTTGAAAGGGGTAATCAGAGCGCGCGGGTGAAAGAAACGGTAACAGCTATGTTTGGTAACACTTAATTTGAGGGGATGCACAAAATATTGTCCTTACACTGTCATAACCAGTTCATGATACCTGTAATGAACATTAAGGAGTCTTTATGAATGTTTATGAATGTTTATGACTGTTATTCTGTTAGTTTTGCTATCTTTAAGGTAAAGTTGACTTTGTTTGAGATGTATTTGTTATGATTACTTGATATTAACAAAGACAAAACTGACTCTAATATGACAACTTGACATTATCAGACTTAAAGAAACTTTAGCTTTGTGTTTTAACGTTACATTTTACTGTCATACCTCAGGTAAAGTGGTACCTTTTGTACTTGTCATTAAGATGTCATTAAGTTTTATTACACTGTCAAATGCTTGTATAACTGTTTCATGAATCATTTCCTAAACTTTAACTAAAGTGGTATCATATGAACTTGTCATAAAGATGTCATTGTCACTGTCAATGACATTATTGTATGAATGACATTTAATAACATAAAAATGTATAAAGACTCCTTAAATATTAATGTGTCATGTGTGTCATGATAGTGTAATGACAGGCTTATGCGCACCTCTTTAAATGAAACAGACAGAAACAGAAATCATGACTAAAAATTTCAATTTAACTGTTTTCATGGATGCTAAATAAAATGATACAAGAAGATGTGTTTACAAGCCCCAAAGCATTAATCAGAAAATAACTTTTCTTGTTCGAATTGTTTCCATCCACTGTGAGGTGCCTAATCTGCTGGAAAAATAACAAAAGAAGAAGAAGAAGAAGAAGAGGTTCCAGATTGCAGCTGCTAATAAACAAAGGAGAAGAAGCGTTTCCACCAGGTAATTTTCATGATGGACCCACATTGTATCCTGGGAAAAGTGTTAACTGTTATGTCTAAATTTTTTAAGGTTTCCAACAGAAAAGTTGCATTTACGACAACCAGTTCTGTTTTGCAATCACCAAGTTTCTAATCAGATAGAGTTGGCTTTCTGATTGATGTGTGTGCACAAGGCAGTTTTATTCT
This sequence comes from Lutjanus erythropterus, assembly GCF_056507025.1. NCBI lineage: Eukaryota > Metazoa > Chordata > Actinopteri > Lutjaniformes > Lutjanidae > Lutjanus > Lutjanus erythropterus. The sequence continues at coordinate 11,560,583 of NC_139323.1, read as the reverse complement.
GATTGGGGCTATTATTGTGATTATCTGTGTAATATTAGGGCCCCTGTTGAGCAGCTGATATGGACCAGAAGACAGGGACATAGACTGAAAGACTACAGTAGACACGCACAGCAGACCATAGACAAAGGACGCTGTGAGGTATTTATGATAAAGTGGCCCAGCAGGACTGAGCTGCATAACAGTGTTAAAGGAAAAGTTGTCTCCAATCTGAGCCAAACAGCAGGCCTGACCTAAGGTCTACCAGTGGGAGGACACAACGGGAGGAAGCAGTTCAAAGTCACTCTGTGAAGATACACAACAACAGAAGAGCTCCACAACACAGACCGGACTACACAGCATCAGGACATCTGTGAATATTTATTCAATAACTTCCAGTATAATGCAGCTGCATCACACACAAGTACAACACAGCCAGTGAGCTTCAGCACCACGGACAGCTCCAGCCCAGCAGCAGGATCTCTGTGCAGCATTTCCAAAGTAACTCCTGTCCTCAGAGTCTCTGATCCAGCTTTGCCTCGGCTTATGCTTACTGGCTGGTTAAACATTACGAACAGACCTGCCTGAATAGGACAACAACTAAAGTGCACCAGGTGTGCAAGTATAAAGAAACAAAAACGTGCTTGAAAAGCTGTGGAAAGGTTAGGAAGACACCTAATTTAATCATGTGTTCAAGCTCAATCATTTATATTTAAGGATGGAAACTTGTAAAGGATGTACAATGAAGGCTGGAGCTTTAGTGTGGACATCACATATACAATATTACCAGGGATTATTTAATTTTCCTCCAAACAACTAGTAAATATAGTGAGTTAGGAGATTAGCAAGGCAAAAAATGACAAGAAATGGTATTCATGTTTTTCTTCAGTATATATAGGCCTAAGTGTATTTTTCATATGGAGATGACCAACTTTCCACTCTTAAAGTATGTTTCCTCTGTCTTATCACGTCTTGCTGCATCAGTCAAGTTGTTTGCAACACAGAAACATCAGTCAAACTACATATTAAAAGCCCAGGTGCTGTATAATAACTGTATAACTTTGAACTATATAGTTCAAACTTTTTCCTAGCATGTGTGTGCTTCTGCAAAGCTTCACAGTGGGTCACAAGACCTGACTGATTTTAATTTATGAAAAATAAATAAGTTATTTTAAAATTTAGACTATTACGTAAGATATAAATTATAAAAAAAAGGTGAAGACATTAACCCAAGCTGTACACAGAGTCTCCACTCTCAGCTAAACATTGCCCTGCATTTAAAAAGTATTCAGTCAAAACAACCATAGAGCTAATAGAACAATGGTTAAGTGTAAGGGGGAAGAAAACACTGAATTTGTCAGAAAAAAAATAGACGAAAATACGTGGAAAACTAACCTGTGATGCAATATTCAAAATTCATCCAAGTCCCTTGTCTTACACAAATGTCCTGCAGTTATTGCATTCAGTACAGTACAGTTTATCATTGTTCTATATTATTATACATTTAATATAAAATTAAATATCCATAAATGATCTCTTAGTCAGTGGTCGTCAGTTTACTCAAAGATAGAAACAGGGTCCCTTAAGGGAAAAGGTTGGGACCCAATGTATAAGAGCACAATACTCCAATGCAGGGCATGATCAGTCTGGAAATGTCTGTTTGTAGAGAGATTGGAGCTACGTGAGATGAATGCTGAGACAACCTAAAATGATAAATAAATAAATGCTTGTGTGTGAGTGTGTGTGCAGGTGGAGGTATGAAGTGGGGCAAAAGGGCAAGGCAGACACAGGAATTGACAGACAGACCCAGCAGGCAGGGGAGGAGCAAAAGGTGAGCAATTAGCTGAAACTGTAACTGATGTGTGAAAACCTGGACATTTGTTGGTGTGTGTGTGTGTGTGTGTGTGTGTGTGTGTGTGTGTGTGTGTTCGTGTGTGTGTGTGTTCGTGTGTGTTTGAGGGTATGAAAGCATGTGCATTTTTGTGGGTGTGAAAGATATTTCTCCAGTCTCTGGGTCCAAATTATTATGCGCACACACACACACACACACACACACACACACACACACACACACACACACACACACACACACACACACACACAGAAGCAAGAGGCGATAATGGCCCCAGTCCTAACAGCACCGTAAGGACATCAGTCCATCCGTGACACACACATTCACAGACAAACGTCTGCCCCTCAGCCATGGATAATTATCAATGTGTCTGTGTGTGTGTGTGTGTGTGTGTGTGTGTGTGTGTGTGTGTGTGTGTGTGTGTGTGTGTGTGTGTGTGTGTGTGCACAGGGTGTTGGCCAGCATCAATAGGCTCAGCATGGAGCTGGACAACAGGCACTGGCTCCACTTCAGATGTAATCACACAATAGATGGAGATCAAACTGTTAATAACCTGCAAACCTCTTTCCAAACATGGATCCAAATTCTCAAGGAGAAACAAACGCACCCACACAAAGACTAAACAAGAGAGGAAGAGGGAGACAGAAACAGAGATCAGAGAGGAAGAAACAGAGACGCAGAATCATAACACTGAGATATTACTATTTCATATCATTGTTGCTCAATTTTCTGTTGTCTTAGTTTTAAGCCAGTCATTTACAATAAGTTGTTTTCTACAACTCCATACCAAAAACCCAGAATCAAATCATTTTATTTCTTTCAGTGGTCTGGAGAAAATAATTTTCTTTTTCAAGTTCTCCACCTCAACCAAATGGTTCAGACTGCAGCAGATCGGCTCATTATTGGTGCTGACAGACAACTTCATACCAGTCAGGCCTCAGCTCCTTTCTGTTTGCTCAATGTTAAATTCAGATTTGATCTGAAGGCTCTGTTGACAGGGCCTCTTTTCCACACTCAGGGCCCATCTTACACCGATCTACAGCGCAAGTGGAAAGCGTGTGGCGCAACGGATTTAATTTATTCAAGATGTGTCCAAATCCACCTTTGCCATCTAGTGCCAGGGGCAGGAGTGGTATTTTGCCCTGCCCCGCCCTTTGTGGTACCAGTGCAAAGTGGGATACACCTATCAGGTGTGCCCAAGTGCCCTCATTAATTCACAGGTGAGTTTGGACCGAACATGCAATAAACCAGGCACGGCTATTTAACATGAATGAAAAGTGTTCTGTGATTGACCTCAGCCAAGCGCGAGACATACACACACTTTTAATTTCAATATTTACACTTTATTGCTGATAGAAAATATGTTGAAATAACACTTTACTAATCCATACTTCCATGTGAGGATGAGAATGACCATGAATGAAGGTGTGTTGTGATTGTGAAGACATGTGCGTTTCAGCCAAACCCGCCAGGCGCCACCTCAGATTAGGAAAGATTAGATATAGTGAGCAACAATTCTCCATTCCATAGTTATGACTAAAACCAAATCTAACTGGCATCACTACTGCAACAAAAACAAAGAGTAGTTTTGATTCTTCAAATGTTCATTTAGTTTTTCTAGTAAAGTTCTTAGAAAACTTTACTAGCTCTTCTTTAAAATTTACTTTTTATAGAGCATTTTGCCAAAGAATTTAAACGAAATGCTTAGACATAATCTCAAATCAGATATTTGATTTATAGGCTAATCTACCCCGATACCAATATGAACAATATTCTAGGGCAATGAATATTTGAATTATGTAGAATCGCTAAACAAAAACTATGGAGCAGAAAGTAGCATTTATTTACAAAATAAAATTAATAAAATAAATTGATTAATCATGTAATAGCTTGGTAGATACTGTCAAAGCTTGGCATACTATTGAGACTTTCTTTATTTTGATATTCCATATATAATTTTTCTTTATCATTGTCACTGTGTGACTTTATCTTATATTCATTTATTTACTTTGGTGAATTTGTTGTTTTAAAACTTTTATAAACCACTCTATTTGCTGAGTAGCGTGTTTTCACTGTGTCTGACAAAACCATTTGTAAACACTGTCTACTATAAATTAAGTTAAATATTGTTAACTATTATTTATTGAACTAGTCTTAACTGAGCCACACTCCTGTGGAGCCAGGAAGCTAATTGTGATGTATAAATGTCCTCCTCAATATCAATCACAGACACCAATTCCAGCTTTCTATTGACTATGCAGAACTTCCTGTTTAACAAGTCCAATAGAAAAGGAATAAGACAGGGCTATCAGAAGAGCACACAGAGCGATGGCAGCTCACCACCAAAGCTTAGCAAAATACCAAAGGAGCATGGTGGCTGATAATGCAAACCCTCACTGGGGTCTTTAGTAATCAAACATAATTATCCTTGTCACAGTGTTCTCAAACACGTTGATAATCACATTCCCACACACACTCACGCAGACATACACACACGTAGGCACACTAATCCTGGCGGCCTACATGGGGATCTTCCGATTGATTTTGTTGCCGAGCTGGTTGATTTTAGAGTAAATGTCCCACTTCTGAGACACCCTGCCCTCTGCTGTCCCAGCTGCCCTTCATGTGCCGCCCTTCCCCCCCCGTCTTGTATCTCCAGAAGTGGCAGAAATACACATATTCTTCACTCAAGCTGAAGTAGATACATGTGTTACAAAGACTCTGGTAAAAGTAGAAACAGATTCAATTTCTTTTCTCAAACGTAAAGCTAACTGCACCTCACCTTTTATCTGTGATCCCTCTCCTGTCTGTTTTGTCTTGTCACATCTTGTACGTCATTTTTGTCTTGTCACGTCTTTCTTGCCTTGTTTGGTTATACGGCCTTGTTACGTCATTTTGTCTTAATGCATTGTTTTTGTCTTGTCACGTCCTTTTCATCTTTTTATGTCTTGCTACGCTGTTTTTGTTTTCTTACATTGTATTGACTTGTAACATCATTTTGATGTTATTTTCATCTTGTGATGCACTGATGGATTCACCAAGGAATCATCTTTTTTTCTTTTTTATCCCATCAGTATAGGCTGAATAAATAAATTGGTCTCAATTTTGGTAAAGAGGCACACAATGATGCAAAATAAAAATAATAATTCTGCTCAATTACATTAAAACCTAAATAACAAGACTGTTTTGAAAATGTAAGGAGTAGGAAATGTAAAAATAAAAAAGGTGAAAAAAAATCAATACTCGAGTAAAGTACAGATACCCAAAAACTCTACTTAAGTACAGTAACAAAATATGTGCACTCCGTATTTCCCATCTCCTCCTCCCTAGTGCTTTTTGTCCCCTCCTCTCCTCATCACTTTCCAATTCCATCCATTCTTGACTCTCTCCCATATTCTGCTACATTGGTTTTGATTTTCTTCCAGCTCCCCGACCTCCTTCTTTGTTTCCTCCTTTCTTTCCCTCTTCTCCACCGAGTCCCATTTTCCATTTCCGACTTTCCATCTACACATTTAGCATCTCACCCAGTCAGTCACGACTGAGCGGAACAGTAAAATACCTGCTCAAATGTCATCAGCATCAACTCTGAATCTCAATCATCTCAAACAGGATGAAAGCAGGGGCTTGTAGAGAAGGGGGGAGGGAGGGGGGGGGTGAGTTTGCAGCTCTGAGATAAAGCTGACGGCACACTTCATTGGAGGGGGGGGTGGTGGGGGGGTGAATTAGATTACGCTTTCCCCATGGGTGTCTCGCCTGGAGCACAGCCTGGTCCAGGTGACATTTTGACAGAGTAGGCCTCAGGCTTGTTGTGCTAAGGCTTTGCCGTAGCTCTGTGACTACACAGATGGGATCTATAATTGTGGTGAGCTAGCCAGTTAGCTTGCGCTTGAGCCTGTCAGGAAGCACGAAAGACACTTCTGAAGACGAGTGTCTGCTCAAAGAGCCATTGTCTGGTATTATAGCTGGAGGTGACAGGGCTATTAAAATGCACAGAGTCTGAGCACCCGTGCGTGTGTGTGTATGCATGTGTGTGTGTATCTCGCAGTGATGGGCGGAAAGAGGTGTCTTTGGTATAATCCACTCTGTGACACAAACCTGAGTGCTCTCTCTTTCCCCCCTCCCGTTCCTTTTTTCTACCTCCCTCCACATCCTGTCTTCCTCTCTCTATCATCTGGCCCTCCCTTATTCTGTCTCTCCAGAATAAATCTTTAATGGAGGTTTTATTGTCCCTGATCAGCATTCAGCGCTGTGCATGTTTATGCAGGCTCATCTCACACACACACACACACACACACACACACACACACACACACACACACACACACACACACACACACACACACACACACACACACACACACACACACACACGCCTCACCTGTCCCTCCGTCTGACTTGATTGTCTCAATTTCACATTCTTGCTCTCGACATTTCTTTTCCTCTTTTATCACGTTCACAAATCAACTTAATGTCTCTACAAAGAACTCATATCTATTTCTCTGTTTCACAACTTTTTTTTTTACTGTAATTGCAGGGAGTGAAACAGCACTGTCCTCCATGCTTTTCACTGGAAAAGGTGCTGTTCTGTTGTTTCCCTCCCCGGTGGGAGGTGAGTGTGTATGGGAGCAGGAAGGTGCTATGCCGTGAATGTAAATCCTGATTGGGGTGCGTACTCGGTGGACCAGGGAGAGGATGTTTGTATATAAGCAACAACAAAGACAATGACAGGTGAGGCTGGAGCGATGATTGATGTGCATCCAGCTGAGGAGAGTGTGTATAAGTGTGTGTATGTGTGTGAGAATACACTCTTAGAAATACAAGTACTAAGCAGAATCATAAAGGGTTCCTCGGCTTGTCCCCATAAGAGAAACCTTTTTGGTTCCTGGTAGAACCTTTTATAAATGTTCTATTTGGAACCCTCTCAGCGGCTGGTTTACTGAAATAGTGCCAAAATTCCCAGGATCTTGAATGGAACCAATTTAAGAACCAGAGTTCATTTGGTGGAAAAGGGCCCTCAGATAGTTCCACTAAGAAGTCAGCATAATGGGTCATACCTAGAACCGTCTGAGAAAGGTTTCAGCCAGAACCCCCTATGAGAGGTTCTACAGAAATCCCTTTTATGGTGTAACCCAGAGCCCTCTCTCGGGGTTCTACCCAGAACCTTCACACCTCTAAGAGTGCCAACAAGAGTCCACAAAGAGCCAAGAGCCTTTCATATTCCAGGGGTTTTTATCTCAAAACTAATCAGGGAGTTCTTCAAGGATTTAAAAAATCCTTCATGAACCCTTTCTTCAAAAAAGGGTTCAGGGTCAAACTTCAGCCCTTTAAGAAGAACTCTTTTGGAACCCTTATTTCTATGAGTGCAGCCTATTATGTGTATGTATTAAAGACATATAAATATATACACACACACACACACACACAGCCAACAAAAAGTGCCATGCTTGTGTGTACATCGTTTACATCAAAGTATTACAAGGACAAAACGTCCCTCTGTCTATATGTAATGAATAATGTTTGGAATGTTCTTGTATACTTTATGTAATGCAGGGACAACATGTCCAACTTGCTGAATGATTTTAAATGTGTAATGTGTAAGGGACAGGTTTTGAACAAGGGACAGGTTTTGTCCTCTAACAGAATTCAGCATATCTATGCATTATAATCAGCGACGTTGCCCGGCAGACCTGCACAAAGTCACAGTCACACACGTTCAAGCACACAATCACACACTCACCATGTCAGACATAAACTTCACTTTATATTCTGAAGTTAGAGCCACTGGCCTCACCAGAGACCTGCTTTCAAACAACTGCATGTGCTTTTTGTCTGGGTATAAATGTGTGCGAGAGAAGCATTAGAACTGTGAATGTTGCACAGATATGGACAGATATGTGCTGATGGAGGAAGGAGAGGAGAGGAGTGAGGGATGTAGAGAGGTAGAGAGGGAGGGAAGGAGCGACCTTGCTGCAGGGAAGACTTCTCCACAAAGGCTCTCTGTAGGGTCTCTGTCCAGCACACGTCAACACCCCAAGGCTACATACAAACACACACAGTAATATACACACACACACACACACACACACACACACACACACACACACACACACAAGTGGTCATACACATACGTAGACACACAAAACAGATTTCAGAATGAAGTGATGCAGAGAAAGAAACAGAGGGACCCCTAGGGCTATCTCTCTCTCTCTCTCTCTGTCTCCCTCTCTCTCTCTAGATAGAGTTAGGGTATTAAAAAGGCATTTCAGCACTTTAAGCAATTTACCGGCTTTCTCCTGTTTATTTTACTTCACATCTCTCTACACTACCTTGGATGTGTTTTAAGCACTTTCGAGGGATCCAAACAGGCAATGAATGGAAAAAGAGTAGTAAAAAAAAATAATTAAGTAGCTCAATCACAAGATTTATTAATGCTCCATTACTCCATAGCTGACAGGTGTCAGTTAAATCTGAATAATATTCTGAATGGTTTCTGTTGACAATTTAACCCCAACACAAAATCAGTATGCAATATTAAACTCATGGTAACCATAGCAACTGCACTTCTGCATTGTGCCACATTACCAGTTAACTCTAAGGGGTGAAATGGACTAATATGGGTCAAACTTTCAAAAACGGGTGAAGAGTTGGGCCCAGGTTCTCTTTTTTTTCTGCAGCAAGTCCTGATATAGAAAATAATGTGTTTAGCAGAGGAACAACCACCAAGATTTGCACTGTGGTGTTAACAAGTGGAATGATAAGGGCTTGACCACACAGAATAACACTGCATTAACTTTAAATTGTGTTTTTCAGAACGACATGTGATTTTCATCTCCACCTGGCATAAGGCGTGCGTGAGTGTCTGTGTGCATGACCGAGGAACCTGGAGCTTGTTAACAGCTAATCTTGCATATTAGTGGACCAATCAGCCTCATTTCTTAAAATCTGAACTTGAATTCAGAGATGACCTGCTTAGATTTTGAAATTTTCAAAGGTTGAAGTTCACTGCAACCTCACAAAACACATTTTTGGCCATGACTCAAAAATTAATACACTAAAAATAACTAATTTCATACGAATGTGTAAAAGGCAGGAGAGTAACTACTTCCATGTAATAACATTACAAAAGAAATATAATTTAATCTGTTATATCTAATAAAATTACACTTACTAATGAAAAATTCTTCCACAAATATTCTTTTTGAGTTGCCTGGTGGTGAGCTGCACTTTACTGAGTACACTCTTCTAGGGTGCAAAGAGTTTGCAACATCTTATTACAACAGTATACTCTAATTGTCCTGTCTGCTGAGACCACTGTCACCAAGACCCAATTCCTATTCAGTCCTTTATGGGAAAGGTTTGGGAAGCCCTCACTGTTCTCTGACATTGGAACGTTCATTGTGATGGATACTGTATTTAAATAAATATTAAAACGATAATTGTTTACAAGCATTGACAAGTGGGAATGACATGGCACACTCATTACATCCATGGCATAATTAGCGATTGGTTGTTGTAAATCTCCTTTGTGTTATGACTGTTGTTAATCCCTTCTGTGCTGTGATTGGCTGTTATAAAAAGAAAACTTGCTTGTATTTTGTTGAACATTTTGTGCTCATGTCATTCAATCGTGTGCATGCAAAATATTTCTCAAATGTCTGTTTGAGGTAAAGTAACTTAATACTTATCCTGGAAGTAACCACACCTTGCACAGATCTAACTTTCGTGGCGTTTCTTTCTTCCCAGACACAAAATAGTTGCTGCATGTGAGAGAAGTTTGTCTGGTGAGCCTGCATCGATGCAGATTCACTGTTGGAGGTCTTTAAAACCCATGACCCCTTCAGGCTGACTGGTTTGGAATGACACTCAATGTAGCAGACCTTTGACACCAATGTGTGAATGGAGTGAGAGTGGGTTTAGGGGCCAGGTTGGAATTGGGCCACATTATGAGCAGCCAGTAGGTCATTCAATTCATTTCTTTCATTATTGATTAATCTGCCCACCACTAATAAATTGATCAATTAGCAGACTGGCATTTTGTTTAAAATTTGAAAATACTCCTAGAGCCCAAGGTGGCATCTTCAATAAATCATTTTCTGTACAAACAGTCCAGCTCAGGTACACAGTCCCCCTTACCAGTTTTGGCGTTTTGCGCTCATCTCATCCGTTGCATTAATAACAAGAACTCATTTTCTTAAAGTACAAAAAGTACAAAAAGCACTGCCTCGATATCCAATTAAAAACTGATCATCCATTAAACCAAATGACTCTTTGAAAGCACCTGCACACCAACACAGGATCAACACACTTAGAACTCCACATGAATGTATTTATCCCCATGAGCACATGTGAAAACACACACACACACACTTGATGTACACACCTTGGCACATATACACTCCCAGTACAATACCCATTCTCACCCTAACTGGGTCAATCCGCCATCTATGCTGCTGGGGGAGGGGAGGAGACAAGGGTTTTGCTGAAAGGGAGGAAGCAAATACCAGAAAAAGCTTCCTCACTGGGAACAAATCTACCAGTGGTGAATCTAGGACAGCTGCACGAAGGAAGGACGGGAGGATAGAAGGAGGAAAGGAAGGAAGGAAACAAAATGAGAACGGCTAGCAGTGTGCCACAAGAAAGTAAAAGGATACGAGCATGAGGAGAGCAAATGATGAGAGGGTAGAGGGCAGGACAGAGAGAAGGATGAGAGGAGAGAGGGAAGGAAGAGGCTGTGGAGAGGACAGTGGTTTCATTAGTGAGATTGATTAGATGAATGGAGAAGCTAACAGCCTCTCTGCTCTTTAGCTAAATGCCATCTCTGGGCCTATCAGCACCGGCTCCAACAACAACACATAAATTAGAAAGAGAGCAGAAGAGGGAGACAGAGAGAGGAGTGAGAGAAACAAACAGAAAGAAAGCATAACCGTCATCACAGAAACACACAGCACATGGTGTCTGGGGAGGCCTAAGACCACAAACAGCAAAAGGCTGATCACCTCATTTGATACCAGGAATGTACGCAACAGTATGATGATGCTTCATGTCTGTGTGTATGCATACTAGCCCCCTATAAAGTGCCCACTAGAGTGGCCCAATGTCCAAAACAGTGTGATAAAGTGCCCTCTGGGGTACCCATTTAGTGGGCAAAACGTGATAAAGTGCCCTCTATAGTGCCCCTCCTGTGGGCAAAACATGGTGAAGCGCTTCTTAAAAATGCCAAATTATTGTGACCCAATTCACAACATATCTTATCAATAAATCTTAAGAAGAGTTCATTTGTGTATAAACGTACATTCTTGACTATTTTTACTGTCATTTCTGCATCACCTTGTATTATCTTGAAATGTGTCACTGAAAACTCATTATGTTAAATACTTAATAAATGTGAAATAAAGGCCATTTCATTACTTCATAAATCAGAAAAAATGCTTGCACTTTTCAGTAAATCAATATAAATATTTTGAATGCTTTATAAAATATTTACTGCAGATATGAATTTTAAATTTGCAGAATTTCTTCCATTTCATCCATATTTATTTGGCGAACCGAATAAAACCTCCTGTGATCAACCTGTGGGTCACGACCCAGTCTCTAGGAATGACTGCTCTAGCGTGTCTTTCTAATGGGCAAAATATGACTAAGTGCTCACTAGGAAGCCCATCCAGTGGGCTAAAGATGGTGAAGTGCCCTCTAGGGGTGGAAAGTCTGCCCCATGTACGAGGCCGAGTCCTCTGCAATGGACGTAGGCTTGACTCCTGCTTACAGTCCTTAGCTGCATGCCCCCCCCCCCCAAAAAAAAAAAATTGTTGGCCTCTACATGCCTCTAAATGTTTAAATAGTTACTAGCTCCCTTTGTGTTTCTATTACAAAGTAGTAGTAGTGTCGTACTGTAAGTCACATAATAAAATTGTTGAAGTCTGAACCAGGGATTGGACCTGTTTTCTCATAAATGTCTCATGACTTTCAGTGTGCTGGTGTCCCTGCCCCTCAGACAGCCTGAGTCCACCACTGCAAGTGTGAGTGTACAATTCTGTATAGAAAAAGGCCCTTGAGAGACTCACTGCCCCTGATTTCATGTTACTAATCTATGTACTAGCAAACCCCTGATGTACACACACACACACACACACACACACACACACACACACACACACACACACACACACACACACACACACACACACACAATCACTAATGACATTCACCCATCCTAAGGGCTTCCTTCTAAAATGTTGCCTTTTACATGGAAACTTAACAAGTGTGAAATTAGAAAGGTTACCAAATAATTCACACACACACGCACAGACACACAATAACAAAGCGTGTTGCAGCGAGCGGAGCTCAGATGGGGGGAGAAGTCCTAATTGAAAAAGCCTCTTCCTTCCAGGAGTTTGCTGCTGAGGAGAGACAGCACAATAAGGTAATTAAAAAAGGGCTGTGTGATACGCCAGGGTTTATCTCAGGATTGTCACACACTGACTGATATGAATTTACATAAACAAATCATATTTTCTGCCCTATTAACTGTATGTGAAAGTGTGTTCTTGTTTGGGTGTTGGTGCAATATGACTATTAACTGTGTTAAACAGTCCATCTGCTGCCTTTTAATGACACTACTGTGACTTTGTGATTTTTAAAAATTGTCCTTCACTTCATGCTTCTGCGTCAGCAAACACTCAGTCCTGCTGAAGTGTCTGTAAGCAAAGAACAAGTCATCTTTCCTTAGAAGTTAGCGGAGTTGAAGTCCTGATGTTACATTACATCCAGCTGCTGTCCCACTGGCTCAGTGCAACCTGTCATTAAGGGTTTCTTTTATTGGTCTGGGGTCTGTTCCTGGGGATTACAATCTTTGTTCTCAGATCACTGAGTAACCAAATCAACAATTAATTTATTGCATACACAAAAATCACAAGACAGTGCTGCAGTACAGAAGTGGATTTTTGCTTTGCAATGCTCAAATGCATGCTGAGGCTATTTTTGACAGAAGTCGTGTCAAGTTCCACAGAGCAGATTGAGCCGGGCAGGAATCAGCCACAGAAACCGCATAGAGCATCCAGTCAATGTTCTAAATAAAACAGCATGTGCAGACTCCATATAGGACAAACAAACAAAGAAACCATTAGCCTCCATACCCATATGGAAGCACAAAAATCAAGGAAAAATATAAAATAAACAAAGTCGGAACAACATGCTTGTGGTGCAGTGTGAAGCCAAACCGCACTGAGATGCAATGCCTGGTGTAATCAAGGCGTTAGTCAACCGAGTGAAGCCAAGTTTCAATAATTTCTGTAACTTTTCAAAATCCAACAAGCACACCCACTTCAAGTGGTGAGTGACCTTTTTTTCTGTTCTTTAACACACAATATTGTTACTTTTGTGTGGACAACAGAGTGCAGGAGTGATCATCCAAAAGTGTGAGCTGTTATCTCTATAGTTAAGCAATTATCGTGTCTTGTTGGCTTTTTACTCTTCCCTTAGCATAGCTCCAAAAACATCCAATGAGGCTGGCATGTCCTACAAAATAGGTATATCCCATTTTGGGCTTGTTAAAGTGTTTGTTAAAGGCTGCTTAAAACAGATAAAATAAATAAAGAATTATATTACTTTATTTAATTTTTTCCCCCTAATGGAGATAATCACATGACATACTGTGGAGCAAAGCTGTAGGTCTGGATTTTTTGTCATTTGCGTTATCACAAATGTCAATGTAATTTCGAATTCTTATTTCCAAAGCAGAACCCCATTCCAGTTTCCTTTCCGCTCTCTACGAGGTTTGACATTATTATTTTAATTTTTCAAGAATATGCTTAATTGCAGAGCTACATAGTGGGGTGTGAGATGGGGGCTGTACAGTAACAGCTGCTTGGAGGCACACACAGTCACCAGTCGACTGACTCTCCCCAGCTATCTTCACCTTTCCTCTTCCCCCCCTTGTCATTTTCACTCAGGATGGAGCACAGTTTGCTCTATTAAATCTGTAATGAGATGCAAATGAGATGCAAATCCCTCCCAGAGGAGTGGACTGCTGGAGGGAGGCTATCTGATGTCAGCGTTCAAGAGAGAACCATCGCCTCAGGAAGAAACAGAGAAGAGAAAGTGTGTGTGTGTGTGTGTAAGAGTGTGTGCATGTGTGCCTATGTGTAAGGGAGAGAGGAAAAAGGCAGAGCTGTTGAAAAAGGGCTAGGGCATTGATTGCAGCTGTAGAAAAATGTTTTTGATTTATCTTGGACACAGGAGCAGAATGGGACCTTCAGTATCACCGCATGGCAGAAAAACTCAGTCGAAGAAAAATAATACCCTCAATCTGTCCTCTGTACAGCTCTAGATAGGAGGCAGAGAGAGGGAGTGGGAGAAAAAGGGGGGAAGCAAAGATAGAAAGGAGCCGGAGAAATGTAAGGAAAAAGAAGATGGAAATTGGAAGGGGAGGAGGGGAGTCAAGAAGAGGCTGATGCAGCCATGCCTGTTGACAAGAGAAAAATACACCTTTCACTGAGAAATAAAGCTTCACCTCCCTCACTGCTGCATTCCCTCTGACATAGCAACTCATCTGGCCTCGCCTCACTCACACCGCAGAGAGGGAGGGAGGGAGGAGGAGGGGGAAGGAGTGAGGAGGACTTGTGGGAAAAAAAAGAGGGAAACTGCATCAATCTGATTTTCTGACATCAGCGGTGAAACTATGTGCGAGAGAGCAGCGGAAAGCACCTCTGTTCATTTTGTAAAATAATTTTGGTTATAGTTTTTGCCAATGCCATTTTTTCACTGTCAATAATTAAATAACAAGTAATTTATTGTGACAAGAACTAAGACAAACTCTACTGACACTTTCATATTTTTGTCCAGATGACTCATGAGGTATTTATTCCTCCAGAAGCTCCGGCTCTGCCACCAGCTCTCTACACCAAAACTCCCCAGAGCTCAGCAGCTGTCTGTGCACGAACGTCCCTCCACTCTGTCTGGTCTTACACACACACTCTTCAAAACACCATGATAAAAGTGACTTTTTGCTGAATATTTTCAACTCGTGCTTTCAACTACAATTTTGCCAGCAACATTACTGTAAACTACAGTCATTTGGGGATCTCATTTTGGTGTTTTTGAGACCTTTAAAAGCTTAATAACAGAGCTACTTGCACTAGCTACTTCTAAACTGTGGTCACTTTGCAGTGTCAGAACAACCAGCAAAAAAGGCACACTGACTCTCACTGTAAATTCAGGAAACATAACGAACATAATGCCCCAAGCAAAGACGTGACTTGGTTGCTGGAGTTACGTTTCAGTGGAAATGGCCTGTTGGTAAAATCTTAGTTTGTATTTTTGTAACTATTCATATTCATATTCACTATTCCAAAATGGCAGCACTACTGTTGTGAGGTTTGTATGACAATGACTATGAAGATGGGGGACAACTTTAACACTGAAATGTGATTCAAAAGCTCCTCAAACTGTATGATGATGCATTAAATTTCCCAGACCATGTATTAATGGGCATGTAGTTCACTGACAGCCAAGACAATTAATTATGAATTTGTGCAAAGTGCTGTGCCAGTTCAATTTTTATCCTGGGCGAGTAACTGGGAGGAAAACTTCCCAAAAATGCTGTCTTGTTTCTCCTTGACAATACGATTAATTCCTCCGTCTCATCAAAACTAAAATTGAACGCCTGTCTTTTCTTGTCCATGCGCAAGCTAGCCAGTGACGAGTGAAGTGAGACGGCTGTTGTCAACAATACGAAGGATCTCGTGTACATTCTAAACATGGATACAGGTATAATAATCATGTTCACAACTCCAGTCAGGATTTACTATGTTAAGATAAGATCTGATGTCTGAGGTAGGAAAGGACACAACCGTGAGTTTAGAAATTGCTTCTGTACATGAAGATATGAGATTTTATTATCTTTGAAAGTTAAGATAGGACAAGTGCTTAAGAAAAAGTTCCGTAGTGACGCCGAAAAAGCAGAAATATACTTGCTTTTAACTACACATTCACATACGCACCCCTATGCATCCCTACGCTACATGGCTGCCTCGCGTATGCTGCGTCCATTTGGAGCGATGGTTGTGCGCGTCCTCAGAAATTAACGCTATGCATACGCAAACGCAAACGCATGGTTAAACAGTTTATCTGCAGTCGTAGTCAACATGACTAAAATATGATTAAAACTAAATGGCATTTTAGTCAAAGACTAGGACTAAAACTAAATCAAAATTTGCTTTTAAAATTAACACTGGAAAGCACTAAATGACACACACACACACACCTTGCTCTACTTATGTGTACGATGCTCAATTCCATATGGGCCTACTGTATCTGTGCTTGTCAGAGATACAAATCCAGATCCAGCATATTGGCATCAGTCCTGTGTGTGTGTGCTCCCTCTGTCCGACTGTCCACCATTTTTTTTCCCCGCTTTGTCCCAGTTTAAGCTCAGCTGTGGCTTAGAGATAAATACATAAAGTTGGAGCTGGACACAGAACCCAGTGCCCATTTCTCTAACCCTTGCTCACTTTCTACAAACAAATGCCCACGGGAACATGTGATGGTGATAAACCTGTGCTATTTTTGACCATGAACATAAAGATGGAGTGTCCAAGCCTCTAAATTCCACTGGGACCATAATATTGTGGGTTGGAAGCTTCACTGACCCACTGTGTATGTGTTTGTGTCTCAGAAGTGGCGGTCATCCATTAGCACCTTCCCAGCTTCCCCTTGACAACAAAGATAATGTTGCACCAGTCAACCAATCACATCAGAGGTGTGAGATCCTGGAATGCTTGGAGAGCTCATAGGTAGAGCACCACATACTTTTATTTTTTATTTAGATAAAACTATAATAGGTAACATTTCTGCATTAAAATGTCTAAAAATGCGAGACACATCACATATTTTGTTAAGTTGATAACTTACATTATCCCAAATGCTTCCAACTAGGGATGTCCTGATACAACTTTTTCACTTCCGATACGATACCGATATTGCAGCCTTGAGTACTGGCCGATACCGATATCGATCCGATACAATATCAGCACAAATCATACATACTTTTATTACTTATTTTGTAGTGTGGAATGTTAGAAAAGACTTGATCAAGTGATGTTACTCAAACAGAGAACAATAGTCAGCAACCAGAGTCACCTATGGATAGAAGTGCTGGAGTGGAAAATGGACTGCTTATCAGAGCGCTTATATCAGAGATTTTAGATGCAGTCCCATAAAATCCGATACTCGTATTGGCTGATATCGGACCGATATCCGATATCAATATCGGATCGGGACACCCCTACTTCCAACAATGGTGAAACACAGAGGAAAACGTTCAAGTTAATGGTGCGTTTCCTGCTAGCTAGCTGCTAGTTGTAACTTCCAGAAAAACACAGGATATGTCAGAGAGTGAGGAGGGAAGTTAGCATACGTAACTAAAAAGAATGTGAATAAAACTTTGCTACTACCTTGTCAATTACCATGATTTCTTCTTAGTCATGTCAGATTGATTTTCATCAGCTATGGTGGTTGTTTAAAAAGTGAAGGTAACTCCCATGAACCCACACAACTTCACAATGTCTGTTGTACTGAGACCCTTAGTGGCAGAACTTACATATTGCACATTTAACTTTTTGTTCTCCACTGAAATATTCTACAAAGCCTCCCTACTTGTCAGTGACGTCCTGACTCATTATGCACCACTGTGCTTTTTAAGTGCTGTATGTCTGACGTTCTGCTCCAGACAAATGTTGATGTGCTCTGTATGTACAGTCAGTCCTCTGCTGTTCACTGGAGCATGGCTGAGGTGAGGACCACTGATAACTAGTTTGCTACCCTGTTCACCCTTTTTCCTACAGCACACACACACCAACAACACATTCAGGTCCACACAGACACAAAAAGCTGCTATGATGCTATGAAGTTAAACTGATAATCAATAAATCGAGGCATACTTGAAAGCCCCATAGCCAACCCAAATGTGCAACTTTAAATAACAATAAAGTTATATTTAATTGTTGTTCAATGTCGGGATGCAAGAATGAGGAAAATTTCTCACGACCACAGACGTGTTGTTAAGTAACGCTAACATTAATTACACGCTGGTTGTAATGTTAGCTCATTATCAATGCTAGCCTGGTTTAGCCAAGTTAGACTTAGTTTTGACAAATCAGCACCAGCTAACACCTTCATGGTAATATATTTTATGTGTGCATCTACAACTGTGGCAAGCCTACTTCTGAGCTGTAGGATCTTTACAGTTCTTACAAGTAATTAAATTAGAAATGACTTAAATTTCTCTGTGATCAGATCCACAGATGTCCTTCTGTCCTTATGGCCACAGCACTATAGTTAATCAAAGACATACAGCACACTAGCAGTTTGTCCACTTTCATCTTAGACTCACCTCTTCCTCTCTTTTGAAGTCTGTCACGCCTCATAAACACCCAACATTTTTGATGCAAAATTGTGGTTTGTATGCAAAGCCACTTTTTCATTTCCCATTGATGCTGATTTAAACAGTGTAAGCGGGCTCACTAACCAGTCCGTTGATCTGTGAGAAAAGTAATTCACTTCAGTGGATCAACAGCACTGCAAATCCTGGGGGCATTATATCGGTAAATATGACCAGGAATGGGAGGGAGAGGACAATGAAGGATATTTAGAAAATGAGAGTTAATAAGTAGACAAGTCTTGAGTGGGGCAATTTATTTTGGAAAAAAGAAGAATTACTTCTCTGTGTGTAGTGTTAATGACTGCTGATTGGTTAAGATGATGAGTAACGCGATTGTAGTAATGATGACTCTGATGCTGATTGTGATGATGACTGTAGCATCAGCACAATGAATGAGAATATTCAAGAGCAATTTATCAAGCTGGCAGGTGATTTAATGTTTTTGGTCTCCAAATATTTTAAAATAAATCAATTTTATCTAGCGGAACAGTTGCTGGCCTACTGCTGCTTCAATCCATTAGTTTATTTGTGTTCTTGTGTGACATTGTTTCAAAAGGATGGGTCGGATTCATGTATGTCACACAATAACACGAACAAACAGATTGAGGCAGTGGTGGACCCGCAACCCCTCTGTCCCGCGGAGTTCACAAAGAGATTTTGGAGAGAGCAATATTGTTTATATAATGGCAGTTTCCACTCAGAAAAGTCTTGTCTGATGCCAAAGTAAAGTGGTGAAAATATAGTGTACTCTTAAACTGATACTGATTTTTTAAGTGGCTAAAATACCTTTTATTGCAGACTCTGTCCACAGAAGTCCATTGCTTTGCTTCCATGCAGGTGCCCCTCTCTGCTTCTACAAACTGGGGACAACTGATGTGTGCAATTAGTCGACTATACGATTAAACATCGCCACCCTCGCTAGTCAGCATCAGAAATACTAGTCGTTTAATCTGTTTATCAGTATTTCATTCATGCCAGTTATCTATTGCCTCTAAGGTGTTATACAGCCACCTGCCACTAGTCAGGGCTGCAGCACTGACAGACGGCAGCCCCTCTCGCCGTAGGCCATAAGCATGTATGCCCCGATGGCCCACGCAACCCTGGATATTTATATCAGCAAAGTCGGACAGACGACAGCTCGTAAAACCAGCACAGTTTGGTAGTGTTTTAATCTAGAAAATGCAAATAATACTGAAAATAATGCAGAGTCAGAATAAACTGGTTTATAACCACTCTACTGAAGCAGCATGTGACCACATTAAGCACACGGACATTAACCTGCCGGCAGAGCAGCTGCTGCTAGCACCGCTAAAGTTAGCCAGACTGTGTGTCAGGCTGGCAGCTAACGTCAGCTCCAGGTTGTTTATCCACAGACACTGTGATCCTCTTCCGTCTGAAAAGGTGAAGCGTTTAGTGAGTTGTTGTCATGTTTTGTACTTTAAGATGTAAGATTTGTATTGCATGAGCAGAGCAGCATGCATTTCAGCAGCATTTGATTTATGATTTGGCAATTTTAGACTATGATTAACGGCTTCAAATGGCTCTTAATATGCACAGCTCTTTTTTTTTTTTTTTTTTTTTGTTGGACAGTGTTAAACATTATAAATTAATACATTCTGCTCAATCTTAACTGCTTTCTGAGTGTTTTCTTACTGTTAGACTGGTTGACAAGTCTAACTTAAATTTTGTGTTTAATCGACAGGGAAATTAGTCTCCAGGAACATCTCTACTGGGGACCATGCATCATTATATTCACATGACAACAGTCTGGTTTTTCCTGCCTCCTTCTTCGCATCTAGTTGGTATAGTTGTGATTCAAAACACATGAAATGCTGCCCTATATTAAACTGCATTGCAATGGAGAACTCGCATGCTGCAGTGGGATAACACAAAGACAAATACGCACAAGTGCACGCTGTTGATGTGCAGACTATTATTCTGTGGATTCAAACTGTAGCTGAAACTCTCTTTAGTACATTTTGTATTGGCAAGTGTGATAATATTCATTATTCACAAAAGAACTTTCAGAGTTCAACCACTGAAAATACAGGCAAGACAATGCAACAATATTGTAAAGACATCGTAGTATCTCATTCGACTAGTGACACATCTAACGTTGTCCTGTATCTGTCTCACTGTTATTTCCACTCTTCACTGTCAGCAATAATGAAAAACCATTAAAATGCTCTAGGAGGGTGGGCTGTGGGCTCTTTCTCTTTTCCACACTGATAAAGAAGCTGCTCTACTGTGAGTTGGTCCCTGGGTCCCAGCCATGGTCGAGTGAGCTGCACTCAGACACCTGCTGCTCATTAACCACAACAGAGAAAGGTGACCACTTCAATCAGGATATTAAGACAGGAAATGAAATGGACAGAGCGAGAGGGGGTACATCTGGGGGAGGAGGGGGAGGAGGACAGGAGAGGAGATGGAGCTCTACAGGGTGTCCCAAGGTTAAGAAAGAGGAGAGGAGAGGAGAGGAGAGGAGAGGAGAGGAGAGGAGAGGAGAGGAGAGGAGAGGAGAGGAGAGGAGAGGAGAGGAGAGGAGGTTATTCTTTGGCATTGAGCCCAGATGCAGTGTTGTGTCTCTAACCTTCACTCTGCTGAAAACTCCCCAGCACTCAGAGGTGTGTGTGTGTCTCTGCCCTGTCCACCTGACATCTCTTAACAGTAATAATGCATTCCCTCCTATTAATATGTGATGGATTAGAGAGTATATTATTGATCCACCAGCTCAGCCATATTGTTGCCACTGGTCCACTCCCTACACTGCCCTCTCTTTACCTGCTGCCTCTCCCTTTTCCACTGCTGCACCACTGTGGACTCACACATGTTAAACCTCCTGATATGCTGTTAAAACTGTAACATAATTGATTAAGCCTCGTGATGCACAATCAAGGGGGGGCGTCATATATGTAACATCACACACAATCACCAGGGAAATATCAAGTAAGTAAATTGTCTAATTCGTAGGGGTGTTAACGATCCATCGATCTGAATTGATACATTGGTCAGTGATTTATATATTCAGACCAAGTCTGTTTTTTTGGGTGGGTAATTCTGACAATAAACAGAGTTTTATGCACACTTATATTGTTGTACTGCAGGACTATCAGCTCCTAATCTGCCATTTGTAAAACAAGTTAAGAGTTACAGCTATAAGTTACAACTTCTGATATGGTTGTGCAACTGCTGCTGGGACAGAGTGCAAGAAAATCTCAGCCAGAACAACAGAAGTCGCAGGGATTACATGCGGGTCAGGAAAAAGCTAAATTATTTTATTGTTTGCTTCGTCTGAAGGGAGGTAACAAGACAGTCAGAGTGTTTAACATGGACAGCTCTGTTGGACTGCTTGGTACTGACTGTATGAGTCTCCTTTATCCCTCTTTCTGACTTTTGCCATTCAAACTGGTTACTGACTGCTCATATTTGAGTCTGTCAAGACAGCTCCTACTCATTGTGTTAAATGGGAAGATGATATCGCCTCATATTGGTCACAGGTCCCTGAATCGAATCCAAATCATATCGTGACAGATTTTGTGATATTGGCAAATATCTTATTATTGTCCATATAATACTGTATCATGACTTACAACCATATTATATTGCCTCAGGACTACACAATTAAAGATAAATAAACAGTTTCATCACATTTCATATTCAGATTTGACTCAAAATATATTTTGCAGGGTTTTTTTTAATTTAAATTCAAAACTCTCAATATGGCTCTAACACAAGAGTGCACAAAAATCGCCAACTGATCAGTGAGTAAAAGAATATAAAATTAGCCGATGCAAATAATAATAATAATATGGGATCTGTTGAGGTTATTTATTAAGGAAACATGCCAGAAGAAATAATGATTCCAGCTTTTTAAAAATAGGATTTGGTGATTTTTTTTTCTGTTTTAGAAGATATTAAAGTGAATATCTTTGGTTTTATGGCTATTGTTTGTGGAAAAACAAGTAACATGAACATGTCACCTCTGAGTTCTTATTTTATCAACTAAACTGCTAACAGAAAATATCAAGGTTAATTAAAAACACATTAAATACATTACATACAGATTAACTGACAAAGCATTATTATAGTAAAATGTTTAAACCAAATATTATTAAGATTATGACTAACAAGCAACATTCACCATTTGTATACACACTATTCTAATCCGATTGTTTCCAAACAATGTAGGCTATGAGCAAACATGATGACTACTGTATTAATCATTTTGGTAACACGATCACATGCAACTAAAAATGATCTCGCTTCATTCAACTTCCTTGGACGACAGCCGACCTGGAAGCAGCACCTAGTTATGCTCATTAGGCCTCGCTGCTTTTGTTTATTGTCATCACCGAAAGAAATTATCAAATCCAGGTAGAAAAAGAACAAAACTTCTGCTGCTGGAATAAAAAAGTATAGATATTGCCTCTCCTCAAACAAGATATGTCTTCATCGACACAACCAGCGCTGCCATACTCCATCACCATAATTGATGTTTGAGTTTCTGCTGCATTGCATTTCACTTACAACAGCCCCTTGGATCAGTCAGGGAAAAAAAAACAGTGACTGTGCACTTTGTTGCTGCACCCACATTATTTCTTAACTTCACTCTAGGATGGAGGCCAAACTTTTCTGTTGCACAGACAGACCTGTAAAGGTTGTGTTTTACCTTAACAGTACCTTAGGCTTTTTTCAAAATGAATGTTGGCACCAAGACACAGCAATCCTCACAAATACACACACACTCCAACACATAGAGACACTGACTATGTTTACATGCACTTCCACTATAAATCAGACTATGAAAATATCCTGACTTTGACACTGGTCATAGATGTGGGATATGTCAGTATTATTCAGATTTTAGAGGTAATCTTTGGACATGTACACAGCAGAATCTGAAAACACCTCTCAGCATTTTAATAACGGTTTGCAACACACAGGCTTTTGCGTGTTTATGGTCCTCTCTGTGTTGTAAACGAGCCAACTGGCCAGCAGTTTACAAGGCTGGGGTAAAGATGCATGCACAAAAGAAAAGCCCACATTTCTGCTTGGAAGGACAAACACACCTACTTTTAAACATTAAGAATTGGATAGCAACAGGTTTTTGGATGTGTGCAAATACTGCAATGGTCATCTTTTTATGAAGGCTGTATTCAAACAGTCCAAGAAGTCCACCACCAGCGGTGCATCCTGGTAACTCAGCTGGTGGAGTGTGCTCCACATTACAGAGAGTCAGTCCTCATGGGTGGCTGTGGTTTGATTCCAGTCTGCAGCCCTTTGCTGTGTGCCTTCTTCCCTCTCTCTCCCCCATTTCCTGTCAGTCTACAGCCATCCTATCAAATAATAATACTATTTTGAAGCAAAATGGCTCAAGCAGCTCAAGCTGTTCCACTTTTTCATAATCAGAGTATACACAGCTGCATGTAAACAAGAACACTAGTGGAAAGTTCCTTAGCCATAAACAGCTCACTTGGAACGGACAAGTGACAGAAAACAGAAAACGGACAGAAACTGGAATGTTTTGTGCATTTAATCGCAGTCCTTCAGAATACACAATGATTGCAAAACAATTCATTACCATTATGGCATTAGCATTAAAAAGAATCATACTTAGTGGATACCACAAACTTATAACAAGAATATAGATATTTGGATAATTTAGGGGTTTTCCATAGCAACTGCCAATATAGCCAGACAGAGCAGCACTTTTTCTAACACAGCTCTGACATCTGCAAACTGCTACCTACCTGTGAATGTTTAGAGAGACTATAAAACACAAATCCAAGCAGTCTGCGCTCATAACTGAGCTGCAAGACAGCATCAACAGCATCACACACATACACACACAAACAACACTTCACACATACCAGAGCTCATGACATTCATAAGAGGAAATGAAAAAGAGTGTGGTCCTGTCCTGGGCACTGGCGTGCGAGACAGTGATTGTGTTGAGTAAATGTGATTACCTGGGAGTCACTCTCTGGAGGCAAACGCCACCAAGTTATTACACTCTTATTATTCCCAAACTAATATCATAGCCTGCCAATCACTTACAACGCATTCCTTAACCACATACTGACAAGTGTGCTGCTGACACACAACTGGATGAGAGAGAGAGAGAGAGAGAGAGAGAGAGAGAGAGAGAGAGAGAGAGAGAGAGAGAGAGAGAGAGAGAGAGAGGCACACACACGCAGACAAAAATACATTCAGACAGAAACATGCTCACACACATATACAGTTATATTCACTCACAGTGAGAACACATGCAGAATTAATCTAGACACACACGCACAACTCATCCAACCAGGCTGCAAGCCAGCAGACATTTACACACACACACACACACTAACACACACACACACACACACACACTCTCCTCGGAGGGCCCCAGGGTGAGGGGAATCGTCCTCTTCATCTGAAGTGGAGAGGAAGCCCATTGGCCAAATTAGATTCCACCGTTTCCTGACGGAGTTAAGCATCAATCTGCAGCGCTGTGCCGTGATTCGCCATGACCTTGGCCTATCACAGTGCGGCGTCTGGGAGCGCTCAGAGAGGCTCTTAATCAGACCTGGAGGACATGGGGTCTATGATGACATTACTCAGCCTTTATCTCTCTACACACGTCCCTCTGTTTCTCTGCGTGTCTGTCTCCCAATCTGCCCTCTCCTCTCGCAGTCATTCCCCCTCAGCTGCAGGGTGAGGAGGCGGCTCCACAGTTCAAATGGATGCTTACTTAACCTGACCTCTGAATGTAATCTATGTTCATTGATCCAATTCTGCGCCCACAGTTTGCCCTCACAGTGCTGACCAAACACAACAAAACACAGCCCTTTTGTATCAAATGTGACCCATTTTCTCTCATTCTACTCAGCTCAACAGGTATATCAACAGGTCAGTGCCTCGTTGACTGCATTCAAACATCTATTCTCATACACGCACACACACACACACTTGACCGTCCCCTAAACAACACACACACTCCTCCTCATTCCAGAGCCACTGCAATCCCATTGTGAATGATGAGATTCTGCTGAGATGGAGATAAATGAGCCTTCATTACAGCCATGATAGCACCAAGCAGCACCAGAGAGAGGGATGAGAGGAAGAGATGCTCTCCTCCCTCCATACCCTCCGTCCAACATTTACCATGTCCAAGGGTTCTTAATGCATAAAGGACACAAAAGGACAAGGTACCAACTGCGGATATACAATAAATATGTGCATTTATATAGCCTGCACGTATACAAACATACACGTGCACCACGTAAAAGAAATATGTGCATTTATATTGCTCATTCCCACACACACCTATTCAGTGCTTCAAACCAAACTCCACTCATAGAGGCTATATAGCAAACACCTACATAGATAATGGAATTCTCTGCCAGGATCTATCAAGGGAAAGCCTTTACCTCCACATGGATAACACACTTATCCTTAAGCTGGAAACACATACACACATTTATGCACACACAATTTACTGAAACCCACAGATATGCTGTATGCCAAATGAATACAGTAAATGCATACCTTTTAGGTACATTTGGTCCATTTGATTGCAAAAGATTTGTAAAATCAAAGATATCGAAAGCCTGTCTCATTGTGGGCAGACAGTAAGGAGAATGTAATTGGATTTCCCCCCTCTTGGCTTAGCAGATGATGTTCTGCTGTATAAAGGGTAGAAAGTTATGAGTGCTGCACGGCACCTGTACACACATTCAGGCACAGTTGTACGCAGAAAATGCAGTACAGCAAACAGTGTGATATTACAACTGCCAGTATGATACAGTAGAGCTTTGTTATTCTCAAACAAAGTAATATTACCGCTCATATCCACTCTGTATCAGTGCCAATATTCACAGTCAATATACTGCACTGTGGCAATACAGAGGCAAGACCAGAATTTTAACAACCTCAAGACGACCCATAGCCAGCAAGTGTGTGTATACGTGTGTGTATGTGTGTGCATGCGGTTGCTGCTGAGTCACGCAGACTCCAGAATGGATTAGCCTGAGTCAAGCTTAATTCTCAGTAGGTCAATGTCTAGTTGTTACCTCAGAAAGACGTGATGTGATGGGAAAACGGAAATCAAAAGACAGAGACAGACAGAGACAGGAAGATAGACTATCCTCAAGGTATGCAGATCAAACCTTGACTTTCCTCTCTCTCTCTCTCACACACACACACACACACACTCTCACACACATACAAACACACAGAGTATATTTCCCTCTATGCTTCTCTCTCCAGCTCTGGCTGTCACACAAACAAATGCGCATAAACATGTGGACACACAAACATTCACTGAGGCCCTCGATTGGCTCGGAGCCGATGTAATGACTTGCACGTTTCGTCTTCAGACATTTTAATTGCTTTTCCCATTTTCCTGCCCATTCATCCTCCCACATGCCCCGGCTCTCTACCTAGCTGTCAGTGGTGTACACTTTCCAGCATTTAGGATTATAGACTGAGCAGTGAATATCTAAAATGACTAATTTAACCTCAAGAAAAAAATGTGTATAGACTGTCACTGGCCTTGAAATGAGATTTCCCAACATTTACTGGGCAGTGTCCAGCTTGCTGAGGTACCCTTAAGCGAAGCTTGCAAATCTACTGGCACAAAGATGAAAAAAGGGACAGCAGGAAGGTTTAGCACCAAGCTCAACGGTCTGTAAATGGTCAGGTTAATTTTGTTTATATAGTGCCAAATAAGAACAGAAGTTATCTCAGGGCACTTTTCAGACAGAGCAGGTCCATAATGTACTCTTTATAGACTGTAACCAACAATTCCCACCAAGAGCAAGCACGAAGGTGACAGTAGTGAGGAAAAACTGTTTTAAGAGACAGAAACCTCAAGCAGAACAGGCTCTATGGTGGGCAGCAATCTGCTACAACAAGTTGATGAGATTTATTGGCTTATTCAAGGCCATTTCAATACAGCAAATAACATCTCACCCAATAACCCAGGCCTTTTGACAAGCAAGTTATGGCAAAAATGGTCATTTCAACTTTCAATATCATTTCAGCTGGCAGCATTAGTGCTGCTTTAGCGAAGCAGGACGTCAGGTGTCAGGTCCCATAATACATATAGGTGTAGATTATGTACAGTACATTGCACAATCACATGCTGCACACAACTTGCATCTTACATGAAGGCTAGCTCCCTCCAACACAAATTTTATAAAGAAGACCCCTGCCCATCAGTGCTAATAAAAAGCATAATGTACTAATACCATGATATCATCCCACAGAAGGACAAATTACATTTTAAAAAGGGACAGATGCTCCCAGAGAGCTGTGGGAGCATGCTTCTCTAGCCTGCAGCCTTGAGGCAGCGCCCAGCCCACAGTGATTGATACTCCGATACAGACGTTTTTCTCGCTAGCCAAGTCCAAGCCAGTAAAAAAAAAACACACACACAAACACGTCTGTCATCCTCACTGAGCTCTAGCTGGCACAACATACATTTCCTCCTCTCTCCATTTCTCACTGCTCCATCCATCTCTGGTATTCTCCATTTATTTTGTCCTCTCTCTCTTCATATCAGCATCTCTATATCTGGTTTCTGTGAGGATGTATCCATCTACAACATGTCAGAGAGGAATATCTCTCTTAATGCTTATCTTCTCCTCTTACAACTCTTCTCCCTCAGCCCTGGTCTTCTTTTTCAACTTGAGCACTCTCACTGAATTACAGCTTGAAATGTCATGTAGTTGCAATGCATTTAACAACCTCTCCAAGGTTTAAAGATCTCTCCCTCTGACATATTTCTGTAGTCCACCTATAAAGCATGCTTCCCTCTGTACCATGCACATCCTCTGAATACAGATTCAAGCCCACAGCAGACTCTCCTCTCACACTCTCTCTTAGTCATCCCTTTACTGTAAGTGCTGACACACACCTGATGGATCCTGTGCCCGTTCCTCCTCCTCTGCTTTGCCACCACACCACGAAGGTCACTGCCGGCCCGCTGTCGCTCTTCCTCCTACTGTCTTCCTCTTACTCTCTGTACCTCTCCTTTCTCTCTCTCTCTCTCTCTCTCTGCCCTGGCCAGGAGGAGAGAGAATCCTTGCAGGGGCAGGAAATCCTCAGCTACAAGCAGAGACACTTAGAGACTGTGGAGCCCAACTGCAGCTGAAACACACAGGAGCTGCCGGCTGACTGAGCTGTGGAAGTGGTTGGAGGGAGGCTAACGTGGCTAGGCTACGGTCTGCACCACAGCCGCCAACAGACACACGCAACGGAGGGCTCAGAGAGTCGCTAGCTCAAAGCTCACCGCGGCAAAGCTCAGAGTCAGCAACCTAGCCCCCCCCACCCCTCCCCGCCTGCCTCCCTTGCTCTTGCGCTCGCTCTGCCTCTTCCCCCTCCTCTCCTCTGTCACAGTTACCACATTCCACCTAATAGCAGATTCCACTCTTCCTCTCTTAACTAAAGTATACATCACTCTCAGCTCTTGTGTTTCTCCTCAGCTCAGTGATTTACTTTCAACAAGGTTTGAGGTGGAGGCTACATCCTTTTTTGTCACATACTTACTCAAGATTTGTTTGTGTTTTTGTGCACATGGGAGGAAAAAGCTTCAAAAGGGCTTCGGTCAGGGCAGACACAGAGTTCAACGGTGCATTTTCTTGCATCAAAATATTAACATACAACCGTCAACCACTTGAATGGTCTGCCTCTGAACAACAAGCGAGAGCCACTGCTCTCATTCAGATGCACAGTACACACTCAATGAGCCGAAGAATGAATGAGAGGAAAACAGCATAGAGTCAGAATATTTTCACATCTAACTCGGTGAATTAAGGCTTTATTTTACCCTGACCAGAGTTGGTGTTTCTTGGAGCAGTGGAATTAACCAAGTTGGTTTTGCTAAGTTTTATTTTGTTTCAATCAAGTTTTTAATATTCAATTAACAAGGCAATTAAGCAGGTCTTAGTTTGGTAAAAGAGAAGAACTTGATTTCAGAGGACCATGGTTGTATTTTTCAGGAAGGAAAATAGATACAAGAATATTTTCCTTATATTTTTGGCGTTTGCATTTATTTTGTATATGGCATGTGTAAGATAGCCAACTTACCACTCGCATACATCTCCCAGCTGAAACTTGAACACACACACACACACACACACACACACACACACACACACACACACTAGGATTGGGCAATTGGATGACTATACTGTCTATCAACGATGGGCTGAATCCTTCGCCAATTGCTTTTCTTTGCTGATTTTTAGGGCGATATTTGTCATTTTATTTTATTTTGCTAAAAACAATAAGTGTGAGAACATGTAATCTGTGAGTTTATTTTGTTTATTGGACTAACATACGCAACACGCATAACATAGTGAATTCGCCACCTGTGGACATCTCCCAGCTGAGACCCGAGAGGATGGAAGGAGGTGGGACTGTGGACAAAGATATCACCATCATCGATGGATGGCTGATGGTGGTCATTTAGAAAATTTTAACATATCGCCCAATTCTAACACACACACACTTTTGAACATATCAGCAGCTTAAAATGGTCAACTCCTATAAATACCTGGGTATATATAGTCAACTGCTCACTCTCTGTGTAAAGCACATCAACACACCTTTCTCTTACGCCAGAGCAAGAACTGTTTGCCACTTCGGCATTGTACCATAAGAAAGATGAACTTGGATGATGGCAATGTAATCTATAGGTCTACTTCTAAAAATGTTCTGGATTAACTGGACCTTATCCACCATACTGC
This sequence comes from Lutjanus erythropterus, assembly GCF_056507025.1. Taxonomy (NCBI): domain Eukaryota; kingdom Metazoa; phylum Chordata; class Actinopteri; order Lutjaniformes; family Lutjanidae; genus Lutjanus; species Lutjanus erythropterus. Next base: position 11,530,582 of record NC_139323.1, on the reverse strand, counting down.
CATTTGCTTTTTCACCAGTGCCTCTTTCAACGCTCACTGTAACCTGTTCTCTCTGGTTAACTGGTCATCACTCCACACCTGGTGACTGAACTGTTGGCATCAGTTCATTTTTAAAACTGAAGTCTGGACCTCCTTTGGCTGTTAACTCATTCCAGACTGCCTCTTTTACTGACTGGAATTAGTTGCCAAAGCTGCTCAAACTCCTCACCTTTATTCCGTTACCCTACTTCAATATATAATATAACATGATACAATATAATGATATATTACATAATAATATAATTAGGGATGCACCACTTGACCGGCCAGAGACTGGAACCGGACAGTTTTCAGCATGACCGGTCCTGACCGGTGACCTGCCAGTCAGTGTTACATATCCGATTCTGTGCCCTTTACTGTCACACATGTGTTCTGCATGATGATCATGTCATGCACGCAGCAGACAAACTGACTGTGATATCACGCCCACCACAGCGCTAATCACAGCAACACACACTCAGACACATACTTGCATGAAGTTGGTGTCAGCAACAGATTCCAAGAACAGGATAAAGAGAAGACAGACAGTCTACAACAAGACAGAGCAGCTGACAGTGTTGCAGGACAGCTGTAAACTCTCTAGCTCTTCATGCTAATGTTAGCCAGCAGCAGACTGCTGTTCACAGAGGGACAGTTAAAATCTCACCTCCTGTTCTGGCTGAAGAATAAACAACCTGTGTTGATGTGTCTCCTCAAACATTTTCTCATCCAGACTCATTTAACTTTTGCGTCTGTTTGTCTCATGGCAAAGTTTTACTACAGCAAACTGTTGCGCCACGTCTGTCTCTGGTTTATTTACATCTGCTTCCACAGGAGAGAATGTGAAATCGTGTCCCGCAAAATCCCGCGAGATTCCATGATCTCGCAAGATCACATTCCCCTTATTCATAATCTTAATATAAAACTATAATAAGGCCTGGCTGTAACCTGGAGGACTTTGGAGAAAATTTAAATAGTGTTTAATGAATATTTAATAGTCAGTGTCATATTATGAACATCCAATTTAATTTTTCAAGAAAAGTTGCAAAACTGTTTGTGAATGCTGTCAATTACAGTTATTAGAAAGACTGAAAATCGGAATTGGCCAAAATCGGAATCAGCACGTCAGACCCTTAAAAAAATCAGAATCAGCCAAGAAAATTGAAATCGGTGCATCTCTAAATATAATATATTGTGATGTTTCAATTTTGTCTGATATTGTTTTCTTTCACAAGCTGTTTCTATGTTTTAATTTCTTGTGTAGACTTGCCTTCTGTTGCAGTCTCTTGGCTTGGCTGTCATTGTAAATGAGAATTGGTTCTCAGTTGACTTTGGCTATCTGGTTAAATAAAGGTAAAATAAAATAAACTGTCCGTTGCTGGGCTGACAACAGCATATCGCCCAATTCACCATTCTGTTCTAACTAAGGGAGGAAGAATGAAAACCTGTCCACAGCACATATTTGTCCATCCCTGTCCTAATGGGGTCCAGTCCCACAGGATTTGGACTGTACTCCAAGCACTGAAAAAAGGCATTTGACGGCATAAATTTCACAAAAAAGAGCTTTAATTTGGTAGAACTACTTTTTACCAAATGAATGGTTGCTGTTGAAAACTGTTGACAGTAAAACCTCAGGACATAAAACTAAAAGTATCTGCATGACTAGATACCACACACAGTAAATGACAAACACATTTTAAGCAATTTGGGTTAACTGACCCTTTAACATGCAAAGTGGCAGAGAGACCACGTAAATGCACACTTTCGACAGCAGGGGACACAGAATTGGAAGGGGGGCGGTGGCATTCAGATGAATCCAAATCCACATGCCGCCACCTTCACCGGCACCATTTATCACTTAATGTATTCATCCTCTCCAAACCTAATGCTCTGACAAAGACAGGCTTATTCAGTCCTCTTTAACACACAGATTAGCCACAGACAGACTACACATACAGACACCCGCACAGAGGAGAGGGAAGAGATGAACACATAAACAGTGGGAGGGGGAGTCAGGTGGAGCATCACCTCCTCACATTGGGAAAAAAAGGGAGACCTAGAAATGAAGTGACTGCAGTAAGTGTATCAGACAGGGTTAGACTGGAGAGGTGGAGAAAAATAATTAACGTATAGTCTGGTGAGCAGCATGTTCACAATGTTTTTTTGGTTTTTTTTGTATTATTTTTGGGGCTTTGCCTTTATTTTGGATAGGGACAGCTGAGGACATGACAGGACCAGCGGCCGCTGCAGAGGACCAACAGCCTCTGTACATGGGGCAAATGCTCTACCAACTGAGCTATGGGAGCACCCCCGTCGTTCACAATGTTAAGATTGTTAACTGCTATTTAAACAAATTAAAGGGATAGTTTGGATAGTTTGCTTATACTACTTATCCATCGTCAGTGTATTAGTCACAGTAGATGTTGGTCGGCATGTCCCCAGTTTGGGAAAGCAGAAAGGAGCACCAGCATGAACGCTAGGCAATGAACTGCTGTGGACAGGGCCAACAACAAAAGGTGTTTTAGCGACTTGAAGAAAGGCCCACCTGGTGGCCTAGTAGCTCAGTTGGTGAAGCGTTTGCCCCGTGTGCTGAGGCTGTGAATCCTCTGCAGCAACCGTAGGTTCGACTCCTGCCCGTGGCCCTTTGTTGTATGTCATTGCCCCACTCTCTCTCCCCGCTTTCCTGTCATATCTTCAGCTCTCCTATAAATTAGAGGGACAAAAACCCCAAAACTGATATAGATTTTCTAAAAAAGGCCCACCTAAAAATATCAGTTTAAATGGTTATTGTATTATTGTATATTATAAATCTATATATTTAGAATATTTTCACTACTTTACTTGTCAGACAGCCTTTTCTGATGGGAAACTGCCATTTAATATACCAAATATCACTCTTTCCAAACCAACTAAACTCCATAGGTGAAATCAGCAATTTCACCAGAACACAAGAGTTACTGCTCTATTGCTTCCTTGATCTGTTTGTTTGTGTTATTGTGTGACTTTGGGGTTTTAAATGGGTTGTTCAGATTCACCAAATTCACAGAATAACACAAACTAAGAGAATGAAGTAGTGGTAGTCCAGCAACTCCCTTGTTCTGTCAGGTAAAATTACTGATTACGCCTATGGAGTTTGTTTGGTTTAGAGAAAGTGATATTTGGCTTGTATAATAGTAGCTTTTCATCAGAAAAGGCTGATTGATGGCAAGGCAGAGCAGTGAAAATATTCTAAGTGGCCAAAATAGGAAAAACTGCATTGCATAGCTTTGGTGCTGGTGACCCTTTGTGCTTTTCCCAGCTTGAGGCGTGCCAACCGGCATCTACCATAGCTAATACACAGGCTATTGGTAATACACTGACAATTAGTACCTAATACAACCCTACATCGAATAATCCGAACTATCCCTTTAATTGTAAAATGTCAGTTCTCTTATTTTGGGTGCAGTGATGGAAGTGACTGCGTATGTAACACCAGAGGTGGATGGGGCTATTGTTCAAAGGGGCAGGGAGAAGAAAAAGACAAACTCATAAACTCTGCTGGCTTGTAGAACAAACAGCTAAAATGATATGAAAGAAAACCTCTGCCAGTCTTCTCTAAAATTTCTCTCCACCCCTCCTTTCTCTCTCAATCCCTCACCCTGACTGTGTTTTCATCCCTCACTCTCCTCCTCTCTCATCTGAACAAGGACATTCAGTGCATCACCACTAAAAAAAAAAATGTCATCTCCATCTCCACTCATGGCTGTTGCTATGACCACAGCAATAAACCTGACTGTGCTGCTTCACTCCACACAGAATGAGTGCCTGTATAGGATGTTCTTAAGGCCGTACATGCTCACTGTGTCCTGCTCACCTGCATCATTCTTCACTGCAGATCAGATTCAGCTGGGCTTCAAACTGATTCGTACACGAGGACTCGCATGAGGACTGGAGCATTATTATATCTGGGAAATTAGTTTTGTCATGATTGCATTTCCCTCTGCTTTCTGATGATGAAGATGTTGTACTGGTCCGCGGTCTATTGACAGCTGTCGAGTGTGGCCATAGGGGGGGATTGATAACCGTGCGTGTTAACTGTCATTTGGCACAGAGGAGATAGATGACGTTAAAGTAATGTCTGGCTGAACGACATGGAACGCTGTTCCATCTCCCCGCCACTGTCACATGCTCATTAAGAGCATCAGAGCATGTCATTAACATACACACATACGCTCACTAAAGCGTATCATTAAATAGATTTAATTATCTAAGTTTCTGAGTCTCTGAATAACGACAACAAGTGCACAGTGCATTCAACTTCCAAACAAATGACTCTCGTCAGTACATTTCTAATTAGTGCAGAGAAGAGGAAAAAGATTGGTATTAACCTGGGCTTACTCAGTCTGTGTGTGTTTAAGTGTGTGTGTGTGTGTGTGTGTGTGTGTGTGTGTGTGTGTGTGTGTGTGTGTATTCATTCTCAAGTAATTATATTTCCAGGCAGTGCTGAGCAGAGAGGGGCAGGCCTGTGTGTATATTCCATTCGGCTTATCAGACGTGTCCAATCCTGAGGCAGATCAGATCGAACTGTAAAAGCTCATTAATTACGGATGGTTGCTGAGCGACAGAGAAAAGGGAGGAGGGGAGGAGAGGGTGCTGGTAGGGGTGAGGAGAGGGGATGGATGGGTGAGGAAGTGGATGAGGTGCAGTGTTGGAATGCTGAAGCTGAGAAATAATTGAAAACAATCTCCCCCTGGTTTGTGTTTGTGAAGTAAGCACTCAGCGAGCACACAGCGTTGGAGATCAAAGGGTAAATGTTGCTGGCCATCTCCATCTCTGCTGATGGAGCCACATGCAGAGTCATTCATACATGAAAAAGGCTCACACAGCATACACTCAAAGAACACATGGGAAGATTTCAAAACGGCGTTTGGTTGTGCATTATGCAGGGAAAATAAAATCTGTGGGGAATATCCTGGATAAAATAAAATTTTAGTTACACTGATAGGATTCTGTCTTCCTACATGATTATCCTCTGGCAAATGAATGCAATTATGCAAATTCTTCTCTTAAGAGTGAGTGTTTATCATAGTCTCCATTTATGAGTGCTGATGTGATCCCAAGGATAAACTTAGACCCTCAAGGAAAAATGCCATATAACAAATGACTAATGTGTGTAAATTATATCTGCAAAGTAAAACTGGTACCTCTTTCTAACAAGACATTGTAAATTACAGATGCACCGATACTAATAATACTGTCCTCACGTACTCGTGCTCATAAAACTACTCCGATACCACGTCACGAAAAGTAGCTGCTCGATACAAGTAAACATCTGAAGAACCACCATGATGCAGAGTTCAAGGTGTTTGCTGATTCTTACCCTCTTTTTTTGGACGCGTCGTCATCATGAGCGAGAGACTCGCTGTCCTCAACATCATCCATTAATGACTGCAGAGACTTTGGAAACTGTCCGTACAAGTCCATGTAAAACTGACATAAATACAGAGTCCACCTGCAGACCGCAGCCAGCCGCTGTCCAGTCAGTCCTGGCGGGTGTAAACTAGTTGATGCCTCAGCAAATTAATCCGAAGATGAAGAAAAAACACTACCGACCTTTTCTTCGTAATCAGCTGCTCTAACTTCCCTTTGTGTACTTAATCTGTACCAAAACGACCTGACAGCACAGGACACGCAGCTTCACTCTTCACAGTAGGGTCAATAAAACTGTTGCACACATGGCACCACACTCATACCTGTCCCCCCTAAACAATGACAGGTAGGAACTAATTAACTCTTAGACAAGAGAGACATGAAAAAGAAACTCAAATACTACACATGTAAATATGGCATTAAAATACTACTTAAAATGCTGTAAATGATAATGAAATAATTATCATATATAACACCATTTATGATAGTAAACTTAATTCTGCAAGTCCATAATAATGTTGTGAAATTATTATACTGAAATATATCACATACACAGTAAACTGCACAGCTTAGTAAGGAACACAAAATCAGTAAAGTAACTTACTACAAATAACCTAAAAATGTAATGTGTACAGTGACTATGCTTACACTTGTAGCACAAAACAGCAACAATGATTTGTTTCATTTAGAAAGTGACCATCTAATGAAAATAAAATGCTTTAAAAGTTCTTGTAAGAATTTTAATGGCATTATTAAGCACTTGTATTGGTACTCAGTATCGGCAAGTACCCAAATGTAAGTACTTGTACTTGTACTTGGTCTGAAAAAAAGTGGTATCGGTGCATCTTTATTGTAAATGGTTTCGTGTATCTTGAAAGTAATACTTCATGAATCTTCATAAATCATTAAGGGTTTATTAGTTACAAGCCTTTAATGGGATGCCTGGTTTTGTGTAACCAGACTGGTCAGAATCCACTTGGCTGGTGTATATCCAGAGCTTACTTTGATCTTTTTTTTTTTTTTTTAGCTTTTTAGTCCCCTCCAATGGACCATTATATTTAACTTACAACTTTAACAACTACAGATATGATGGGATTAATCTATAAACTCAAGCCCCTTTAATAACAATGGACACTGTAATACGATTTTTCAACTAACGAGCAATAGTCAAGACTTATCAAAGTTTTACCTTATTAAAAACTGATACCCTACAACTCAGATGTAGCAGCTCTTTGACACAGTGTTGGATGTAGTTCTAAAAGGAAAAGGCCGCAAAAGGCACAGGGGCAGTCTAGCTTCTCTGCTTGCAGCAATTTTGGACATTCTCCTAAAATCATAAATTCATGGAAGAGCAGCAGTTTGGTATGAAGGACTTCAATGCAGGAACCATCTTTTAAGCTTCACCATCAGCTGTCACCAGCCTCTAAGGCTTTGTTCACACTGAAAGCAAAGTGGCCCAAATTTGATTTTTTTTTTCGCTAGTGCTCAGATCTGTTTTTTTTCTTAAGAGTGTGAACAGCACAACTCACAGGATCTGATCTTTTTTGATTTGTGGTCTTAAATCAGATTACAGCTGCAGCTATCGATTATTTTAGTAATCGAGTATTCTGCTGATTATTCTAGTGATTAATCTAGTGATCGGATAAGAAATATTGCATGCTCTGTAATTTTTTCTATTAATATTTATTGATATTGTTAAGATTTTATTGATACTACAACTCTTACTCATACTGCTTATCAATCTTTTTTATATGATGCATTAAAAAAAAAAGAATAAAAAATTCAGAACAGAATAAGAATTGAATGTTTTTAGTTTTCCGTCAGCACATGAAAAACAGTGTGGAGTTACAAGGGGGACAACAAACAGCATTAGAGACACATGAGACAACCAGATACAGCAAAAAAAAATGAGTGTGGATGAATAAACGGCAGGTCAGCTCACAGGTGTGGCAGTCTGTCGTTAATTTTTTTTAAGTTGGACAACAACTATCACAGGGAGGCTCGTTCATACAGAGGGAGCAGAACCACTGGTCCTTCAGGTCAAAAGGAGCAGGCTGTGCTGGAAGAGCAGGAAAGTGTTGTGGAGAACAGGGACGTCATGCTTGGCCTACTGCCAACGTGACCCAACCGCTGACAGGCAGAAGAAAAGGGACAGATAGATGGATAAACAACTATCAGAACAGCACTGCATGTAAATTGCAGGAATAGCGACCAAGACTGGTAACAAACTGCTTTCATAACCTGAGCTGCTTTCATCCTCTGGAGACACATGTCATCAGTCACGAGCTAAAGTGATAGTTCACCCAAAAATGAAAACTCATTCAATATCTACTCACCCCTGTGCTGATGTGAGGATGGGTGAAGATCTCCAGTTCATAAAACAATTTCAGCAGAAAACAGAGTTGCAGCCAAATCAAATCAGATTGAAGTAAATGGCAACCAGTTTTAAAATGTAAAAAAAGAACACAAAAACCCCACAAAATGTCTCCATACTGCTCATGTGGTGCAATCCAAGTGTCTGTAAGCCGTGACATTAAAATTTGACCGAAAAAGATGTCATTTACACCATGTTCTTAGCCTAAATGTCAAATGTAGCCTCTCAGACCGCAGCCATGTGCACAAGGTGGGCCTTTCTCAATCTGGAAAGGATTTTCTACTCTACACCACCAGATTTCCGTTGCTCTCGCTCTGTAGTCCACAGCTGCATGTAGGTCTGTTTGAGCTGTGGCTGCCTTGTCCATCTGTCTGAGTTCCATGTCAGTATATTCCGGCTCAAACAAATATGGCTGAGGAAAGAAATGATGTTCCTCTTCTATGTCGAAGTCCTCAGACATTTGTTGTCTCGGACTTCTTTGTTGAAAGTTTGCGAAGTCAACTGTACACGTAACAAATCTCTATTTCTGAGCAGATCTCTCTCTGTTGTCTGAGTTGCTTGCAGGTAGCATGTAAACACAAACGTGAAGGTATCACAAGATCTCTCTATCTTGTGTCACACCGCTATGGCGAGACCTTACCTGTACCTGCTTCAGGCGTGCGCACACAGATCAGGTCTGGGAGGCTACAGCTGACATTTAGGCTAAAAACATGGTGTAAATGGCAGTCAAATTATGATGTCGTGGCTTACGGACACTTGGATTACACCACACGAGCAGTATGGACACATTTTGTATTTTTTGTCTTCTTTTTTTTTGTTACACAAACAAAATCAGGTATGAGCAATAAACCCAAATTGAGCATGAAAGCTTGCAGTGTGAACAAAGTCTATGTGCACATGACTGTGTGCCTGGAATTATTCATACCATTCAAAGAATTTCGTCTTCGATTATACATAACTGTACAACTTTCCTTTTCTTTCACTCCTCCTCTGTTACTGTTATCTACAGATCTTCCACAGGTGGCTTACAGAGCAGCTATCTACACAGCTAATCGAAGTAACAGGGTCAGTGAACCAACAGTAAGACACACACACACACACACACACACACACACACACACACACAGATGCAGGCATGTCGCACATTCGCACGTGGACTTATGTTCACCTCCTTTTTCCATTAGCTGCTGACTCTCAGATGAATAAAACATATCAGGTGATCATAACAAAGCCTTCAGATAAGAGCACCCACATACATACATGCAGACACACACATACTGTACAATCACATTTATGGCGAGCCATGAGAAACCAATTCACGTCTGTCGCACCCACCTACAGGTCAGAGATAATCATAAAAAGTAATTGGTACACACTCTTGAATATATTAGTATTTGATTTGGGCTCCATCGAACTCCCACTTATTCATTCTCTGGTGACCAACAGACTGGAAATATGGCACAGTGCATTAATCAAGATTTTTTTTCTTCTTCCAAGATTTTTCCAAATGATTTCCCTATAGCAAAAAATGTATAGGCAATCATGTAGATGTTAGTCTTGTTTTGTTGTTTTTTTTTAATTCACAAAAATGGCACTTCTTTTTAAAAGATTTTTCTTTATACTGTGATTGTATCATTGCTCTGGTTGTGAGGTAATGTTAGCAGAAAGTGGCAGAAAGGTTTAAAGAAAAAAATAATAGAGCTTGTCACCCCTGCCACTTTCTGTGCCATGATCTTGACATTAACAATACACCAACATCCTCAAGTGTCAGCATGTTTAGTATTGTATGTCTCACTGAGCAAAATCTAAAGTTCTCAAGGAGGATAATTCAAGGGATTACTCAGCCTGGAGTTTTTAATTTGCAAGGTGCACTCAAATTATGCAAGCCAGAATAAGACAACATCAATTATAATGCCACTTGCATCATGGGTGCTTGTGTATGTATAGGTGTGGGTAAAAAGTAAGTATGTGCTTTTTTATATAGTTATGACAATGCACACTGTGGTTTGGATATAGAAGTATACTTTGTTCTTACACACTGATCAGCTACAAAATTAAAACCACTGAATAAGATTGATCATCTCGTTACAATGGCTCCTGTCAATCTGTGAGATAATTAGGCAGCAAATGAATGGTCAGTTCTTCAAGTTGTGCTGGAATAAGGAAAAACTGTCAAACAAAGATCTGAGTGTCAAGAATCAAACTGTGATGGCTACATGACTGGGTCAGCACATCTCGAACAGTATTTACCAAAAGTGGTCCAAGGAAGAACAACCGGTGAACCAGCGATAAGGTCTAGGGTGCTTAAGGCTCAGTGTTGCGTTTGGGGAGTGAAGGCTAGACGTCTGGTCTAATCCCACAGAGGAGCTGCTGTAGCACAAATTGCTGACTATGATAGAAAGGTGTCAGAACATTAGGGCTGAGTATCGTTTAAAAAGATGTTGATACCAGTTCCAACACCAGTACCCTTTAAAGTGAGACTGATACCAAGAGTACTTCATTCAATACTTGTTTTAAAAGGTTCTTCTTTATGAAGAATTGCTTGTGGTGATTGGCTGTGAGCAAAACCACATAAAATAGTAATTTTATTTCTAGGTCTGGGTAGCAAAAAAAGATAAAAAAAAAAAAAAAAAAAAAAGTGGCGTTCATTGAACATGCTCATATTTTTGGTAAATGGTGAACTGAATGCATAAGTTTGCGATCAATTAATGTGAACATGAGTGATGTTCACTTCTGAGTGCGATAACGGCGCCCTCATCACCAGTTGATAAAAACAGAAACATGATTGCAGCAGAGAGAGAGGGAGCATCTGGACAGAAATGTTGAAGTGATGTAAAAACGCTGGTCGATCATATAGCATGAAGCATATGAACTACACAGCAGACTGGAGTTTGTATTACAGTGAGAAAAGGAGAGAGAGATCAGCATCATATTCACTCACCTCCTCTGTGTCGTCTCCCTCTTCATCTCCTTGCAGTTCTCATGCATTATGGTGCGTTCAAGTGGAAAGTCAAAAGTTCAACTTGCCAGCTGAAAATTTGAAAAGTATGTTTGTGTTCAAGTTTGCTGTAGTGTAAAACATTCTCACACTGTTGTAAATTGTTAATAACTAAAGATAGAAGTAATCCTGAATAACTGCACACTATTTAGTAAGATGTCATTATTTAGACTCCAGTATCCCTGGTAGGAGCAGGTTCAATCCAAAATATAATTTTGTAAAATATGGAAGAAATTAATTTGAACTAGTTCATTTTTCAGACTGTGAACTTATTTTAAAATTCTAAATATGAACTATGAACATGAACTAATTAATTTTAATCCCTGTGAACTGAACTTTTAACTCTTTTTAAGTATGAACTTGCAGAACACTGCTTGTGGAGTCCGTGCCTCGATGCGTCAGAGCTATTTTGGTGGCATGACTGCTACAGCCATTATATCATAAATAAATCAATCATCACCACATTAATTCTGTGACAGGATGTCTATTAACAAAGACTACAATCCCCAAGAAGACGTCTGCACCCTCTAAGGGCCTCTACACTGTATTTTATATTTCATGGCATTAAGCTATTTTTTTCCAGAAATGTATAGCTTTGCACCATAAAGGAGGCAGCAGACAAGAAAACAAAAAAAAAATTAAGGAAAATTTGGTTTCATATTGAGAAACACTAGCATTTACAATAGCAACCACTTATTTACGTCAATTCTACCAAGGTATCATAACACATTTGCCAATGATGTATTGATATCTTAAAATGCTATGTGCAGCACATTTAAGTACCTCTCAGCAATAACTCCCCAAAAGAGCATCTCTCTGTTTCCCTCTATTTAATCTCCTGCTTCCTCCTCCTCCTCCTGCTCCCCCTCCCAGTGCCTTCTACGATGTCTGGGTGTCATTAATCTGATGGTGGTGGAGTGGTACCCATTACAGTCGCACACCCTAAATCAATGACTGATACATGCGGGTGTATGTGTGTCTGCGTAGTTGAATATTGCAGTGAGGAATAATGCGATGTTCCTTCTCCTCCTCTTTACACTGTCTTTTGATTCCTCTCCCTGCATTGCTGATGATCTTGCTCTACAGGAGGGCCTAATGAGCTGACGTGCCTTCATGAATAAAGAGAGAAAACCCACGTACACATGTGTGCACACACACGCATACACACAAATGACTCAGATTGTTTGTTTTAAAAGAGTGAACAGTGTGATAAATCACAAATGCTAGTTAGAAGTAAATATTTGCATGTGCTAATTGGACTCATTAATGGCAGAGATATGAGTGGGGGTGGGGAGGGAGAAGAGATGAGTGACTACTTAAATATACACCACTGATCAGCTATCTAATTGGGGCTTTGTAATGCACATGCACACACAGTCAGAACTGTTTGTGTATTGGTGTGTTGGGCTGTGGGAGAGGAATGATTAATACCATTCTTAGACACACACATGGATGCACGCACGCATGCACACACACACACACACACACACACACACACACTCTCTCTCTCTCTCTCTCTCAGGCGAAGACTCTTCACTGAACCCCCCGTCTCCGAAGAGGCTTTCAAGTAAATTGAGTTTGGGTTTAGGGTCCTGTTTATATTAATGAGTCCACTGCCGGTTGAGTTAGACCCAGTGCTCTGTGTTATTACCTGCTTGATAATGAATGCCAGCTTGACTAGCAGCAGTCAATGGAGGCTGCCACACACAGCAGATAATGCTGCAACTTGCCACTGGCTTGCAAGAATAGATTAGCCGCAATCTCCCTAGACTAGAAAATGATGGCAAACGCAGAAAGAAACTGTGGTAGACCTGTTGGCTTGAAGGACTTTGACAATTACTATATACTAGACCTTGATCAAATAGCATTAGCAAATAATTGAATGCATTTGTTTTAAGCTTCTTGGAATAGCAGATTGGTGGCATTTGTCAGTGTAACGAGTGCCAGGAGATTTAAACTATTTTAGAGGTAATTTGGTAAACATTTCAGTGATTAATTTATCCTACTATGGAAAGCCCTGCTCATCACTAACACTAATGCAAAGCATTTTTACCAATACTATTTTAGCTCCGGGTCAATACTAGTGAGCTTCATTGGTATTCACTCTTCTCTCAGAGCAGCCACAGACAAAACCAAGCCTTGGCATCACACTGTTGCTCAGTACTACATTGTTCTCTACTTGCACAATGTAGTGTGACATATATCCATTTTACAAGCTGCACGTCCGTTTACTTCCTCAACACTGTAGTAACTTTACCTTCACCTACAAACTTAGTGATTTTTCATCCTTAAGTCATCTACTTCACTTGCCCCTTCTCCTCTGCTCCAACTATCACCAACTCTAGTTTGATCAAAATAAATTCACCAAGGTGAAAATATTCTGGCTGTGCATGCTGTTTCTCCTCACTGCTTTTTTCTCACTGCTTCACTGATTTCCAACCTCGCTATTGCTTCTCTCCCGATATTTTCATATCTAACACAGTGAATTCAGAATTAACTTTGACCAAACTAAAGCTGGTGATTGTTGTAGCAGTGGAAGGACGAGCCAAGACATTTTTGGTGTATTTTATTTGTTACAGTCAAGTTTGAATGAAGATGCTGATGCTAGCTAGTTAGCTAACATCGCCAGCGGTTATCTGAGGTATGACTGAGGTGATTATCAAAATGCTCAAAAACACTGTACTTAATCAGTGAATACTATGAATATGTACCAACCTAACTGTGAAAAGTGAAGTAATTAAGTTAAGGATGAACGATCACTACACAAGGTTGTACTGAGGTCTTCAAAAAGCACTTAAATAGTTATCTACTTTTCTTTACATTATACTACTTTACTTTAGAAATGTATTGTTTTACACAATGTGGCATTGGAAAGTATGAAGTATTGATATTTTTGACAGTCTTACTAGTTGGTTAAAATATAGGTTTGAGGGCACATGGTTATCACAGATCTAAGTAATTAATTGTAGATGAAGGCTGGGCATTTTCTGTCTGCAATGCAGCAGTCGCTACCGTGGCAGGTAAATAAATATATGAAGCAGGGTGTTTAAATAGACCACTATTATGTGAATGGGTGGGTGGATGGCACTTAGAGGAATCACCTGATCATCAGCTCATCTAGGTGGCACAAATGACTTCATGTTTCTGTTTAGGACTGACGCTGTGAGCTCCATTTTACCAGCTTAATTAAACCACTGGGCACAGTAAACCAGGGCTTTATTCTCTCTGGACTCACTTTTTCTCAACTGGAAAAATGCACTAAAACATTGTTAAAGCAATTGCTTTATCCACCTATGTGTTTATAGCACAGAGAATTCTCTCAGGATGGTCAAATGTTATTCTAGGAAACAGAAGAATTCAATAATTGAAGTAGTGCTTTGTCATAAAAACAACCCCATCAATTAGTTGAACATTACTGATGATATGTAGATACAACATTATACAACAAAACATATCTTATTAGGGCCACTGAGCCTGTGAGAAAAGAATTCTCAGTCCCTCCATCTACAAATGCCAACTCTGCACATATACTTTTGTTTTCTGGATTTTAGGGTTTGCTAAAAATCTTAATTGTGTAATGAAATATGCCTTCATACTCTCAAGTGCTGGGCTGTGTTGTTCTCAGTGCAGCAAAGTTAGCGAGTTACCTTGAAAAGCCAAGGAAACTATGGCTCAAATCATGTTAAAACCTTACAGATGACAAACAAAACACCTTTCATTCACACTTTTCATGCCACACTATCAAGACTCACAAGGCTATAAAGAGCAAGCTGGGCAGAACTCAGATCTGTGTCCATCACAGAGTCACTGAGATTGAGCTGGTGAATGTAATTTTCAGGAAGCTGGAGATTGAATTTCCGCTTTGCCACATACAATTTATTGAAAAGTATATAGTTTATGTCTATTAAATCTCAAAGCATTACCTTCTATAAATCCCTATGCTCTGCATCATTTCACATTCAAATTAGTAACTGCCAGTGTGACACTGTACCAATTATTAAAGAGGCAGGTTGCAACTCAGTACTCTTTGGTCTTTTATTTTCCATTTGCTGTTTATCTATTAAAACAGAAATGCCATCAGAATGAATCCTTAAAAGGTTACAGAGTGCAAGGGCAGCAGCTCTTCATGAATCTTGTCTGACTCTTGAGTTGGGTTAAGACTATGAACTACAAATGCTGTGAGCCGGGTGGAATGATTTTTTTCCTGTTGTAGTGAGCTGTAGTAATAGTAGCCTATAGGTGGATGTTTGAAAGGCGACGGCAGTCCATCTGCAGCTGCAAACAGTGAAATCCACCAGCTTTTCTCAGCATGAGCAGTCAACATTCTTCATGTGTAGCGATTGTGAGTACCCTGTGGGTATTACATTGGACTGGACGGTGTGTGTGTGTGTGTGTGTGTGTGTGTGTGTGTGTGTGTGTGTTTGTGTGTGTGTGTGTGTGTGTGTGTGTGTGTGTGTGTGTGTGTGCATGCGTGTTGTGGTGTCTCAGTGGTCTGGTGGTTCTCTATGAGTGAAGCTTCAGCAAGCTTTAATAATTCACCAGTCTCTTTTAGCTCCCAGACAAACTGAGTTTTCACCGACAGGGGATTCAGGGAGCAAGCACAGAGGCAGCTTTGATTTACCTGGAGTCCAGTCTCTCTCTCACACACACACAGAAATGCACAGAAGCTTGTGGTATAGTTCTTTGATATGCTCGCACACATACTTCCTGCAAAAGCACCCTATGTAACCCCAGTGAAAAGTAATGCCATACAGTGAGGCAAAGTCTGTATCGAGACCAACATCATAACGGGGCGACAGGGGTCCTTCCAGCCATTGCAGAGGAAGAAGAATAAAAAAAATATTTTGTGTAGTACTTTTTTCACAGAAATTAATGAGTCACAAAGTGTTTTACAAGAGCATTACAGAACATACAAGAAAGAAAATCGAGAAGATGAAGTGACCAACAGAGCCAACGTACACACCACAGTACATTTCAGGGAAGCCACTTGTGTAACAATGCATGCAGGTGCTCTGTGTATGGTGCCAAATGACTGTATTGTTTTTTTGTTAGTTTGTAATTACTGTTCTTGGTTTTATGCATCATGTTCACTGATGTTTTTATTTATTTAAGTATATTCTTTATGCTCCACTAAGCTAAATTTGACTGAAGGATACACCTTTGTAGGGCTGCAGCTATTGATTCTTTTAGTAATCGAGTAATCTATCGATTATTCTGGCGATTAATTGAGTAATCGGATAAGAAATATTGTGTGTCAGTTCTGCAATTTTTTTCTATTACATTACTTTTTCTTTATTTAAGAGCAATGGTAATATACAAAAGAGAAAATAAGACAGGTCTCTTAAACAAACGACTTTAAATTGTTAAAGTACTAAGTAACTTGACTTTTATTGTAGTACCCTGCTTAGTATTTTTTCCTCAAGTTAGTTATGTCTGCAGAAACCACAAACAGAAGATGTAGGTCACTCTTTTAACCGAAACACAGTGCACATGAATGCTCTACCTGTTAAAATCACAACATTTTTCTTCTGGAGGAGGACAGACACTCCCAGTCCCAGTCTCCCACTCCCACTCAAATCCAAAACACCAGTTGGGTTTTGGGGTGACTTTATAAAACATCCTGCTGATGAAGAAAGTCAACAGGTAAGACATAGACAGGGTAAGAGAAACGCACTGACCTCGGTCTTTGTGTGTATACTGTATGCGTGCATATGGAGGAGCTGTACTGACCCGGAGGAGAGGCACTGCAGCCCTGTGACAATAAATAACATCAAGCCTTAAATATCGGAATTTATCAGTACTCTGGTCTTTAATGATCCAGCCCTTTAATGCTGAATTTCCCACCCCTACATGTGAAACACTATGTGCCATACAGTTGTTTGGATTTAAACTTGGCCTCGAGGCAAATTTTGTGCCTCAAGGCATTTTAGTAATCAAATTACTCGAGTTACTCGAGGAATCGTTTCAGCCCTAGGTACAGCTCCTGAACTGTGATGCAGCAGTAGAATACATGCTTCTGCACAGATACATGGGTTTGGTTACATCCATCCATTGTCCGTTACTGTTTATCCTTCACAGGGTCCTGGAAGGCTGGAGGCAACCCCAACTGAAGTGGGCGAGAGATGGTGTGCACCCTGGACAGGTCAGCAGCTTGGATTTAATTTTTTTTTTTAGTGACCATGTCTGACCAATCCTCTGTACACAGGCAACAAAAACAACTGAGTTATTCAAACTAAATTTGCAGGATATTAGAAGAAAAAGAGACAGCCTTGTAGAGAGGAAACAAGAAAGATTAAAGAGTGTTAGATCTGAGAATGACTGGGAAGATAAATTGATGGCCTTTGTTATCAAAACATAGATAATCAAGACTGATTGAAAAAGTGGTGAGTGACATTTGTTTCTGTTTTTGTTTTGATCATAATTTGGTAGCATAATCGAGACTGGAAAATTAACCTGCACAAAATAACAAATATATAACAACCAGGAAACGAGCTCTAGCAGACACATTGGTGGTACTTAATATCAGAGTTCAAGTTAATACGTACCTTAAACCGTGGCCATTGACAGTATAAAATACTTAGATATCAAGGACTTGAAACACTCTCCTACCAACACAAAATTCAATATCTACTTGGGGGAAGAAACTGACATTTTCATGGACATGGCAAAATATGTCAGGGCAAGTCACAGCCTGAGAGAAAACTAACACACGACCACCACAAGGCATGAAGCTGTATAGAGCTCCTTCAAAATCTGGCTCTCTGGTAATGTTTACAGCCTTCTATGATTCAACATTACCACTCAAATCAATTGTTCACCTCTCCTGTTAACCACACACTTTTACACATTGTGCTCTTTTCAAGGACACATTTTAAATGTTTATCTTCTATTATGAAACACTGTAGTATCTTTCAGTGCCAGTCATTCTTTTACACAGTAACTCAGCATTCAAGCATCGGCAGAAAATAATACACTGATAATAGTGTGAAGCACTGCTTTTTCCTATGATACGCTATGTTTTACAGTATATTTTGTAGTAAACTAAAATGGTGACTATGGTTTGTGAATGGATGGCTCACTGACAGAAAAGGTTGGAGGTTGGAGTAATTCAGTATTGGCTTGCAGACCCTTGTAGGCCTGAGGCAGTCTTGCATGAAGGAACATTTCAGCTATATGCATTAAGCCAAAAAAAAAAAAAAGAATCAACTATGTCTTGGTTCCACAAATATACTGTACAGTACATTAAGATGGTCTCATCGTGTGCAAACCCTGAATTAAGTTAAACCACTGAAGTTAGTTGCCTGCTCACAAAAGAACTTAACACAAAGAAACAGTTTTCTTTTACTCTCTTCAGAATAAAACGCACACACACACGCACACACACACACACACACTTGTACTAGACTTGTATGACAGTGATCAGTATTGAAAAGGCTACATTGTAAACCCATGTCTAATTTCACAGATGCTGAACAAATTGTCCTCTAACCTAAAGAAGAACGTGTTTGTGCGGGTGGTATAATTTGTGCGACTGACTGTGTATGTGTGTGTGTCTTTGAGTGTGTGTTTGAGTGTGTATTCATCTCAGATTCAGACAATGAGAGAAAGTCAGGGAGGCGTGACGAGAGCTCAAGATGCAGGGGGAATATCTATGTGATTGCGTCTGTTCGTACATCTTGACACTCGGTGTGTGCAGGCGTGCGTGTGCGTGTGCGTGGGATAGAGTGGGGGGATGCCACCAATACAGTACATGAGTGCATCTCTGCATTAGGCTGCAGTGCAGAACGGCCAACAAAGCATCACACACACATATCTCTTCAAGACTCAGAGGCCGTCACGTATCTACTTGATGCAAGTTGACAGTTTCACTTCTAAACCGATTTAGAGTGAAATGACACTCACACCCGGCCTCGCTCACTGCTGCAAAGCCAATAAATAGCCAAACATGTCATTTTTTTTCCCCTGTTAACATCAACATGCCATAAAGTTCATTGGATGTATTTGTGTATAGGATAAGCATCTTTCTCACAGTCTGTAGACCTAGAAGCATTTATTATATGTCACTCTCCGAAAGCCTATTTCGTGCTTCAAAATTATTGCGGCGTGTAGTTCACTGAATCAAAGAGACATCCATACATTTCCATTATAATATTCATGGGTATTTAAATAAATCAGCATTTGGTTCTCCAGGAAAAGATTATGAAAGCCCTACAGATCTATCAGATGACGTCAGAGTTCAGGTGTCAGTTTATTGCTTTTGTCAAACTGGGTGGGTTTTTTTTTTTAGCCAAAAACTAGAAAATCTTTTTAGCCCCAATAAGAAAATGACAGCTAAGGAGCTTACCTCAGTGGCCACATCCAGGGCAGAGTTTAACCTTATTACAAACAACAGCTCCCTGATGGATATCTAGCTGGATATGAGCTGGTCCTCTCTGCGAGTGTGTGTTTGTGTTTTCTCTTTATAGTGTGTCCCTTTCAAAATACACCTACGCCTCACACACATCAATCTGCCTCCCCATAAATGGACTGTCAGAGAAAGTTGTTTGTGTTCAAAGAGAGGCTAGATAGGAAGCAGGAAGGAAGTGGCCAGAAAGAGAGTGTAGAGAAGAGACAGAGGAAGAGAGATCGAAGGGATGCTGTGAGTGTCCTACAGAGAGGAGTCGGTTTGATTGTGGCATGAGTTTGTGCTTGCTGGGTCTGAACTCCATCTATGGAAGAAGTGTTTCCTACTGTTCACATTTATGAAATAATTCTGACATTGTTTCATTGGGGGAAAAGTGCTTTAAAGGAATAGTTCACATTATTTTATGTGGTGTTGTATGAGGTACTTACTGATAGTCAGTGTATTAGCTACAGTAGATGGTGGTCAAGAACAAAAGGTTTTTGGCCACTTAAATGGAGATTTTTTTCCCTCTTACCTGTAGTGCTATTTATCCATCTAGATAGTTTTGGTGGGAGTTGCCAGGTTTTGAGGATATTGGCCACAGAGATGTCTGCCCTCATTCCAATACAGGGGAACTAGTTGGCACTTGGCTCGTGCCAAGAAAAATACATTTGAAAAAACTCAACAGCAATTTTTCTATCAAGAAATCATGACCTAGTTACTCAAGATAATCCCCAGACCTTGCTTGGAGCAGTTTCATATAGGAACTACTTCCTTTCTACAGTAGAATCCAGCTTAACTACTTTCTTTGCACTATAAAGAAATATATTCAAGAGAAGACAGACATTTCAATCGCTGACACCTCCAAAACTTGGCAACTCACACAAAAATAAGCTAGATTAATAAATTGCAAAAATTGTTGAAAATTGAAAATTGTGTATTTTTGATATTTGGGTGAACTGGCCTTTTAAAAAAGGTCCACCTGAGAAAATAAAAACAAAAACATTATCAGTTTAGTAGATGCTACAGTCAGAATATTTTCTGAGAGGTAATCGCTCAAAGCCAACCAAACTCTATAGGTGAAACCAGTAACCCGCCTTAAAATAATCTGTATTATCCCTTTAAGAATCAGACATTAACTGAATGGATTCTGCTACAACATGCTTGATTCAATCAAAACAGTCTACAGATCAGACTAATTTGTTCCTGCGTTCAGCTCACCGTTCCTCTAAATACAAGATGACAACACATTGTGACAGGCTGATCTTTCCCAGCCTCTTTCCATCCCGCCCACACGATCCATCTGTAAAGAGCACAGACGCAGCCCTTGAACATTACAGTCAGATGACATTTATGGCATGACAGGACACTTTTAACACGTTCTCCACTGTATGTGTATGTGCATAAGTGTGTGTGTGTGCACATCTATCTGTGCATGCGTGTGTGTAGGCCCAGGATGTGTCGCTGTCTGGTTAAATGTGACATTTCCGTGGTTAGTGCTTGTGAGGCCGACGCCTCATTAAAGGTTATCTGTTAATTACGAGGACAACTTGGGGTCATATGGAGTTGAAAATGCCCCCCCTTTCTCCCTGTTCAGACACACACACACACACACACACACACAGAGATACATGTGAGAGCGTTACAGGTGTTTTGTTCGGTCTGACCCTTTACTGTATGTAAAGCCACTCAAAGATAAGAGGGGCTAAAAGAATATCAATGCTCACAAACACATACTGTACACACACACACACACACACACATCCATAACACCCTAACACAGAAAACTGATAGGGCATAAAGCCAAATCAAAGATGGTCTCACTGTATTAAGCTATATTGTAAAACTTGTGAATAGTGTCAATCAAATCCGCTCAGTGAGTTCAGCTCTCAGACAGAGAATAGGAAGCCATTAGCCACAACACAGACAGACGGAGCCGACAATGGACGTCTCTGAGATGTGCTGGCGTGAAGCTTCACCAGCCTTTCAATCATGCACACAGACAGTACCACTAGGACAGAAACAATCACAAAACAAACCCTGAAGTTTCAGTATTTTAGGTTTATTCTATGTTATTTAGGTTTCAAGAGGCACCTCTATGCATTTGCTCTGAACTTCTGACACCAGAATCTTTGGTGACATTTCTGGCAAGTGTGTTAATTTGTCAAGTGTGACAATTTCTGACAACTTCGTGTGTTAAAAAGTGAAACAATAACTGCAAACTAAGAAAGTCATTTCTTTTATATTAAACTTTAATCATTCCTGTGGCTAAACTCGGTCATTGCATCAATCTACCCAGTAAAGAAGCTGTTTTGTTTTTTCCTGCACACCCAAAACACTTCAGTCCAATCCTGTTCACAATCACAAAAGAAATCAAAGTCTGCTCTGGGTTTTACCACTGATCCCCACAAAAACAAACCAAATTAGGAAATTTAGACTGAAATAACAGGGTCTGTAGTGGCACTTCAATTACAGAAAAAATATATATGCTGGCTAGTCACGATACCAGTCAATCAGTAACTTAGTCAGGTTTGCAGCGTCAGCTTTACCTCCATCAAGACTGGCAACTCCTGACGACACTCCAACTGAGAAATAAACAATCCACTGGATTATTCCTCCTCCTGGCATAGACTCCAAAGACCTTCTGCTTACCACAACCTGGCTGCAATAACACAACTCTGCAATGCAATCTGACATTGAGGTAAAGCTAGCATTTTTTACCTCCGCTGACCGGAACGTTTGGCGTACAGGACGCTGCCGTGAAGCAGCACGGTCCCATTTCTAATCAAGTTTGTGCTCTTGTGTCAGTGCCTAGACTCACATACTCCCCAATTTTTGCAGGTAGCAAATGCAAGTGCTAACATTAGGCATCTACAAAAAAAAAAAAAAATCCATTTAAATTTTTTTCAAAATCATGTTTGATCTTTGTCTTATATCTGATATCTTTTTACAAAGTAAATGCTTTGTTTAAAGTAAGTTTTATTTAAATTGCTTAAGTAAATTTAAGTCTTAAATTCGTGTCTACTTCATTCAATACTAGGGCTGAATGATTTTGATTTTGATATTGCAATTAATATTTGCAATACCTGACATTTGCAATATACTGTAAGAGGCAATGATAATTTTTACATTATAATTTTCAATTTTAAGTGAAAAACATTAAAATGATGCTGTGGTTTTGGCTTTGTGCCAAACAGAGCCTTATTCAGTAACCACCATGTGAATGGAAGCATTCCTGAAATAATCCTTTCACATTTTAGGCATTTATTTTTAACTGCAAGCTCCATCAAATACATGAACTTCACCACACCGCAGACTGTATGTGTTGTAGCTGCTGCTGTAGTGGGCTAATCACACAGCACAGATAAAGGGAAGAACAAATGTGGTGATTGGCAAAAGCATACAAATATTATTTTTTTCTAGATCTGGGTACAAAAGGATTGAATGCAGGTATCTGTTTTACTGGAGAAGTTTTGATACTGCTTTCGGTTCATAACTTGAAAGATGTCAAGTATCGATACCCAGCCCTAAACCCAAAGGAAAAAAAAAACCTATGAACTCTCATTCAACATTAGAAGATATCTGTTTGTCTTTGTTTTCTTTGTTAAATGAAGTGAAGCAGCCATTCAGAGAGCAGCCTGTTTGATTTGAGTTTTCTGGAAGCAACTGGCTCCATTCCTCCATGTTAATGTAATCATATTACCACACAGGAAAGCTATTGTCATATGCTTCTGTCAAAAGAGTAATGGAAATGCTAGCAGGCTTTATATAAGAGGGAGAACGGGGTCTTGCATAAGAGTAGAGCTCTGTAAAAAGCCCATATGCAGGACCTAATTTCACGCAATCAACAAAGCCACTTTATGTCAAACCTTTGCTCTTTTTAAAATCCTCCTTTAAAGGAGCTGCAGGCCTCCGAATCAAGACTTGGACAAGCCTCACAGAAGCTCACAATTTCATTTCACACTGAATGGAATTAGCCAGTGGACCAACCTTACAAAGTGGCTTTAAAAGATTTTAGTTCCACCCCGAAACACTCAGCATGTCGCTGCTGTGAAATGTGAATATGAGGATGTGTGTGTGAGTATATGTGTGCATCAGAGAGAAATGTCTAAAAGAAATAGATTCATAAAGGTCATGACTGAAATGTCCTTTTACTTTAGAAAATTACCCAGTAACGCTCCACTGCAGGTTCGGCCTTTAATATCAATATGTCCATTTCATCTGAAGCCAAGCGTTTCCTTCTCACCGTCCGTGCTGAGAGAAAGCACCTGAGCGCAGGGTACAAGTGAACAAGGCAACAAAAATTATTACCTCACCTGCCTCTCACTTTATACCTCTATGTGTGTGTGTGTCTGACTTTTGCTTATCCTCCTCTTCATCTGTTTGCCCTGTCTTAGTTCAAGTTGTTACATTTCGTAAGGATAGTGAGAAAAACTCCTGCACACTGTCTGGCTTATGGCTGACATATTTATTTGATAAGAGCCTTTCAGCCTATCCTACCGTCATCAAATCACCTTCCTCTGATGCACCTGTCACACAGACTTTTTTCAATATCCTTGAGGATAGGCTGTTATTTCTGATCTGATATTTCTGATATGGTAAACAAATCAAAGGAAGTTCAGGTGCCTGAAAAATGGGATTGCATAACTAATAAGTAGTAAGAAAACAGGTGTATTTGGCACAGACCCCATCATGATTTTATTTTTTTTTTCCAGCAAAAATTAAAACTGAGAGGTAAAAATGATCATTCCCACTAATCACATCACAATATCTGTCGAAATAATTGCTATATTATTTTTTTTATCATATCATGCATCCCTACTGGAAAAGCAAAAGTTAAACATGAAACATAATTATTCATCAATAAAAGGCTTGGTGGCTCTGTCCTGGGTGGACTCTCAGAGGACTGCAGGCACAGATGCACTCTGTTGGCCTCCTTTAAATGTTTCATGTTTTGATTTTTCAGTTGGACTTCATGTCTTTTGATTACAAACCCTTGTTTCTCTAATTCCGTCTATCGGCTTCTCACTCTTTCATCCATCTCTTCTACCCCTATTATCCATGGTGAAGCTGATAGATTAAGAGATGAGGACACAGAGAAGGAGGACAGAAAAGCCTAGAGCCAGAGAACAACAGAGGGAGAAAGAGGGAGTCAATCCTCTGTGTTTGCTGCTGTGTGGTTCTGGCTGTGGTCCAGCAGGGCCTGAGGACCCAATGTTGCAGCTCTGATGAAGAGAGTTCTGCAGCCACACTCTTCTCCCTCTGCTTCCCCTTTTTTCTAACACTCTCCACTCCTCCAACCATTTCTCCAGTCCCCACAGTTTCTCCCTGCCTCCTCTCTCATTCGCCTATACTTGTTAGCTTTCTCCACACCCCTTGCTCCCTCCCTGCCTGTACCCTGCCAATGTGATCCATGTGTTGTGCTCCAGCAGAGACTTGCTGAGGCAGCAGAAAGAGGGAATATTTACAGATCAGTCAGATGGGGTTGAGCTCTGCTCCAACTGCACACTCACAGTTCCTCGTCAATCACTGCTCCAGCAGCTGCAACACACAGGCAGGGACACTGCTGCACACGTACGCAGGCATCTCAGCAACTATGAATGTAAGCACACACAAACATGTACACTCACCCATATGATCATGTAGTATACACATACTGAACAATGTGCAAATATTCAATTTAATATATGCACAAAGGTGCAGGAAAAACTGCAAAAAAAAACAAGTGACACTGTACAGCACAGTCAAAGTTAGAGTTTAAATTATGATGCTATTTCAAGACCAATATACTACAGATAATATTCAGACTACATGACAGCTATTTTAGTCCACAAACTCACTGTCACCTTGACAACAGCTTGATGTCATCGTCACATATGCACAAATTTGCATCTTTGCTTCAAGTGGAGTTTAACTTTGGTGAACTAACCCGCAAAGTTGTAGCCTCAACTAGTAAAGATAAGTTTATGGGGTAGGCTTTGGGAGGCAATGGTCACTCCCTGTCTGTGTGACTGGCATGACATATCTGCCTGAATCTAACCTCAGTTTGCAAGTGAGATGCCCTAAAAATCTTGGTCTTTCCCCCAGGAGTGGTGCCTTATGTCCCCTGTCACACAGTGTTGTGTTGTGTGTCTGATGTGCCCTCATATTGGGTCATATTGAGTCATTTCGTCATTTTGTGGATAAAATAGCAAAACTGCTGTCACTCCTTGTACTGCTGGCACATTCAACTTCCCTACCCAACCGTTGATGAATTCTCAATGAAATGGAAATGATAAAAATATACTGACATTTAGATGGACTAAATTATGTCCAACAACAAAAATCTACTCAGATGGGTGGTCTGTATTTTGATATCCATGTAAAATAATATCTTGCATTAAAAAAATTCCCAAATGGGCTTAGAAGGCAGACCATCAATTTCCATGCATATGTGAGACCAAATAGTCAAATTATAGGCAAACATGAATAGTATATTCTGTATGCCTTCACACTTGACATGCATTAAATGAAATTATCTCATTTTGTATGTGTGTAATCAGTGCATGGGCTGAGACTGTCATGGAGCTGGCTGAAGTGTGCTCTGATACATCCTGTTTTTAGGCAGTCTATCTTGAAAAGGACTTGATAAGAATTCAAAGGACTGGACCCAGGCAAATTTGCTGTATTTATGAATCAACAAAACTGGCCAATCCAAGCAATAACATGTTTAAGTAAGAACACTTCTTTTCAGCATGGTCCCAAGATGTTAAAAGACAGATGGAAAACATGTCCTCTGAAATTTAACAATCAGGGTTAAGCAATAATTTCACTACTTTTCTTTGAAGAATATAAAAATGTTTTTTTCACAGCTCCTTTTTCATAAAAAAAAAAACACTGTACGCACAACTTAGGAGCGACTCAGTGTTTTCATGTTGTATTCCAAATAAGAACCTTTGCCACAACAAAATACCTTCCACACTCAGTAAAGTCATCTAGATCGAGAAACATTTGAGTAAATAAACAAGGCCAACCACTCACCTCCAACTCTCAATACTTGACTGTAAGAGCACATTTCAGTTGGCCCTGAATATGTATTGAGCTTCAGTAACCAGGCCTGTCTGAAAATCAGCCTCACCCAACATGACTAAAGGGGTGAACCTGCTGTCTGAAACAGAGCAACAGCACATCAACCGCTTGTCTCTGTACGCTGCCTCTTGGGCTGACAAAGACATCTTGCTAACTCTCTTTTTATCTTCCGTCAGGAACAAACACACTTGGAGGTTGACTCTGGGCGCTTTTCACAACGGGGGTCTAATCATAACTGCATATAAGTTGATAAGATGCATGTCCAGAAACTATGCTCAATTCAATTCAGTTTTGCTTTCATCAGCTCAGTTCAAAGACTGAATTGATCTCTGCACTCCTCTAGCCGATACCAGTTCCCCAGCTTCCTCTAACATCTCTGACTGTAAGCCCACGGCAGACAAACTGAAAACCTACTGTTGCTTTTTACCCACTTTCTTCCTCTTCTCTTTTTCTTACATTCATTCCTCAACTTGTGGATATGTAACAGATGAATCACAGCGTCCAATGGGAGTCTAACCAAAACTACACAGGCAGTGTAGAAAGACACACAGCAGCACAATGCAGTGCTCTAAGCAAACAGATGATGCTGCCAAAGAGAGGTGTTGCTCCTGCTAACTCTGTCAGCCCAACAAGGTCAACATTCAAAACACAGGCTGTGTGTGTGTGTGTGTGTGTGTGTGTGTGTGTGTGTGTGTGCGTGCGTGCGTGCGTGCGTGCGTGCGTGCGTGCGTGCGTGCATGCAGGAGTGTGTGGGACTGTCTGTGTAAACAGCATGGGAGACCTTGACATACACTTTGTGAGTTTTCATACCCAGCTGGGGCGGATCCCTTGCGCCCTCATCACCCTGTTGCCGCGCCACTGTCCTGCCAACACCCCGTCAATCACACTGACCCAGCCCACCCTCCAGCCTACACACACAAACACATTACAGCATCTCTTTGCCACAATGTACCTCCCTCGCTCACCTGCAAGTAAGGTCAACAGCAGCCATGATGTCAGCAGCCTGGCTGGCATCATGGTAACAGTTCACCCAGCAACGGTGTAACTCAAGGACAAACAGTCACATTGTATCAGTGTAGCAGCCTTGACCTATTCAAAACTTTACTTCATGCATGCATTGCATTGAAGGTTATCAGCTCTCACATATCTGATGTGACACTCACACTCACAGGTTTAAGGTCATGCTTTAATGGCTTTAAATAATAGTTGATGGTAATGGGTAATGACACGAGTTATTAGTCATTTTAATGGTTATCCTCCAAACAACCTGTGTAATTTATGCGTAGCATATAACCAGTGTGGCCAGTAACACGTACGTAGGTCGACTAGGTCATTCCACTGTCTCTGACACAGGGGCTGATTAAAGCCAATTAAAGCCTAATGTGACTCTGAATAAACACTGCCACACAGCTCTATGCACCTGCACCTGTTGCACAGCTAACTTTAAATTTGTCAGTGGTACGATAAGCATACTGTAATGCTTTGTAATTGTTTTTACTTTCAAACTGTAGATAAGCCACAATTTTTCACAAGAATTTTCTGGTTCTCTCTTTTTCTCAAAATTTTCTGATGTCAAGGCCATAGGAACTACAGATATAATATTTGTTGCAAGGTACAAGGTACTGCATTTCTGATGCTAGGGCTGCAACTAATGATTATTTTCATAGTTGATTAATCAGGCGATTATTTTCCTGATTAATCAATTAATAGTTTTTTGCCTATGAAATGTCAGAAAATGGCAGTTTTTTGTCTCCAGGTCCTGGAACAGGAGTCTCCTCCCACTGGCACGGCCCTGGTTACTCTGAGGTCATTTACAGAAGACAGGTGAACAGACAACTCACTTTTCTTTCTGTTCTTCATGTCATGTTGAGATATTTCATGTCTGAATCATGTGATTGGTCATGTGACACATGAAACATCCAGCTGTCATTGTTGATCGACCGTTGGATGATTTGGTTATGATCACACAGCGGTGGTTCCTCTACCCGCCCAATCAGGAGCCTCATTTCCACCAGAACCGCACCACCCTGTCCTGGGTGACAGAAACCTACCCCCACCCCCACCTGTCTGAAGACGAGGCTCTGCTGGAGTGAACCATCAGACCTGGAGAGGTACCGACATCTTTAGACCTGAACCTTTAATCTTCTTCTCACCTGAAACATTTCATCCATTTATCTTTCATTTCATTCTATAATAAATAAATTGTCATATCATTATGTGAATGAATTTTCGATTTAAATTTGAAGGAGCTGCTAAATGATGATGTTACAGAAAAAGTCAAGAACATAAACACATATTTGATGAATATTTGTGTCATGTAGTAGTTTTTATCCATCTAGATAGTTTTTTTTTGTGAGCTGCAGAGTTTTAGAGATAATCCATAGACTCTGTTGTGACCAGCTTCAGAACTTTGGAGCTTCAGAACTCTATAAAGAGTTCATCATGAAAAAGGCCAATATAACCACAGTTAACAAAATGAAAGAAATATTTTTGGGGAAAAAATGCAGACAAAGTAAATCTGAAAATAAGGTGATCCTCCAGTGCATCGCCCTCAGTGGTGGAGAGAGTACTGTTCTCAAGTACAAATACTTTTACATTACTAAATAAAGGTACTGGTATTAGAAAAATACTTGAGTAAAAGTGCAAAGTACTCACCTCAAAAAATACTTTAACTATTAGTTACTACTGTCCAATAATTTCATGATAAATAGGTGGTAATTACCAAGTATGATATTTGAAATTTGTCAGAATTTACTCCCAAAATTAACCCCAGATTTCATGGTTAATTATGTGACAGTTAGCGAGTACTGTTTGCATGTTGTGGGTGATAATCACCAAGTAACATTTTCAATTTTCAGTTAAAGAAAGTTCAAATATGTGAAATAGTAATTGCCACCTAGTTGCATAAAAACAACATGCAAATGATCACAGACTTGTGACTCTGTGGGTAATTTCTAAGAAATTTCAAATATGTCACTTGGAAGTTACCATTAGGGACGTCAAAATTAATGGCTTCTAAGATGCATCGTGATGCGGACGAGGACGATTCTGCACTGATGCAGTGACAGAACATAATCGATTACAGCATAGACATGTTCTGTTTTGATTTTCCGGCCACAGCTGGACCATTAAGTTTTAAAATTCAAAATAACTTCCTAGTAGCAACCAGCGCCATAGCAACCAGCACCATAGCAACCAGTAAACTGAATGTCATGTTGAATTGTGGGAGAATGGGGCAAGAGCTGTCAGGAGCTGCTGACACTGTCAACTTGTTGCTCAGCTCTGAGAAAGGGAAGAGAATCACCCAGTCTTTCCCTATTGATTAAACACAAATTTTAATTTATTCTAGTCGATCAGTAAGAAAATACTCAGAAAGCAGTTAAAATTGAACACAGCTTACTAACTGACAATGTTAAACACTGTCTGAAAAAATACTTTGTGTATTAAGAGCCATTTGAAGCATTTAATCACAGTCTACAGTCACCGAATCATATTTTAATGCACCGTGAAATACGAACACTGCACATTAACCTACAAAACATGACAATATCTCACTAAATGCTTCACCTTTTCAGACTGAAAAGGATTACAGTGTCTGGGGGTAAACAACATAGTTTTTTGTGTATGTATGTTTTTATGTCTGTATTTGTGTGGAATAATACTTCTGCAGTTCAGCTGCAGCTTCTAGCAACTGTCTTCTGCTCAAGAAAGTGCAAATAAAGCTGCGATTAATCGATTATTAATCCATTATTAAAGTAATCACCAGCTATTTTGATATAAAGTGTCATAAAGTGTCCAGATTTTCAGATTTTTTGCTTTTCAAATGTAAATATTGTCTGATTTATTGAGTCCTATTATGACAGTAAACTGAATTTCTTTGTGTTTTGGACATAAGACATTTGAGGACGTCAACTTGGGCTTTTGAAAACAATGCTCAACATTTTTCACCATTTTACAGACCAAATCAGTGATGAAAATAATGAAATGAAATGATGATGTGATGAAAATAATTGTTAAATGCAGCCTTACCACCAACTAGAGATGTACAAGATTAAACGTCACCACCCTCGCTAAACGGCACCAGGAATACTCGTCTGTGTAACTATTTATCAATATCTTATTCATGTGAAATGCAGCTTAACTGTTACCTCTAAGGTGTCATGCAGCTTCCGGCCACTAGTTGGAGCTGCAGCTGCATCAGATGGCAGCCCCTCTCGTCCTGATGTCCCACCCACCCCCGGATGATTTTAATCAGCAATCAGTCATAAAGAAAATTGAGGATGCAGTCGAACTGTGAGACCAATGAAGATGCACAGCTCTAATTACCATCTACTACATGAAAACAGTACTTTCTAATTATCAAATAACTAACCATGAAATTTGGGGGTAATTTGCAGTTAATTTCTATGAAATTTTAAACATATTATTTGGTAATTAAAACCTATAAACCTATAAAAATAATTGTTAGTTACAGCACAAGACAACATTTTTAAGATAAAGAATTTCACTATATTATATAATGAGGTAATCAAAACATAACAGAAAGTAATCAGATGACATTATTGTGATACTTAGATTATATTACTGATTACACTTTTTAACAGGTAATAACTGTATCAGAACACATTTTTAAGTAACCCTCTCAACCCTGAAGTGGTGTTAGTGGAACAGTTTAAGCTTTGAGTGGAAGTTGAAGTGATTTAAAACCAGGCTTTTTCACTTAAGCACTGACTTATTTATCAGCCTTGATGGAATATCCCCTGGTTCAAGATTTCTATGAAGAGACACCGATGTTGAGTTTTTCAAATGTTTGTTTTGGCTTTTTGAGCTCCACAAACTGAGTGACTTCTGGTTCTGTTATATTGGAGAGAAGACAGACATCTCTACAGCCGGCGTCTCCAAAACTCCGCAGCTCACACCAAAACTCTCTCCATGAATACACAGCATGACAGGTATGAGGTAAAATATACACAATATCTCTTTTACCTCATTTTCCATCAGGTGCTGTATTTCCCAGACCGCTGGTGGCACGCCACCCTCAACCTGGACACCAGTGTTTTCATCTCCACCTTCCTCAACCGAGCTTCATCTTCAGCTCTCAGTGTTTTTTGTTTGTTTGTTTGTTTTTGTTTTTGTTTTTTTGGTGTTGTTGTTCAAGAATTCATCACAGGAGGAGAAACACTCACTGTGCTGATCAACAGAGTGATGAACTGATGGGATCTTTTTTTTTTTTTTTTAGTCTGCAGCTCCACATTAACATTTAATAATTAAAATATTTATACTGTATATTTATGTACTAGACCATTTCTTTACATGCAGGCTTAGTGAGTAATGGATTACATCAGTCAATAATTAAATCAATAAAGCAAACTAATAAACCTGAACCTGACAATGAATATAAAACATTGAATTAAGGTAATGTAAAACATATTAAATATAGGGTAGGCAACATTGTTTTGTCATCATTGAGTAATAATTGCATCATAACCATTCAGCATATTGTAAATAAAGTGGTCTGAGACAGAACTACACTTCTGCACCTCCTCTTGGCTCCGTTTTCAGCCTTTAGAGAATCTGGCCCGTGACGGGAGATTTAAACCAATCACAGGTCTTCTCAAACGAGTGTTCCTACTGGCTGTTCTACTAGTGTACTAGTGCAGCTGGACGTGCATGTTCTGTCAGTGAGACCCTGACTCAGTGTCAGAAACTCCTGAGGGGAAAAGTTGCCATAAAATGTAATTATCAGACAAAGAATCTTAAAAAGAGTTCAGCTAATGAGCAGCGTGCTCAGCCCAGGGGTTTGTCAGCTTTAATGCACACATTTCTTTTTAGAGTCAACTTGAGCTTAGTATTTAGCACTATTTAAAACAAAACATACAAGAAACATTTTTAAAAAATTTTTTAAAGTTGTTGAATTTTATTTATTTGTTTTTTTTTTATTATTATTATTTGTTGTTGGAGTATAGAAAGTCCTTACAGCATAGATTGGGGCTGGGAGTCCAACCCTGACCACTGCTGTTTAATCCTGGCAGTTGCTCATGATGTGAAGAAGGGTGGCACAGTGAAGGGGTTGATGTCTGCCATGTGAAGGGATTTCATTCATTTCTTAGGGGCCAGTGAAAAAATGGTAGATGGTCATTTAATTGTCGCAGTCGCATGCAATGCAAGACCTGAAGGTGTTGTTTAGAGTTCGTTTTTGATTTCTTTTTTGTTACAGGGAAAACCAGAGCACCCGGAGAAAACCCACACCAACACAGAAATGGTCATTTAATTGTCGCAGTTACATGCAATGCACCTGAAGATGTTGGTTAGAGATTTACCCACCACTGAAAAGAACCTGGCAAATCTGAACTTCTTTGGGGAACTGAAGAGGGCATCCAGATGGATTTTCAAATACTTCACAACAGCATCATCAAAAGATGGATTGTTTGATGCCATTGCGGCCTTCAGCAGCTGTTCTGGAGGGCCAAACTCCTGGCCAAGGTCTGGCTTTGTTTATTTTTTTTTCATCTTGTCTTGGGTTTTTCTAACAGCAGATTGAGGGATTTTTATCTCATCCAGCGCCCTGTTGGACAGACGCTCGATGAGGCCATTGATGTCTGTTGTATGAAGGCATTCCATGGACTCAGCAGCCTTTTTGATGAGCTTCATGACCAAAGCCGTGATGAGGTTGTTGATTGTCGCCTCTTGTTCAGGAGATGAGGTATCAAGTGAGAGTCCCATGTCTGACTTTTCAAAACCTGGTATTTGACTTTCACCTCTCTCTGGTTCTTCTGGTTCTAGGATCTGTTCTTGAGAGATCTGGGATACTATGCTCAGAGGTGATTCACATCTGTCTGGTTCCTCTGTTTCTAGGATCTGCCAGTCAGAGAACTGGAATATTATGCCCGGAGTTGATTCACTTCTCTCTGGTTCTTCTGTGTCTAGGTTCAGTTCTTGATACATCCGGGATATTAGGCTCAGGGATGATTCACATCTCATTGGTTCTTCTATTTCTAGGTTCAGCTCTCGAAACATCCGGGATATTAGGCTCGTAGCTGATTCACTTCTCTGTGATTCCCCCATTTGTGATCCCTCGGTATCATATGAATTCGTCAACACATAATATTTGTGCAGACAATCTTTCGCAATGGACATCATGCGATAAAGAAGAGGTACATTGCGTGTGTCACCAGTAACAAAAATGGCAGGCTTTCTGGGGGTCAAATTGTTGAGGCTTGCCAAATAACAGTTTAACCTCCTTGAAATTAGGTACTCAGCGAGGTATGTGAGATCTTCTTCTTTGTCATAGTCGTCTACTTGCACCTGAAGAAAATGAGCAAAACAGCGGGGTATGGAGTCTCCAATTTTAATTGTGATTTTCTCCAAAGCTGTCCCTGCTTGTGGGTTATTCTTACCCCTCTCAAGGTGCTCAAGAACTCTTGGTTTGACAACTTCCACAACAATAGAAATGACCCTTTCCACGATGTTGCAAAACATATTAAGTAGTTCCAACTCTGTGTCTTTGTCATAGGGCAATAATATTCCATCCCATTGTTCGCAAGTCAGTCTGCTTAAATGTTCCCGCACTATGGGGTAAAGAAACTGTGATGTGATGGTGATACAGCTGTCAGTTGGAAATGTGGCTCCCTCTGTTTGAGACATCTTTTCTTTAGTTTCTTTGAAATGTCTTGTAAATTAAGTAATGTGAAGATCCTCTGTGCAGATTGACTGTGGTCTGAAGACAGAACGTCAAGGGTGTGAGTGAAAAATTTTGATATGAACCAGGCTCACTATTTATTTAGTACAGACACACCCACCCACACTCAGAGCGCGGAGGAGAGACAGTTTCCCACCGTTACGGTAAAAACAACAACAAACAAACAAAAATTGTAAATGGACAACCAGAGGTTCCCCAGCTGTTCACCCCGCCAAGCAAAAAAATATCGGCATTTTTTAAACGAACTGTACCTGGCGAGGCAGGAAGCACAGGTAGCTCTGCGGCCAGTGTTAGCCAAAATGAGAGCATCTCTCCCAGCCCCGACCAAAGCGCTGCCGATCACCTGCCCCTGTTAACGTCGCCACGACTAGACCCAAACACACCTGTTCAGCCCTCCAACCCAAGCACGCAGTAAAAAACTGCACCGTCACCACCGTCAGTCTGGCGAGCACTTCCAGTTGATTATGACACTTTTAAAATCTTTTTAACAGTTTCAATCTGCAGTTCATATTTATTTCAGGTGGCACAGGATATCTCCTTATCTATCTTTTCTCTATGGATCAAGTAGATCAGTATTTCAATTCATTAAGAAAACAGTCATTTTATTCCTTTTAATGCATTTCATTTGATCTGGTTGGATTACTCTTTAAATTGATTGTAAGGAGAGAGAGAAACAAAGCGATCAGAATGATGGGTGAGCTACAATGACTTTTAACAGGAGAGAGAGCGCGGAAATCTGAAGACAATCAAATCAGGCAGCAATATCTACCTCCTGTATTGTCTACATTTTATAGATGTTCTAGTTTTGATGAAAAATGCAATGCAAAGACAATGATATGCTTTCCTCAGTACACCAGTCATCACTTCAACAACCGCCATATTGTGACATGCAGACATGGTCCAGACCTCACATGTGATAATAGCCGAATAAATGTTGTCTTTTTGTCAAACGGAAACTTTTTTGTCTTAAGGGTGTATTAAAATGCTTATTTTAATATGACCAAAACCCCACAACCCTAGAATTTTCAGTTAACTGTCATAAAGGATTAAAGAAAATAGAAAATAGTTTAGTAAACTAGTTTAAAACTAGTTTAGTAAACTAGTTTTTTCTATCTTCTTCTATCTTCTAGAAATGAAATAAATATCCTGTGTTAATGTAACATACAGAGGGGTCATCTAATGGATACTCTTCACAGCAGAGTTGGTCCAGACTGTGAAAAGCAGCTAGGAATCAGGCCAAAGACAAATAAAATAGCCTAAAACTAGAGTTCTCCTAAATACAGTTTAGAGCTGTGGTGCTAGAAGCCGTGGATAGAGTAACAAATGTGACCAGATGATTGATCGCATTTGCCACGTCAAAAAAATCACAATGACTTGTAGCTGCAAACTAGCAGGCTGACTTTCACAACAAACCTGCTAGACTCTGTAACACACACACACACACACACACACACACACACACACACACACACACACACACACACACACACACACACACACACACACACACACACACACGAACACAAAGGTTACCTACAAAGCGACCTTCCTTACAGGGGAAGGCTCACCATCAACACACAGGACAGTTCAGTTAGGCTGTGGGTATTCAGGTCCATTACAGAAACAGTACCATTATCAACTCTATTCTATTTAAAATACTCACTACAAGTAAAATGTCTGCATTCTGAATATTAGTGAGGCAAATTTACACAAATATTACAACAAAAGTGTACTTAAAGTATTAAAAGTAAAAGTTCATAGTGCAGCAAAATGTTCCCTGTCAGTATTAATTACTATATATAATATAAATATAATAATTATATATAATGTTGGAGTCATATTAGAGCTGCATTAATATGTATGTTGCATTTTCTTTCAGTAGATGGTTCTAAAATACATGAGTGTGACTACAATTTTAGCTATATAAGATCAATTATGTGTTTCACACCACAATACGTGAAAAAAGAGAGAGATTTTATTGGGGACCCACTCAAGTGAAAACCAATGTGTCCCAGAGATTCACTACAGTGAAAGCCTATCATCATGACTGCACACCTGACCAAGACCAAACAACATGTGTACAATCATCATTAACAGAGACTCAGGAATAATATGCACGCACCCTACTTTCTTAATGAACAGTTAAATTCTTTTTGAACTTGATGTACCCTAAAAGCACCCTTACACAACACCACAGTGTTGATTTTCAAACAGGGCCAAGAGCTGTAGTTTCTTCCACACCCTTCAAAAGGATTTATTATTAACACATCTGTGAATATGCAGTGTAACAGACATCCCAGTATCAAACATGTTGCCTCAAACCACAATGACCTGGCACCTCTCTATCTTCAAGCACACACTTACAATAACATTTCTTCTTTGGAGAAAAGGACTTTATGGACACAAATATGCATGTAATTGAAACTACTGTGCTCTGAACTTGGCAGCCTATATATATATATATATATATATATATATATATATATATATAAATAAACACTAGTAATAAAATGTGATTAAAATGACTGATATAAGCACTGGGGTCATGCCTACTGCTCTAGACTTTTCCTTTCTTTTGGATTGTTTGAATTGACAATGCACTGCAGAAAATAAATAGTAAATAAAGAAATAATCAGAGAAAGAGTAGATTAACCTCATCTCATGCAGCTGCCTGCATGCTGAGCCTTAGGTCTCTCCCTGGTGTGTATGTATCTCACTGTCTGGTGGGCTCTCTTTAAGTCCTCGTTGTTTGTCCATCTGTCTGTTTCTCCCTTGTTTTCAGGAGTGGTGGAGAGAGGAAGGCCTCAAGTAAAAGTTGAGCCAACTCTGAGCCAGACATTAATAATTGAGGAGGGCAGGAGGGGAGAGAATGGCTCCTGCAATATTCATATGTCATATTGACTTGACTGCCAGCTACTCGTCCATGCACCCAGTACTTATGAAGTCTCACAGATGACTGAGGATGCAATGCTGTGTCCTCCCTCAGCCTCCCCCTCCTCTTCCTACATCTCCCTTTCCTTCTCTCTGTACATTTTCTCATCTTCCATCCATATGCCACCTCGTCTTCCTCCACTCCCTCCCCTCGCTCTGCCATTTCTCCTCCTGTCTCCATCCCTCTGCCACTTCTTTTCATCCCCTTCTCATCTGCTGCCATTTCTCAGAAGAGTATGGCATGCCCATGGGCCAAATTCAATTATAGACCAAATTAAAGAGATGCTTCTCAACTCCCTCAACAGACAAAAGGAACACACGCATGTACCAGACACGCCGAGGGGTTACAACCGCGCGCACACACCAACACATGCACACACAAAGGCTACCAGATATTCACACTCAGCAGCCTCTGCAGTGTGCAAAAGAAATCAATACAAATCGTTGACAAACTGTATTTTCAGATTGTGTCAGCCCCTGCCCCAAGTGTTACATCACTGACAGAGCTTTCCAACTGTTGCACACTAAAAACCTGCCCTCTCTGCCTCTCTGTCTCTCCAGGCCCTAGATGGTGTCTTTAATTAACCATGGCAACGGTAACATAGCTGTGAACGAGTAGCCAGATGCCTGACTAGCCCAAATCTGGGAGGACAATCTGATGAATTAGACAGAAAAGCAGGGAGGACCATCGTTAGTACCAGCCGTCTGCATTTTATCATCAACCGTAAAATATCAAATCCTCAGAAAGAGTTGGAGTGTTTCTGAGGTCAACCAATTATCGAGCGCTGCAGGCTACACTGGCTGCCTTTCAACGTGATTAGATCTGAACCCACCAGAGGACATCCGGTCCACTTGTTCTCTTGTACAGAGAGCTGAGATTAAAAAGCTCTGAATGAAATAAAAAAATATTTTTTTATGACTGTGAATTCAACGTCTGCTGCTCTTAGCATGAGAAAAAGAGGGAGAGCCGGATAAAGGGGAAAGAGGGATTTGATGTAAGGAGAGTCCCCTGCATCTTCCAAAACAGCCGCGGGCTGAAAGCGAGAAGCCGGAGCGTGAAGATGTAAAAGAATACTGCTGCTGTTGTTAAAACTACAGCATCAATTTTGGTAATTTGCATGTTTTCACTTGAAGGTCTTTACTAAGCAGAACAATTGTCATGATCTCTTGGCCAATAAATTCCACTGAAACCCCATAACAATGTTTGTTAAAATTCATAAATTGAAAACAAGACTTCTGCGTAACATTCCTGGAAATCTGACTTTTGAATAATGCAATAAATTTTTGGATCCTATTTTCCCATTTTGTGACTACTGGGGACAACAACATTTTTTTAAATCAGTCCAGTATCAAGCAAGACCACTGCAACCATAAAACAGGCACACTGTCGATTTAAGTCCACGAAAAGTGCTTGTTTTGCCACTGACAGGCTCACACTGGTCCTCATGTATGAATGGTTTCTTACTTTTCTCTTATATTTGTTCTTGAACAAAGCAGTAGGAGGAAAATACGATAATACTATGTGGGATTTATGAAACGTGCTGACAGCCAAATCTGTTCTTACCCTCCTGAGTATGCTGATGAATCGTGTTTGATCTTAAATTGGATGCCAGGAAGTTTGCAATTAGCAGATCAAAATGCCCCAGTAAATCCATATTAGGGCAGCAGAGTTAAGTGCCGTGTGCAAACCACAAAGCGACAAGCCAGTGACATCTCACAGGTGACGTTAAAAAAAAGAAAGAAAGGAAAACGAAATTACACAAAAGAAAAAAGAAAAAGAAACTTTTGACAGACATAGAGTAGAGGACTGGAGCATCATTGGAGTGATTTCGAGAGCGTTCTCTGTCACAGAGTTGTAGCAGGTGCAGCCAGGTCATGCCCCCCACCACTACTTCCCCACCCTCAGGCCACAACATTTAAAATTCTCTGAATCACAAATTATATGGATGTTTATTTAACAGATTTTTTCCTTTTGAGGAAGGGCAACAGATTTGGAAATGGTGCCACGATGCAAACACAGGTACAGTGGATTTCTGTGGTCTGCTGAGCAGCGGATTATAAACTGGATGAATATGGTGTTAAAGTTTGGGGAATACACAGCACGTCCATGGAGTCTGCAGCTGCCCATGTGTGGGTCCATTTGGGAGTAATCCAGCCTTAGTACCAGTTAAACAGTGGACTGAGTGTCAGACCGATCACCAAACTCTCTCGAGAAGGCGAGGAAGCGACAGCGGTGAGTACCTACAGATGAGGTGGATTAGATTGTTCTCCGATCTAAGTTGAAGCTCCAGAATGGCACACAGGTTTTAGTAACGTTCCTGTGTTTTTTATGAATAAATTACTTTTTTTCCATAATTGTTAATATTTCACAGCACCGTACACAAGTTGGCTATTGTTCATACTGGCTTATGATTGGGGATATGCTCGACTAGTCAACTACAGAATTAAAGGTCACTACCCTCACTTGTCCGCATCAAAAATACTGGTTGGTTAAACTAGTTAACAATATTTTGTTCATGCACAATGCCAATTAAGGCATGCCTCTAAGTTGTTATGCTGTCTCTTGCCACTAGTGCGGCCCCATCAGACAGCGACCCCTCTCACCCAATGATAAACAATGTTTCTTGCTTGCAGACACTGATCTTTTTCGGTCTGAAAAAGGGAAGCATTTAGTGAATTGTTATGTTTTGTAGCTAAATGTGCAATGTTCATATTGCATGGCACAAAGTAACACACATTTCACCAGCATTTAAAATATGACTTAGTGATTGTAGACTGTGATCAATGACTTCAAATGGTTGTAATATACAATGTAATCTATGGGCAACAGCGCAGACATGTAAAAGAATACTGCCGCTGTTGTTAAAACCTACAGCATCAATTTTAGGTCATTTGCATGTTTTTGCTTGAAGGTCTTTACTAAGCAGAACAACTGTCAAGATCTCTGGGCCAATAAAATCCATCTGACAACCCACATCAACATTTGTTAAAAGGCATAAATTGAAAACGACACCACTGCGTAACATTCAAAAAATCTGAGTGTTAATAATGCAAGATTTTTTTGTAATGGAGCAACTGGAAAGAAAAACACTGTAAAAATGAGACAATTCCCATGACTGCATGTAAACATGTTGTTCCCTCGTCGTCATGTGCAAGAAATAGGAAAGGTGTAGGATTTGATGCTCATAACTCCTGTGGGGCTGCGCCATGACCTTGGTGTTAATGCATGTGTAGGGGAAGACGCCTCAAGTCTGCATAGGGGTCTGTGTGTATGTGCATAACGTGGCAGGGAGTGGTGGTGGGTAGCCAGTGTTGCAGTACGTCACCTCTGCTGTCCCTAAGGATAAAATAATAATAATTCTCCACCAAGCTGAAGAGATATAGCTGGAGGGCTCAGACAATACATGGAAACAACAAACAGTTCACACACACACCGACTTGAAAGAGCCATAAACCACCAGCCGCCCACACTGTCCTCACTGAACCAGCAGACCTGTAACATTACTCTGCACCAACACCCAGTTAATCACACACACAACACACACACACAAAATATCAATTTGTGGAGCACAAGCACCACGCAGTAATAAATATGTAAATAACCCCACAGTTTGTGCTTGCATGTGTGTGTCTGTGTGTGTGTGTGCTGAAGGAAACAAATAGTATCCACAAGGAGGGTAGGTGTAAGCATTTATGTCATCCTGTGTTGAGATGACACACACAACAATGCACAAGTTCTCACACACACTCACAAAATGACCTATCCATGACAGGAACTGTGTACAGATGGATCAACAAATACAAATGGATCAATTGGAAAGCAGTGCATCTCCCTTCCCACCAATACACACACATACACACAACGCACACTCGCACAATCCATGACTGTGACAGTGGGATGGGAGAGGGGGTGTCTGTCATTGTCCTGTAAGGGGATATCGAAGCTGATGTTGGCGACTTATCCACACTCTTCATAATCCAGTGCGTGTGTGTGTGAGAGTGTGCTGATGTGCGTGCGTGTGTGTAGCCGACCAGGCCTGGTGTTGTTGATAAGAGCTGAGGGCTTAGTCCTCAGTCACAGGGACACACTCAGAGCATTAATGAGCCCACAGCACAGAGGAGAGCCTCTGCCAAAAAGGTCTTTATCAGCCACTAGGAGCCTGTGTGTGTGTGTGTGTGTGTGTGTGTGTGTGTGTGTGTGTGTGTGTGTGTGTGTGTGTGTGTGTGTGTGTGTGTGTACATGAGTGAGACTTCTTCATGTGTTTGGGTTTTTTTTGACATTCTACTGTATTTTCAGAAAAAGTATTCATGATCAAACTGTCCACATACACACACATACACACACACACACACAAACTCATGCTAGTGGGTATAGCCTGAAGGTGAGGCTGGAGGTTGAGATGCAACACACAGCAGTTCTGTCTGAGAGGGCACATCTATCACACAGACAGCTTTAACTCAGTGTGTATGTGTGTGACAGAGAGTGAGTGTGTGTGTGTGTGTGTGTGTGTGTGTGTGTGTGTGTGTGTGTGTGTGTGTGTGTGTGTGCATGTGTGCCATTTCAGAAGTTAGTTAGCTGGGAAGGTAGCAGGGTGATTTTGTTAGCAGAGCTACCAAAGCCAAGCAACAAGGTGATTGAATGACAGAGCATTATATTGGCTGTCAACATGAGGCGGTGGATAAACGTCGGGAACAGAATGGAAACATGACTGACAAGAGGAGAGAGAGGGAGTGGCACACATTGCCAAGAGCAAATGTCTGCATTGGTTATTATAGTTTTGTATTTTTCAGTAGTTTTTTTTTTTTTTTTTTCAATTCAGTTTAGTTTCAGTAAGTTTTCGGTGTGGGTTTGGTCATCTTAGTTCAGTTTTTATTAGTCTATATATATTTTTTTTTTAATCATTACATAGGGAGTATTCATCAGGGACAAGATTTAAGATGTTCCTTCTTTGTGAAAGTCCTCCACAATGCTTGTTAAATGTAGAAAATTTGACCAATTTGACATTTCATGTATTTCATGTATATTTTTATTTTAGTTAATCATTTCAGTTAATTTTCATGTACATTTCAAGTATAATTTTTATTTTCATTTCAGTTAAAGAAGAAATGTATAATGTATTTACTCTAATAAATCATAAAATGGCCTTTAAATGGATGAGATTAAGAAAACATGCAAAGTTATTTCAATTTAGCATGTTTTCTTGCTACTCTGTCAACAACACTACAGCCACGGTGTCATCCTTTGATATTTCTATTCCAGGCCAAAAACATATATTTATATTTCCCTGTTTCATGCTAATTAGAATTCAAATTAATGTTGAATGTTTGCCAAATGATCATTTGTCTGTTTATGAATCATAAGAAATCATCAATCTTGTAGAAGAAGTAGAAGTTTAAAATAGTTAAATTAAACAATATGTTAAAGGAGTCAGGCAGGCAGTCACTGAAATGTATTTTCAGAACAGTGGGCTTTTGTTTTCAGGATAATGGGCTTAACTTTACATCGACAGACAACTGGCAGTTGTCCGGCAGTGTTCCTGCAATCCTGCAATCTGCCAAGTCTGGGCAGGAGGGGGGCAGGAGAAACAACTCACTTCAACCATAGAACAGATATTAAATAGGATATCGGTCCATTTAATATACTTTCTATGGATCCCATACATTATGTGGACTTCAGTGCTCATTTATGGACACACAATTGTTACATGTTCCTCCTTTAACTACCGCCTAGTTTTAGTTTTTAGTTCTGTTTTAGTTAACTACTAACCTTGGGTTGCATGTCTGTCTGCAGCAGACTGTTGCATGTAACACAGCAAGAAGGACAGTAACTCTAGTCCCACAGCTCTCACACAGACACAGCAAGTACAAGAACAAGTGACGTGTACTTCAAAGTGTACTCAAAGAAGCAGCAGAAAGAACACACTCACCTACATGCGACACTGCAGAATAACACAGTTGTCAACTCGAACTTTTTGATAAATGGCTTTTCTTCCATTCTCCCTCTGATTTGTCATGTTTCAGTAACCAGGAGGCATTGCTTTCATCTGCAAAAGGTACAAAGCAGAAGGAGGAAAGATGGTGGCGTGAGGAAGTGAGATATACGGTGTCTGGTGAAAGCACCTGAGTTTTGCTTATCATTTTACTTGTGAATTATTAAATAGAATCAGCAAATCAATCAAACAAGCAGCCAATCAGTCAGTCATCCAAAAGCGAGAGATGAAAAGGGACCAGGCAGAGTGAGAGAGTGGGTTTGAAGTATTTCAGGTTTAGGACTGTGCATTAAGAATTTATGGGATCTAAGTGATGCTGGTTTGAGATTACAGCAGGGGAGAGGTGCACTCAGCTGTACAGTGATACCAGCGCTTGGCAGGGGGGAAAATACTGAGTTGTGTGTACCATTTGACAGTGGGGGGTACTTCTCAAATATACACACACAGGAGGAGGAGGAAGCAGAGTCGTGGGTGGTAGACAAAATATTGTTGACAGAAAACAACTTCTACCCTTTAAGTAACAAGATGAACTCTGTGAACATTGCAATAAAAGTGGGTCATAGTGGACTTGCATAATAATTATAATCTAACATTAATGGATACATTGTGCAATATGGACCCCATTTCCCCATTCCTTTCTTTGTTTTCGTTAATAAGTCATT
The DNA here is from genome assembly GCF_056507025.1 of Lutjanus erythropterus. NCBI lineage: Eukaryota > Metazoa > Chordata > Actinopteri > Lutjaniformes > Lutjanidae > Lutjanus > Lutjanus erythropterus. The sequence goes on along the minus strand of NC_139323.1, from coordinate 11,487,050 downwards.
AATGGGGACAACAAATGTTTAAAATGGTCCAGCATTAAGCAAGAACACTGCAGCTGGCAGGTGCGAAATAGGCTGTAATGTAATCCCTCCAGGCAGTTGGGCACTGTCAATGTATGTCCAGTAACAAGGTCCGCTAACAGGGTTTAGCATTAATGTTTTTTTCACCTGACCGGTCGGGCAAATGGGCCAGAAATCTATTTTCAAGGTCAATTTTTCCTTGCCCCTATACAGATCATTTTTAATTAACAGTTATGAAATAATGCTTTCAACAAGCCATGTTGGCAAGTATGCAGCGAATGATGAAAGTATGTTTTTTGAAACATGATCCGCTGTGGTAATTAGTTTTGCAATTATTTGACTTGCCTCATGTTTTGCACTGACAAGGTTCCCGAGGAGGGGGTGTGAGGAACCCTCTTTGCTGCCGTGCAAGCGACTCTGTCCCGTCTTGTTATGGCAATCCAGTGATGTTTTTCAGACGCTTGATGTGTCTTTGAAAAATTATATACATTTTCTGCCTTGTCTTCACACTTGCGGCCCACATCCTATAACACCACCCAACTAAAATCCTCCTCCTGGACTATTGTAAAGCTTGCTTGTACTTCAGCTCATAGTTTGTCTTTATCCACTGCCATTTTCTGTGCCTGATTGGTACTGCATATGTGCAAATCTCAAAAGTGAGAAGGAGGCGAATGGTTCACTCCTTAGTTACTTCCATCATTAGCTCTGGAAAAGATGATATGTTTAATCCTTTGGTTGCTAGATTTACTTGACCACCTTAACATGTTACTTGCCCTGGGCAATCCTAATTGTTGTACATTTATCATCTTAAAAACACCTTTCAAACTTGATAGAAACAAACTGAAATAAACTTAATTCACAGAGACAGCTGTACACATCTTTTCTCCATGTTGCCTCACTGATGTCCAACCTCCCTCTCATTCCTCTCCTGATATTTTCAATGCAACAAGTATATATAAAAAAAATGAAGGCCTTGCATATAAAATAAGATACTTGGAAGGTGAAAACAATGATAACAGCAAGCGAAGCTCTTAGGAAGGACAACTGCTCTTAAACAGTCAGGAGGTTCCTGCCAGGCCTGATTTGTAAGAGACCAAGATTACAAGACAGATTGAGCATCTGTCCTCTTGAAGCTGCGTTCAGACAACACACAAACACACATGCTCACATAACATGTCTGCTTCCTTAAACAGCATGTGTCTGCTTACCAGGCCCCGGAGTAATAGCAGTCATTACCGGCGCACGAGCAACACAAGCACACACACTCACCGACACTCTCTCTCTCTCACACACACAGACACACACATTGTCCGGCAGGTTATTACAGCAGCAGTGTAGCTTATTACCCTGCCTCAGCACCACTCAATTATTCAGCCCAAGTCCACGGGGATAGGAGAAGCAGCTCAGTGTGCTACTTACAACACGCCTAAGTAGGCCAAAGAGACTGAAACTAAAGTATGACACACAGACGCACCATAGCATCACTGTGCAGACCGAGGAAACTGGGAACTCCAAGCACAGATGACACAGTTTAGGAGCCACTTTAGGAATTCAAAGTGTGTGTGTGTGTGTGTGTGTAATGGTTGACTCACTTTTGCTGAATGGGTAGTGACTGCATTATCAATTAATCTGCTGATCGTCTTCTCAAATAATCGATTAGTTGTTTGCTTCAAACGTCAGAAAATGGTGGAAAATGGTCACTGTTTTCTTAAGCCCAAGGTGACGTGCATCCATGTCTTCTTTTGTGCACAACGCAAAGATATTAAAATATATTTTCTGTCTTTAAAACAGGAAAATGTTTACATTTGAAAAGCAGAAATCAGACATTTCTTTCTTTAAATTAAAAGACTCACAATCTAAATCCAAATATCTGGCAATTAATTTAATACTTGACAACTAATCGATTATAATCAGCTTATCATTGCAGCTCTGCAAAAATATGTCTTCATCATTGCCAGATTTTGCCCTCTATCGCTGTGAAAATTGAGGTATTCTTCAAAACATTCCCTTTGACCCTCTTTAATAGAAATAAAACTGGCATATCCCCAGTCATATATACCTCAGCTAGACTGCCTACATACACACAAACCACAGAGGACAATACAACCTTGCTGGATCCCCCAGTAGTTTATTAAATACTTTCACAATCTTGTGGAGAAATACTGAGCGAGGCGGCAGTGGGGCTGAGAGTAAAGAGAGTGGAGGGAGCAGATCTATTTTAGAGTGAGATTAAGCAGAGCTGTGTTGAAATAGAAGTCCTGACCGACCAAGCCATGATCTGGGGACTTATTAAAGACTCTTATTAAAAGTTAAGGAAGGCCCTAAGACCCTTACAATAAGAGAGAGAGGGGGGGAGGGAGGAGTGAATCACACAGCAGAGGGGGGAGATGCGTGTGGTGGAGAGAGGATTGAGTTTAAGCTCTTTCTTTCCTTCCTTACTTCCTTCCCTCTATTCCTTTTATCTGTTTTCACCAGCACACAACTCCATGACCAGCTCCCTCCCCACTCATCTCCTCCTCACTGACTCCTCCTCACTCTCCAACCAGGTCAGCTAAATAAAGTCCACAGTTTTAGCCTAATTTCTGACAGTCTGAATGCTCGACGCAGACACATAGCTCGAATATGCACACATACACACACATACTCAGTCATTAAGTGCTGGTTGTAGACAGGATTGGGGCGTGACGGAATAAAAGTAACAAAGTTACACATTTAAAATAGAAAATATGAATAACTGATAATTTAACTGATAACATTCTTAATACACTTAATCTAAAAATAGATTACTTGAAGGGATTACTTCATTTGTTTTTGTATTATTTGCTCTAAAATTCATGAGGCATGCACTTCCCATAAACAAATTTTTCAACATGTGCAACAATTTGTGCACGTGCACTCACACATCATGAGAAGTGAAGCACAGCCAGGACACTTTTTGGCTAAAAACATTTCACCTACAGACATGGTCAAGAAGTTTTGCAACATTACAGTGCGAGCTCTGCATGCCATCAACCAAACTGCTTTCTGCATCAAAAGACGTCACATCTAATTTGAAGTACCTTGTGGAAACTTTAACTTTGCTGTTTGAGGGTCTAATGTTAAGAACAGAGGGTGTTGTACACTGTACTTGAGTCTCCTGAGGCTAATTGTGATTTTTGGCTTTATATAAGTAAAATTATACTTTAATTGCTCCTTATCTTCTCAAACTAGCTGGCTAATTAGGGTCATTTAATTGCTGATATGTTTCACTAAAAGGTGCCACATGTATGAGGTCTTTATTCAGCACATGATTCATGTTATATTCTTTGTTCTTTGGGTGTTACAATTTCAGCCTTCACTTTCAACAATCAGATCAAAAGGCAAATCAGTGATTCTCTCACTGGGCTATTTTTTTTTTTCACTCCACCCCTGCCTACTTGTGACATACGGCACATGTCCAACAAAAAAAGCATGACACTTCAAAGACAACACGGGGTAGTTTACTGGCCATTACATCACACGTGCTACTACACAGATTATAAATCTTTTTAAAGATTAGTTTTAAAATATAAATGACTGTTGTTAGGACACAAATCCAATGATCAAGACTCAAATCCTGATCTTAAAACTGGAAGTCAAATCTGGAGTTTACACCCCTATTCTTTGGACATGTGTGGTATGCATAAGCTGCTCTGTGTGACCTGTGAGAACAGAAAAGGGATCTCTGCAGTGAAGCCATTCCCAAAAGCAAGTGTTAACTACAGTCAGAGTTATTCAGACAAATCAGCCCAGTAAGATAATTTTTAAATATTCCAAAAGTAATTGAAAGTACTTAGAATATGTTACTTAACTTGACTAATCTACTGAAATGTGTTACACATTACATGTCAGGGCCTAAAAGTATCCCTCCTAACACGGCTCATAGATTTGAGACCGAATCCTTTTTTCCCTGTATTGCTACACAGTGCACAGCACGGTCATTGAGCATAACACAGGCCCGATGAGCGCTGATTTGGTTCAGTGCAGTCCTGTGTAACTGCAGCCTATCCCATAGAGAGCAGAGGGAGTGCTGTACCACCTGCTTATTGATCAGTTAAAAGATGAGGCTTGCTTGAGTTAAACATCCGACGCCAAAGGGAGTGTTAGTGTAGAGCTGCCTTTCTACCTTCCTTGGATCCCTGGGGATGCAGATCGAAGACCATAGTGTGTGTGTGTGTGTGTGTGTGTGTGTGTGTGTGTGTGTGTGTGTGTGTGTGTGTGTGTGTGTGTGTGTGTGATGACATTAAACAACCAGAGGAAAAAGGATAAAGTATAGTATATATACATACGTTTTCCTTCATTGTTTTGCCGCTTTCTCTTTTCCTCTCAGGCTTTCTCTAAATACTACCCATCATCAGCGCTTTGTCCTTCAAACCAGAGCAGGCAGGAAGCATAATGGAAACCATGGCAACGAGACAGCCAACAGACAGCACTGCTTAAACTGAGTGAGGATGGATGGATGTATGGATAGATGGGGTTTTCTGAGAGGACAACTGAAGGGGAGGTGAACTGAGAACATGTGTGGGAGAACAAAAATAAGATTCTCAACACTCGTTTTCAACACCCTCCCCCCCTTTATGGTACATGCATGTAATAAGCCAGACGTAGACACACACACACTTCAGCAGCACACAGAACTTCATTTTCTTGGCAGATCTGTAGGACTTTGAGGCATAATGTGAGCCGGTGCTTTGGTTTAGCAAGGGCTCTGTGGGTTTTTCTTTACAATATCTGAGTCTCAGCTATCAAAGTTTCTCATTAAAACATGCACAGCCCACAGAATTCAGCTGGACTCGAACCAGCAGAAAGCATGCAGTTATTCCCAATCACTAAGGTTTTGGCACTAAGTCTATTTTATGAACCTTAGCTAACAGCATGTAGTAACTGGCATTAAAGTTTCCTCAGATGTTATGCAGGTTCCCCCTGTGGTAAGCTGGAATTATAATGTCAAATTTAAAACAAACGTCACAGAAACAAATGTACAAGGATTAATGTGAAATTATTCTAATTTATTCCTGGCTTAATCCCTCATAATATCCCTGGTAAGTAGCTGTAAGCAGGCAGACACAAATATACTCGCAATCTGTCTCCTATACACATACAGAGATGCCTAGAGAAAGTCCTCTTTCCCTGAGTAACCACCACCAACCACCACAGATTGTTCTCTTCTTGTTCAGACATGTTTACTCATATGTAACAACTTGTTGTTTAATTCAGCTAAATAAATCACAATTTAAAGCAGCCTTTAAACAATAAGGAACATGTTTTCAGCAAAGAAAACTGCTATATACACTACTGTAGCATGTTTTAGCCCAATAAATGTTAACTTATATTGTGGCATGTTTGAGCTTAATAATCTAATTATAGCTTTATAGGATCTTTTTTTAGCCTAATAAATTTCAGCTTGGATGATTTAGCATTTAGCCTAGCAATTTTTGTCACAGTTTGCCATCATTCACGTTCTTTTTGAACTGTTCTGTATTTTTGAGTTCTTGATAACTTTGTAATTTTTTTTTATTTGAGTGGAGGCCTATAATAAGCCAAGGCTCACCTGTGCAATAATCATGCTGTTTAATCAGTACAGCTGTATGCCACATCTGTCAGGTAATGGGTCATCTTGGCAAACGAGAAGTTCTCACTAACATGAATTTTAACAGATGTGTGTAAAATTTTGAGAGAAATAAATCTTTAGTCAAATAAATTTGAACTTGAAGCCCAATGAACTCCAACTGGTTGCATGTTTTGGCATAATAAACGAGTTATATATGTTAGCAAGCTTTAATCCAATAAGTGTCAATAAATGCAGAAAAATTTAACGGGGGTTATTAACATGATTAACATGATTAACCTGAACTACAGCTTGTAGCGTGCAAAGTCGGTGGGTTATCATCCTTTAAGCATTTTCTCTTGTGATTATGACACATATTCATTAACAGTATGTCAAAAATTAAGCGTATATCTTACCTTTAGCTCATTTGTCCCAGTCCATGCTCGAGTGTTATCCCTTGTCTCAGGCTGGTTCCTGACACTCGGTGGTGAGCTGGCTGCTGCTCCCCTGTGCTCCAAGTGAGAAAATAATATGCAACTGTGGTTTTCTAAAGCTTCTTCAGTGATAAAATTGCGCCACAGAAATACTGCTCTAATCATAGTTGGAAGACCCAAAACACCTCAGTTAAACTCACACAGGTGTTTTCACTTACTCGCCTGATTAGACCTCCTTCCAGGTGTGGATGATTACAGACCGTCCTGCTTGATAGACATCTCCCTCCCGCACAACTTAGTATTCCTTTATCATGTTTTCTCCGCAGTGCAAATTACATGCTATACATCTGCATTGAATAAAATAACCTCAGGTCATTTCATAGCTCCTCCCTCCAACTTCGACCTGAGATGTGGCCTAATCAGAACAACTGAGAACACCTGTGCAGGTGTGCAAGGCCTCTTAGGCTAATTACTGGCTGCTAACAGGTATGTGCTGTCTGGTTTATTTCTGCAGTTAAGAAGCTGATAGAGGTCCTCATTCATGGATAAAACAATGGCCAACAGAAAACAGAATCTTAAGCCCAAAATAGACCTTTGTCAAAGCAGCTGGATTGGCATGAAATAGTTGGTGAACACAGGTGTTATCAATGACACCAATTACGGTTTAATTTCATTCAGGTCAAACAGAGTCAGGGTGCTGCTACTGTGCATGTTGGCTCACTGGAAAGCATCTGCACTACACAAAATGGAATGGGACCTTAGTAATGTTGGCAACACCTTTGTTTGTTACAGGACAGTTGTACCAGTCATGCAACTATGTTCAAACTGCAAGCCTCAGAGCTCAGTTTGGATTTATTGCTCATATCTGGTCATGTTCCTGACACAAGCTCCAAAAAAAGGACAATAACAAAGACTATGGAGGTAAACGTGGAGGCCACTGAAGTCAGTGTATATATGGTTTAATTTCATTTATTAGTATTTATCATTTATTGATGTGCAGTTGAAGCCAGTGAATTCATAAGCAGATGATAATAAGAACAAGGATGAGGAGAAAACAAGCCAAATTTGTAATTATAGCTTTTTGTGGAGCAATGGCAGCTACCACAGTATGGAGGTGTGTGTGTGTGTGTGTGTGTGGATGCGCAGTCGGAGCCAGGAGTCGTGGGATTGTGACGTGAATCGCTTCACAGAAACAGAAATCAGAAAAAGATTTCATCCAAAATTTCAGGATTAAAAGGGATTAATTTTAACTACACCTTCCAGTGCCTCTGATGGCAAAACACTTAAGGCAGGTGGGAGATGTAAAAATTGCATGAATTCTGATATGACTGATTGCCAAAAATCCGACCTGGATTTGATTCAGGACTACATGTGAAAAATCAGAAATGAAATAATCAGATTGTGTCGTTCACACTGTCATAAAAAAAAATCAGATCTGAGTCACATATGAGCAAAAAAAAAAAATCACATTTGAGACAGATTTTCCTGCAGTGTGAACATAGCCAAATCTTCTTTACACAAGTCAGCACAGATCATGGTGCAGGCTCTTCAGGAAATAGTGCCTTGATGAATTGGTGGGAGCCTCCAAAATCTGACATATCGGAGTTTCCTGCTCTGTGAACACACTTCTAAAATCATACATGGGTGAAATCATCATCATTTTAATATCATCAGTATTGAAGGTGTTCTTCTAAAGTCAAAGCCATCAAAGCACACTTGCTGTACTTTCCAGAGTTGCTCACTACTTTAGCCAGGTCGGTTACAGTTTGTTAAATGTAGCTGACACTGACAGTGTTTCGGTCTGAATCCCTCTCTCCCATGTTGATGGATTCACAGGGATCATAGAGGAGCTGAGAGGAGGAATATGATGCACTGTTGCACAGACAGACTCAGAGATGGGTCTGTGCTCTTGGCATGACTTAAAAAAAAAGCATGTATTAGTTTGGATTATTTGAAGTGGGGTGGTGTGAAGTACTTAGTAATAGTCATATGCCCCCAGTTTGGAGAAGCAGAGATGAGCACCAGCATGGAAGCTAAACAATGTGCTGCTGTGAATAGGGTCAGCAACAAAATATATTTAAGCCAGTTAAAAAAGGTCCACCTAAAAAAATAAATTTTAAGGTAGAGTCTGTAGGATTTGTCTGAGATGTTTGTAAATGCATCAGGACGTCAAATACCATCTTTTAGGGTTGGTGAAATGTTGCAGGCGCAGCAAAACAATGAGAAAAAAATAAGGAAATGCAAGCAGAGGGCAGGGTCACTGCAGAGTCAGCCTCCACCATGCATTTCTCACGGTTCATAAGTGATGATTGAAAGGTGATTATATAATATGAGTCTATACATTGTTTGTTTTTTTTGTTTTTTAGAAAAATGTTGCAGCTTATACCTTTATATTTAAAATGCTTTCATCACTTTACTTTGCCATCAGACAGCCTTTTCTAATAGGAGACCACCATTACATAAGTCAAATATCACTCTCTCCAAAACGACCAAACTCCATAAGCAAAATCAGTTATTTTACCTCACAGAAAACTAGAGTTGCTGGTCTACCACTGCCTCTATCTGTTAGTTTGTGTGTGTTATTGTGTGACTTTGATGTTCAACAGATACTTTGGAGTTTCTTAAGTCACATAATAATATAAACAAACTAACAGATCAAGGCACTGGTAGAGCAGCAACTCCCATGTTCTGCAGGGTAAAATGACCAATTTTGCCTATGGAGTTTGGTTGGGTTCAAGAGAGCAATATTTGTATTAAATAACTGTGGTTTCCTATTAGAAATAGGCTGTCTGGCAAAGTAAAGCGGCAAGAATATTCTCAATATAGTGTACACTTACACAACTGATATTGATTTTTTTAGGTGGACTTTTTTTTAAGTGGCTAAAATTAGTTTTGTTGCTGATCCTGTCCACAACAGTACATCTACTGTAGCTAACACTGACTATTGATAAATAACTCATACAACTGTACATCAAGTAATCCCTATCCCTTTAAATTCTGTGTCAACTTTGATTTAATTTCATTGTCAACCATCTTTAATCTCACTTAGTCACCGCCACCTGTCCTTGAATAAACCGTACTGTTGCATGCTGTTCATTTTTCTCATCAGCCCATAAAAAGAACTTGTTCACTATCCTAATATGCTTACTCTGAGTTGTGGCTTGATGTATGCGCTCAAACACTGAAAGCTACCGGTGTCGGAGCAGCTGAGGAAGACTGATTTAAACCATTTCATCTCATCTCATTTCCACATCCTCTAGTCCCCCTCTGCTTCTGAAATCTTCCTTCCCTCGTTCCCTTCATTAGATTGCACCCTCTCGTTGTTGAAAGACCGGGAAGAAAGCTGGTTATTCAAATTTAAATCAACACTGACAGAGAAGCAGATGTAAAAGGAGAGAGAGGGGTAAAGAGAGCTACAAAGCTTGTACCTGACGTTGTTAGTATTAATGTGATTCCACTGCGAGGGTTGGGATCGATGCAGTCAGATGAGGGACTGTGTTAACATCCTAATCTCTAATAGCATCAGAGCAGCCAGGCTATAAAAACCTCTACCAGTTCAACCATGAACACACACACACGCACACACACACACACACGAGCACAGATCGAGAAGATAAGAGAGAGACGGAGAGGACACGAGGAGCCATTAGAGGAAGACCTGTATTGTGCGTTGAAAGAGAATACCCAGATAGCCTCGATGACCCCACGCCAGACTGCTCCCACAGTGAAGTTCACACAGCAGAAAGCAGCTTCCAGGAAAACCGCTGACCAAAGAACACGTACAAAATACCAGATTTAAAACTGCAGGTCAGTTTTCATCTCTGGTTTATGTCTGAACTCTCTGCAATAAGAATTTTAGACTTTACTGACTGAGGCATGACTCTCTCAGGCTGGCACTGTATATGTACTGTATGACTAATGCAGACATTAACTCCCACATTAGTTCACATTAAAGCTGCGCTAGACAAGGCTTTTATGTAGAGGAGGGGATGCACTGTGTTATCAGCCTGTTTTGCTCCACAGAGGAAAAAAAAAAAAAAAAAACAGTCTTCCTGATCCTGAGCACCACAGTTTTGCCCTATTTGCTAAAAATAACATTTTGGTGTCAGGTTTGTTCAGTGGGGGAAAATCTTCTCAGTGCACATGAAGTGACAATGTGAAACTTAGGAGCAAAATACAAAAGTTACTCTTAGACAGCAGAAAGTAATTATTTGAAGCATGTCTCCCTCTTCAACAAGACATCCTGGTCTGAGGGGGGCGCCGTTGTGTCAGTGGGTATTTACATATATACATACATAAAACATATTTACTTATAATTCAGGACAGTTTGTTCTCGATGCCATTTGTGGATGTACAAACTACAAAGATAGCTAATTTTAAGTTCAAGTTTTAATCACCAATTTAGATAGGCACCATATGAATAACATCTGTATAGGAAGAACCATGAAGTTGATTTTTGATTGGTGTGATTCATCATAACGGCTTTTACCATTAAATGTCTTGAGCACAAGATTCGCCTCTTTGCAGATAAGGCAGATCACTTAATCTGTCCCCTGAGATCTGACAAAGTAAGTAATACTTTTTCTAAAACCTCCTTTTTCTTCTCAACCACAGTGTTTTCCCATAGTGGCTTTTCCATCTGACTTCAAAATTAAACTAGAATAAGAAAACGACTGTAAAGATCAAACTGGCAGGTTGTCGGCCACTAACTTTAGTAAACAGCGAGCACTGGTGACAGACTGTAATTCTTGCCACACTCACAAGGTGCGACTAGGTGCCATGGAACCAGTAGTTTTCTACAAGCTGTCATTCCTAACCAGACATACACTTATTAGGGGGTTGCACTTTCAGTTTTTACATCGCTCAAAATCTTACACACTGGACCTTTAATCAGGTGGAACTAAAATTTCAATTTCAAGTGGATGCCAAATGGAACGCAGTATCTGGGTATAAATAAAATTAGGTAAGGATATAGAAGACATGCCTGTCTAGAAACAGTCCTACAGAAAACCAACTTAGACACATGCAGCAAAGTTAAGCTTACACTATGGGGGAAAATTAATGTCATAAAAATGATGGTGGCTCCTCAAATTAATTATATACTTATGATAGACTCAGTAAAATATGCTCTTCCAGGGACAAGGGAGGTTTAGGCCTACCAGACTCAAGATTATACTGTACTGTCTTTGAAATGGCTAAACTGGCTAAGCATTGGACTAAGAATGAGCAATTAGATTGGGCGAACGAAACTTGTCTTTCCACTTCAGTCCTATTGACTTACAAATGTATGAACAACACAGTGAATCCTATCATGTCCCATTCTAAAGAGGTGTGTGGAAACATACACAGGATGTACAAGATTTCATGTTATAAACAGTTATACTCTTCATTATGGCATAATCCTGAGATTAAGATTGGAAAAAAACAACAATATGTTGGGAACAGTAGAATGTGAATGGTGCACAGCTTTGGAGACTTGTATGAGCAGGGTGTGTTCATGTCGTATGCTAATGCAGTGACAAAGCATCATCTAAATGGAAGGGGCCATTTCTAGAAATATCTACAAATAAGAAACTACTTAACTTTCAAGGCAAAACTGAGAATGCTCTACAGTATTTAAGTAACTGGGCAGGGACAACATTACCATTATCTATGTCTATTAGGTGACAAGTCACAGATACCTCAGATTTCAAATGAATGGTGTTTGGTTGGCATCATAACGGTTTAAACATTGGAAAACCCCATAGATTTAAAAGAATAGGCAAATCGACTGACATAAACAGCTTCATATGAGCACATGCTCAATAAAATAGATAGAAATAGATATAGAAATAAATCCAAAGCTCATACCTGGGACCATTTTTGGACACATATCACACTTAATTGGCAACCTGTCCTAACCATTGATGTTTTCTCACTCTGCAGTTTTTCTTTTTCTTGTTTTGCTTTTTTCTTTTTCTTCATTTTCCTGTTTCTTGCCATGTAATGACTAATAACAACTGACTGGTTTGCTCATCTTGAATTGCAAATGATGATGCCATGCACAGAAAAGCTGATATTATAAAAACCTGAATTACAAAAATAAAAAAATAAGATGGACCTAGCCAATGCTTAGGGGTGCAACTGAAGATTATTTTCATTGTTGATTCATCTGTCAATTATTTGGACAATCCGTTCACAGTTGTTAAAAATGGTGAAAAATGTCGATCATTTGTTCCCACAGTCCATGATGATGTCCTCAGATGTCTTGGAATCAGAGAATTTGATCTTTTTTTTCTTTAAAAATGACTAATAATTCTGAAAACATCTGCAACAACATTCTGAAACATTTGACTACATACATAATTTAGGGCAGTTCATTTTTGCTGCCATTTGAGGGTGTACAAAATACACATTTAGACTTATTAGACAAACTAATATAACAGTATACAGTAAGATTTAGCTACAGCAAGGCTACCTCTGCCAAACACTCATGCCACATCAGCTAAAAGAGGTTTTCTGTCCCCTGACCTGTTTGAAAAGCTTTTTGCTAATCAAAGTTTGACAAAAAAGGAATAAATGTTCTTTATTTTCTTCCCATTGCTTTAAAACATTCCAAATCTAATTTTGACTCATTAGTAAGCCCCCGGAGTACTTCTGTCTCATACTGCAGACACAACCTCTGAGACTCGCATGTGTGCGTGTGTGAGACAGCATCTTTAATTACCCAGGTAACACAGCCAGATGCTCCATCACTCTGGCAATGGCAGTGATTAAAAGCAGTAAAATATTCATTTCAATCAGACACCCACATGCCACATGTATAATTAATGCGCAGCGGAAGGACAGAGCAAGTTTTACCACAAGCACACACACACATTTTCATCACCATATTCCCTCTGCACGCCGCAGCCAGCTGATGCATGTGTACGTGTGTGAGCATGCGTGTGTGTTGGGGCGGATCCAAGAAATGGAACCGCGGATGAGCCACTTCGAACAACACTGCACAGGGAGGTCAGAGGGCAGCCAGACTGCATTCTGGGACATCATTCAGCCACCTACACAGCAGATGTGTCGGGTTGCTCTCTCGCTGCCCCGACTCTCTCTGGGAGTGTTTTTGTTGGGGAAACAGCATCTTGAGTTTGCCGTCTATTGTGCATTCAGCTTCCTCTGTTGTGGGTGTGCTACCTTTTCTGTTCCTTCGTCTGCTTGTCAATACCGTGGAATACCTGCAAGCAGTTTGTTGGAGGTCTCAGAAGCAGTCTGATGTCTCTGGTGGGCGGAAGAATATACAACCACAAAACAATCTGAGACTTCAGGTGAATTTACAGACATAAAGTCGACATCTGATTTCTAACTCGCTTCGTGGAACAGATCTTTTCCGCTCTAGGCTACACATGTGGATGCAGAGAAGCCACACAGAATACAGTAGGACTTTCCCATCCAGCATTTGAGTTAAACTGTTAAAAAATCAACTGTTTGATTTAAATGCAAACACCACACACACACCTGAAATAAATCCTTTCTTTCCCCTTTCCAATCCCCATGGTTCTACTTTGTCTGTTTTCTATTTCTGTCCTTTCAATCCATTTGACTGCTGTCTCTTTGTTTTCCTTGATTAAGCTCTCTGTTGCAGTATTGTTTAGACTCCAGCAGTAGGCTACAATTACTCAGCGCAGTGTGTGTGTGTGTGTGTGTGTATTGTATCACGCTCATTACAATTACCTCTGGGTGTGAGTGTGTCATCTGTTGCCTGCTCATGTTCCAATTTCTCTCTGAGTGGTGAGGGAGCTGCATCCAGATGCTTCAGCGTGTACATGACAATGTGACCAGGAAACAGAAAGTCTCCATTAGAGCTAAAAATTCTAAAAAAGGTCAAATCTGCGTGACCAGGAAGCGAAACACCTTCTCAGCTTCAGTTTACTCATGTTTTCCACACTTGAAAGCAGGGAGGTCCATGCTCGGAAGGGAACTGGGATGTTGCTCCGATGGTCTTTAATACAGAGATATCAAAAGATTGATCTCGTATTCAAGAAGCAAGAACTTGTAACAGTTGGCAGGCATTACAAAAGCACCGCGGCGAAGCTGACTGATGGGAATTCTCGTAGCTTCCATTTGATTATGACTGGCTTGGTGTAATCTCGTCTCTGAGATTTCCAAACGTTACATCTGTCTGATGATCAGCTGTGAGAGGCCGGCGAGGAATTTCCCCAGGAGCTTGGCATCAATAAGTAACTGCGACTACTGTTGCTACCACACACACACACACACATGCAAATACACACATGAACACTTCAGAGGAAACTGCCAACAACTGAGTCTACATCTCTTCTCATCTTTTACCCACTGTCTAATTGGATGGTGAGACAATGTGAGGGTTTTGATGTTCTTATACAAAGTCACAGACTCATAATTTTCTCTTACTCTCTCTCATATACACTACATAATATATTCAACAGAGATATAAACACAACACCTTTGTTTTGCTCCAATTTTTCATGAGTGTAAATAAAAGATCTGTGACTTTTTCTATGTAAATGAAAGGTTTATTTCTCTCAAATTTTGCACACAAATGTGTTAGCAAGCACTTCTCCTGTGCCAAGATAATCGATCCACCTGACAGGTGTGTCATATACTGATTAAACAGCATGATTGAGTTTGCCTTGGACCGGTCACAATAAAAGGCCACTCTAAAATGTTTGATCATGACAGACGCCATTCATTAAGCATTTATTGAACTCTTGAATTTATTGACCCTGACCTTTCGAAGCACAACCAACGAGATAACAGCTGTGACGATGTAGCCAGACGCAACCATGTGTGTATGGAAGCGACACAAGCAGAGGAGGCAGAGAGTGATGGTCGAAGCTGGAAGAGAACGCCAGACCTGCAAAAGATCTTGCGAGAACAATCATTTTAACTTTTGAACAATGAAGAAACAACGCGTACAAATCTCGCGAGAGTTTTGCAAATCAAGGTTTCGCTTCTAAACAGTGACCAAGGGTGTTTCAGAATTCGCCACACTCTATGTCGATGTCAAGGTTAGCTCATCCATCTGTACTATATACTGTGCTGACATGACGTATAGCGTTGACCTTTGCCTCTCTGTGTCCTGCCATGTGGTGAGGGCGGGACAAATTTCCTCTCATGTGAAAGCCCCTTAACTCTAGTCAGTCACTCCTCATGCCTAAATCTGACCAGCCAACAACGAGCTGAATGATGGCAACGAGTTGTTAAACTCATGGGTAATGATTTTGCCCTCCTGGGTTAAAACTTGTAGCCCTATATGAAATATCTATAGTTCAGTGCTTAGTGAGTGTCTTTTTTTCAAGATAAAGCTGCACATTTTAGTGTGACCAGTCACACCTGTGTCATATTGTGCGTTCCATTTCAAATGGGAAGTCTTCACTCCCAGGTGGATATTTCAACTGTAATGTCCCCTGAAGTCAGATTTCCAAACTTCACTAATCCTAACCTAAAAATCAAAGACGGCTGCTTTGCACATCAACTGTGGTGAAAGCATTTTTTTTTTTTAAAATCAGTCGTACACACAGTACTGTCTATCTGTGGTCATGTTGATACAGATTTTGTATGCAAATAAAAAATAAAAAAAAAACATAATGTGCTGTTATCAAGCACAAAATGTTTTTTTCAACTTGTTATACTGTAACAAAGTCAATTTAGATGTAATGTCACTGTCAGCTCTGACTTCGAGGGTAAATGTAATGCAACAATACTCATGCTGTTTAATCAGCATGTTGAAATGCCATATCCATTGGTGGCTGGACTATCTTGCTAAAGATGTGCTCGCTAACATGGATCTTAACATGTGAACAAATATGAGAGAAATAAACTTTTTAAGTGCACAGAAGAAGTCACAGATCTTTTACAAAAATCAGAGTAAAAACAAAAGTGTAGCATTTGTATTTTTGTTGAGTATACTCTGTTTTCATAATCTTCATTTCTATTGTTGTCATCTTTGATCCGTGAGTATTTTAGTGGATCTTGCGATAGGAGAAAACAAAGCCAAAATAACAATTTTCTTCAAAGTTTTTATTTATTTATTTTTTTGCAAGCCACTTGTAAACAGAGCACGTACCTGCTGAGTTATTGGTATGCAAAAAACAATATTCCCTTGGTTTTTTGGCTACACAGCTTTGCACAAACTCTATCACTGGCCACTTATTCTAATATAGACACAGACGGTAATATAGACCTACCCTGTTCACAGCAGAACAAAGCTTCCACAGCACGTGTAAGGACTATTGACTCGTGTTTTGTAAGCTGATACAAGTCCTGAACCTAAAATGCATGACACAAATGAAATAATTTATCCCAAATGAAAACGCAGTAGTACTTTCTATGATTTCACAGTTTAACCGAGTGTGCTTCTTTGTTTAAGCACACACACACGTTCACACACAGATACCAAAGATTACCAAGATATGAACCATAACTGCCCTCCCTTCCTCATTGTGCGAATGCTCCCGCGGGCTGTTCCTGTAAATAAGAATGTTTTCTCAGTCAACTTGCCTTGTTAAATAAGATTTTACAAAATCCCATGAAAGATTTCTCAAAGCTTGACGGCGGATATTTGGCATTCCTGTGCAGAAGGCTGTGTTTTAAAACCTGCAAACAACCCGGCATAAATTTACACCATTAAGTCCCCCAGGCTAGAGAATGCATAAAGTGCTGTGTGTGTGTGGCATGAGAATGCAGTAGTCATAATGAGAATGTAGATGTCCTCTGCCTGCCATGGTCGAAGCCTCCCAACATGCACACGTAAAGTGCTTACTCTCGTCTGTTGCCGTGTGTCGATGAATAATGCACATATTAATCTTGCAATGTATGGAAGCATTACTAAGATCCGTTCAGTGTTTCCCCGTTCGAGGTTATCTAATTAATGTGGCATTTTGTAGTCACCAGGCGTGGTTAGCATTCTCTGAAGTTCAGTCAGCAGGGTGTTGCAGTACAGGGAGAGGTTAGGTTTTCTTTTCCATTTATCTTTGCTTGAATTTTTCCCAGTAATTTTCTCTAAATTTAGAGTCACCCAAGTCGTGAATTTTCCAACTACAAACCCCTATTGTGCTAGCAACCAGTAGGAGTCTCCAGTGCAGTTAAAAGGACTCATCTAGGGATGATGGGCGGGAACTAACAATTATTATTACTATCAATTAATTTTCTTCATTATCTGATTAGTTGTTTGGTTTATAAAATGTCAGAAAATAATGAAAAATGATGATCATTGTTTCCAAAAGCTCAAGATGACCTCAAATGTCTTGTTTTACCCACAACCCACAGATATTCAGTTTGCTGACATAAGGGAGAAAAGAAACCAGAAAATAATCACTTTTAAGAAGCTTGGATCAGAGAATTTAGATTTTTTTTTGGCTTAAAAAAACACTCAAACCAATTATCATAATAGCTGGTGATTAAATTATTAACTGATTCATAATCAATTAATTGTTGCCGTTCTAGTGGGAACTTCAGCCCTTTACTACCTGTGCACCCAGGGGCTCTGAAATTTATAGGATAATAAAAAAAAGTGATTTAATAGTAAAAAGTTCTGTGAATACACCAATCATGCATTCACCCATTCACTCTTCCAAATAGCCAGTCTGTAAAAAAGTAGATGTTTGTAATAATTACTGAGGATTTCACATCCCCGTCAGCTGTGGGCTCCTTCCTCCTCAGCAGGAGCAGGAACAGGGGCTGCTACAGCTAACTCTGATGCTGAGAGTAGGACTGGACCTTTACTTTCTTGATCCACATTTGGGGAAGGAGGAAGGGCAGTTTGGGCGAACAGAGCTGCAGGTACTCCGATGGGGAGAGAGGCTAGGTTGTGTGGCAGGTGGGGCTTGTGTGCCCCTTCCCGCCCTCCTCTTCCCTGGTTCTTAGTCTTTTCCAGCAACACACGGACACTCTTGGAGAAGACGGTACGAGGGTCAGTAGCAGGTAGTGCAGGACAGGCGCAGCTCTCCCTCAACTCCAGAGCCTGCAGAGACAGACATTAATCACTTAGACTCAGAGGAAATGTATGTACTGACTTATCATAACCTCAGACAATGAGTTAATCAACGACAAGTACAAAGACAGATATGAAAAGACTTTTTAATTTGTGTAATGGTGAGCCATTTGTTGTTTTTGTTTGCAGTGTATTAGAACAAGAAATGAGTTACTTGTTCTTTTTCCTTTGTGATAAGTAGATAAGATATTTCATCAAAACACAGCTGTGAACTGAAATGAATACAACAGGAGGAGGGCGAGAAAGACAGAGAGGGAAATATAAAGACCAGAAACAAGCAAAGATAAAAATGCTGATATAAACTGAGCTAAAGACACCACAGAGAGAATCAACAAGTTCAGTCATGCACAGAGGCTATCAGGCCTCAGCAGTGTCTACGGTTTCAATTCCAGTTTGTGGACCTTTGTTGTGTTTATCTATTCTCCGGCTGTAAGAGACTAGGTAAGGACAAGATATATTTTTCAATTCATATACTACATATCTAACTGCCAGATATGACTATTTAAAACTCCAATGTTTAAAAACAGCGAAATTTTGCAGTATGATCACAACATTGGGATGCAAAAGTACATACCTGCTCCTGGGGCCAGTATCAACACCACAATTATATGGACAGGATCTCAAAGTTGGGTATTTCAAAACTAAGAGATGTGATCCCAATCTGACAAAATTGGAATATGGATTTGGTTATCCAGTCCTACCCAGAATCCAGATCGAATATTATTTAGGGTATTTCAAAACTCCAAGGTGGAAATTAGGATAGTTTTGTTACTAAAAATCAGGATAATCCGGAACCCCCTGGAAAGGTGGATACAAGGTGGACGTAGAGACATGTAGGGTACATGGGATTTATTTTATCATTTTATCATTCATTTCATGCATATTAAAGTGACACAGATCATACCAAAACAATCTATTCTAAATTAAACAATTAACCAACAAAACAAAATTTTAATAAGAACACACAAAAAAAAGTCCAAACTGTTATTGTGTAAAATGGACAGGTACAAAAACAAGAATTTTATGTGTCTTCCCCGAAAAGTGCAACATGCAACATAATTCTCACCTGCATCATGTCTGCAGGATGCAAGTTCCTCACTGCAGTGGAAGCCCCCAAGAAGATAACTCTGACCTACCACTAGCAGCACTGCAACCAAATATTCCAGCTGGACGGTCAATTAGAGACACTCAGGGTCTTTTTTTATCCAGTGAGACATTTAATTAATAACAGTAACACACCTCTCAGCATTTTCACGTCTGTGTTAATTAACTGTTACTTTGACCAACAGATGGAGGCCGATCCAAAGACTGCAAAACCAAATTATGTAATCCTGATTTTGTGATATCTGAATCAGACTGATCCTATCTGAAAATTCTTTGAAAACCCAGGACAAAACCTACAAGATCAGTTTCATCTGGGATAGCAAAAAAGGGATTACATAATCTGGACAATTTTGATCTAGATTAAAACCTTTGAAATACTGGTCCCTGGTGCTGCTGCTCTGCTTGATCAATTGCTTAGGTGGTGCAAATAAACAGGACTCGATATTTGCCCTTGTGACAATTCATTTTAAAAGAGCAACGGCCAATGGAGAAACTCCTACTCAGCTAACTCCGTCACACAGCTACTCAGTCACAGATGACCGTGTTAATTTGACCTGATAATGGTGACAGAGGAAAAGATAGGGGATCATCAAAGTCAGTAGGCTTTGTCCTCTAGAGAGCATGAGTGTCTGTACTGAATTTCAGCTCAATTCGTCCAATAATGGTTGATATATCTGAGTCTGAGTCTGAACCAAAGGGGTCAACTGACCGACAGACAGTGCCATCCTGGCTGCAAATAAGGCTACAAAAAGATACCAGCTCTTCTTCTTCTACAAGCACTTCTTCCCAGGATTTAGAGACATTCTCTTTGTCTGTCTCACGCACCCACACACACCAAACTCATTAATCTCTCACTTAGAATCACCTACAAGACTCTGAGCACATACATGCACTTCGCTTCCCACTCAACAGGCTCTCCCGCTCGTGCTAGCAGTGGACTTAATGCGCTTTGCTTAAGGATGATGAGCGCACTAGTGGAGGCAGAGTGCCCTCAGAAGAGTCGGGTTAAGTAGCTTGATGCTGTCACCCCTCGCAAGGTTAAAAACATCGCATTATGCATCACTTTCAACCGAGTGAGCTCAGCTGTTAACGGGCTCGTATGTGCCGCTATGCCAGATCGAACAGTTTGGTGTGAGAGGGGTTTTAGGAATGCCAGAGCATTTTCTCAGCACACACGCACAAAATGCGGGCGGATGAATCCCCCAAACAACAGTCTTCATCACTTCACTGCCTGTGGCTGCAGCCAGGCCTCGACGATGACTGCTGCTAGAGGTCAATATACCACACAGGGACATGATATGATGCACGAGCACATACAGACAACACACACACACGCTGAACATGTACACACTGAATGGCACAGGCACCTGATGGACAATTAGTGGTTTACCCATCTGTTCGTCTTTCGTGCTTGAAGCATCTGACTGTGTACCAACAGTCCAACTAGCGCTCAAGGTTAAATTGGCTGCTGCCTAATATATTGTACACCTCTCTCTGCCTCAGACACAAACACACGAACACGAGACGTAGTGATCATGGATGCTGACATTATCTGTAGGAGTTGTTGTCTTGCCGCTTGTTGATTTTCTGCTGGCTGTAAAAAACCATTGATTGTGTTGCCACAGTGGCGGCACATTGTGTGAGCCTGTGAGATCGACTCAATTCAAAGCCTCCAAGACATTTAGTTAAGCAGGCATCCCGGCCCCTGTGTGGCAAAATGTTTTTCCTGTCTTCCTAAAACCTTGCATCTTTTCCTCTCCTCCCCTAGTCTCTGCTTCCTCTCTGCCCTCCTCGCCACATGTCTGCAGGTGGATGCACATCTCCCCAGATGCTTCATTAGTTCCATTAAGACTCCTTCAAACAGCTCCTAAAGCTACACTGTTTCTGCTAAACAACAGACAGGTGTAGGGCTCTCTCCTCACAAAAGGATCAAAGAGTCTTTTACTTAAGACAAACGTGTGAATCAGAGCAGCAGGAATGTGTTTACTTATATAATTGAGGGAAGGAAGAAACTCAAGAAGAGCTACCCCTGCTGTTATTTGGACAGAGCACCACTGTGTGTGTGTGTGTGTGTGTGTGTGTGTACCTGCGGTATGAGGCGGTCAAGCTGAGTGAATCTGTTCCTGTGTGACGGGTGTGTGGACAGCCACTCAGGTAAGGTGGGCTCTCCACTCAGCTGGTCTCTGATTTCCATTTGCTGCCAGAATACAGGGCCTGCTCGCACATCTGCACAGGCCTGGGAAGGACACACACACACCTCATGAAATTAAAAACACACACACAATGTGGCATCCCTCTGTCTTGTGCTGAGATGAAAATCCTTCCGGACTCATCATCTGAGTTTAGTTGGACAACAGTGCCCCCTGGTGTCCTGCAGACAAATTACAAGGTTTGGCAGCAGCATTTTGATTAGCCTATAAAGAGCAAAAAAGACATTCAGTGACACCCAAAAAGCACCAATGATCTCTAGTATTGTCGTATTATGTTAAATGAGTAGTTCAGTGATAAACGTACTGCACTTTCATGAAGTTGGGGAACTTGAGAGAGCTGAAAAAACAATGTCAAACCGAAGTCAAAGCAGCAGAGGTTTTAATCCCTTGTATGGGTCAAGCAACAAAAAGCTGGATGCTACATTTCACACACGGCAACTCAATGGCATCTTTCATCAAACAACCACTTCTCTCAAATCCCACATTTCCATTTTTTATTTAAAAAATTACTCAAAATGATTAACCGATATCAGCATAGTTGGGGGTTGATTTAACAGTCAATTAATAATTGAATAATCTTCTAATTCAAACCATTCCAAAGTAAATGCTGGCAGTCTCAATTGTAAATGGCCATTTAACAACAATACACTTACTGAAACTAAATAATAAAATAGCTTGTATTTTACTGAAACATTTTTATATATACCTTTATTTTTATTTCATTCATTAAATTCATAGATTAACATTTTTGTTTTTTGACACTAGAAAGTGCAAAATCCCACTAGCTCTTAAAGATGCGACTGTCACTGACTTTTTTGGATTCCGTCTTCCACCCATCATGCGACTGTACGAAAATGTATGTTTTTATTATCCGTGCTGAATATTTTCCTGATTTTTTTTCAAACTTTGAATATCTCTTTCAGAGTCACAGAACACATTATACAGTGGTTTTCTCTATCTAGCACTCCTCATGATGAATAAAGTGAACTTTGTGTGCAGAATCTGTGGAGTGCTTCTTTAAGTAATAACAAATTGGAGATGATGATACCTTAGCAGCCAGCTGCAATCCAACTTGATCTGCCTCAGCCTCCAGTTTCCTGCTGTAGGGACGGCTAAACATTAACTGAGGGAGAGACAAATGGTTTATGTATGAAGTTATATAAACACTAACACTGATAGACATTTCCTTTAACAAAAGTGCAAATGTAGTCCAGTGATCAGACTTCAAATAGATCTACAATAACAGTATTGTTGTCTTGTCAGTGAACAATGTATAGTGTGAACATTTTCTTCAATTGAGTGAAAATAAGGAAACTGTGTTATGCATTGTATATGGGTATTAACATTCTAGGTCTCACCTGGGAAAGCTTGTCCTGTACCCACTGTCCCAGCAATGCCAGGCTGTCTCGAGGACACACGGCCCAGATGGCTGTCAGCACAATAAGGGACAGGAGGTCCATGACATGAGACAGACTGGCCTGCTCTGCCTGCAGGAGGAGAGCAGGGGGATGAGGGATGAGGAGGAGGAGGTGACAGCGGGGGAAAAAGAAGCAGTGAAGAAGGTAAAGGATCAGGATAAAAAAAAGGAAGATAATGGGATAGTGAGAGAAAAATAGAGGTAAAAAGTTTTGCAGAGGTGAACAAGGCAGCTGGAACATATTGATTGTTCCCATCTATTTTAGTGGAACTTTTACGCTGTAACAGATTTAGAGGTTTTAACAGCCAATCCAACAGAGCACACCTACTGGGTAATACCGAGCCCATCGATGCTCATTCCCTTCATCTAATTAAAATCTCCTTCAAGCATTTCCTCTGAGGACGTTTAAAGTCTTGAAATACCCACAACTTCATTAGACACTTTTTTAGAACAAGAAGAATGGGTTTTTGTAGGCGGAGAAAAAAAAAACAAAAAAAAAACAGCCATCTGTGGAGAATTAATAAAGCACGACAGCGCCCGAGGTCGACAGGACTTTGGTCATCATAGTACAGACAGGATTAGTGAACGCTCGGAGGTGATTGTCAGTGAGTCTTTATCACCAGCTGATGCAACAGCACTGCAACTGATGCCACTTCAGCCATTACTATACTGAGACAGAGTGAGGGGCTGATGATGAATAGTCAGGAGATCTCAGTGTATAATGTGCATACCTATAGAAGGTCCACATACATATTTTTCAGACTTGTGCAGAGGTGACCTGGAAGACTTCCAGCTGTAACTTCCACTTTGCATGCCAGAGGTTTCGAAATGACTAAACTTTGTGCTTGAATATTATTTGCACTTTAAATGTTTTCAGTGACTCATCCTCATAAACAGTGAGGTCTGCTACTATCAACTATGCCTCTCAAATGTCAGCAGACTGTACACACGTCTCTGCAGCACCTCAGGCTCTGCACTCATTCTGTGCAGAGCTAAACAGGTTTCCGTGTTTTCTGCATCGAGCTCAGCAGTGCTTTGTCTCTGTGCGTTGTCAGTGGGTTTCAAGGTCATCCAGGCAAACTTACTGCAGTTAATAATATGATAGTATATGGGGATTATCATGCCACAATCACAACACGGTCTAAAGAAGATCTGCTGGAGCTGGTAGCCCAATTATTTTTCTGGGTTTTTTTTTAAATCAATGATCAGAGTTCATGCTGTACTGCAGTGAAACTTAAAACTAAACTATATAATCAAATCCCAAAAAAAGTTTATAAAAAACTTGTACTTGGCTGAAAAAGCCTTTTATTCATCAATCTATCCTGTTGCTAAACCAAAATCAGTGTGCTGCTCACTGAGACCTAAACCCGAAGGATATAATGTAATATGCACCGCATATGTGTCTTGACTGTTTGTTCTATTTTTAAGTTTGTGTAAAGTGTCACATATGTGCTATACGTTTAAAGGAGAAATCTGTAATATATTTACTGTAATAAATCATGACACGACCATGACATCAGAGATTAAAGAAACATGCTAAGTTGAAGTACTCGTTTCTTTCACAAGAACTCTACAGCTTTAGTGTCTTTTGAAATGTCTATTCTGGTTTGTAACTTGCATTATTGTTTGCCCATTTCAAGTTAATAAGAGTACAAATTACTACCGAATATTTGCTGAATGGGTTAGTGTTTGTTTAAGAGTTGTAAGAAACCATGAATAATCTTTTAGAAAGAGTAGAAGTTTATGATGGTTAAATTTAGCAATATGTTAATGGATATTGGATATGATAATGGAATTAGCTTTACATTGAGCGACAACTGATCTAACTGATCTACTGAACTAAACAGCTGATCAGTTTACAGCATAGGACTTATTGTCACATTATAGTTATTGTTAAAAATATTCTCCTTTAATCTGTGTGTAATCCTTTGAACAGAAATGCCCGGGATGCTAAATTAATTTCAGTCTTTAGTGACAATTAAGTTTTATCGTATTGTATCTTATCGTATCGTATCACACTGAATCAACTTACAGAGTGTCCCAGTATAGCGTGAGCCATCTCGTGTCCCAGGATAATGCTGAGTTGGTGAACATCTGCCACAGCATCCAGCATCCCCGTAAACATGAACACTTGACCATTCTGCATAAATGAAAATGAGATCCAAAATCTGAGCCATATGGTGTTTGGGGATATTCTTTACAGGTGTACAAAAAAGTAGACAATGAACCCGTCTGTGTCTGATCATCTGCCTCAGCCTTCAACATATGTGAACTGCCCCGATGATGTAAAAACACTTATTACTCTGAGCAATTTACAGTAAATAATCACTATAGATTATTTACTTATAATATACTCATATTAGACTTAAACAAAAGCAGACAAAATATAGCTTGATCTACCTTGTCCTGTCACAGAGACACTTTACAGGAGAAACATGTAAAATATGGAGGACCACAAGTGTCACAAAAACAGTAATAAAGCATTCCATTAATTTAAAACCAGTTGTACAGTAAAAGTTGGGATTAATAGAGAGAGCGGCAGTAGCTCGGTCCGTAAGGACTTGGCTTGGGAACCAGAGAGTGGCCGGTTCAAGTCCATCAGAGACTACAGTTTGGACTGTGGACTGGCAGCATGGAGAGGTGCCAGTTCATATCTTGATCAAGACACTGAACCCCTAACTCAGGGCAGCCCCCTCACTCTGATATCTCTTCATTGGTACAGGTGTACAGGTCCTGCTTGTGTATGTCAGGCCTGTGTGTATGAAATAAGAGTGAAAACATGTATTTTCTCCAAGACGGATTAATAAAATATGCCTCCTTCTTCTAAACTTGGAATTTTAATTTTTACAAATTAAATTTAATTAACTCACTACTTAAAGTTAAAATTAACTGAACTAAATAACTAAGTACGTCATTATCTCATATTTTTAAATGGGCAAAAAAAGAAATTACAAAATAATTAACAAATGAAATATTAATCCATTAATAAATGCTTCCAATTGACAAGGGTTTATAAAAACAACATTAAAATCTATACGTGCATCATTTAAAAACACTTTAATGAAATATATTAGATTGAATTAATTGAATTGAATTAAGAAAACAGATGTTAATCAGCCATATAAAAGGGCAATTTTCTTTCCCATTTGCATTTCAATTTCCTCACAGTTTTCTCTGTGCTTATTAGCCATTTGATTTTCTTCTGTCATTTAGCCTCTACTTTAATCTGTCTGTGATGCTCTGGGTCTTGCACAGGTAAAACAAGGTAAAATTATGCAAATTAACCATTAGAAAAAAATATTTATCCCTACTTTTATTGTACATTAAGTTACTGATTAATGAAACACTTTATTACTATTTCTGAGACACGTGGTTCTCCACAGTAGACACCCTCACATATGACTAAGGATGCTGTGATGTGTAAATATAATATGAAAGACTTGGAAATCTAATAATAATAAGAATCATACATAATAATACATTTTAATCTGTAATCTGTCTTTCTTTTACTGACCGGGAGGACAAAGGCGTTGACGTTGGGACTTTGTACCACATGGACGCTCCAGGTGACATCACACACTTCAGGGATGTCCTTGTTTCTTTGTGCCAGATGCTGCACCACCCGCTCCACCACCTGGTGACGAGTGTCACTAACTGGAAGCAGCAGCTCTGCAAACTCCTCCATGTACTAAATTGCAAATACACACATATTTAAGCATTTTAGGAATAATTTCATTTAATGAATTTCTCCTCATATTGAATCAGGTCCTCCTTTATCCATCTACTAAATGTCATCTTAGTTGTCATGACAGTTTTAATCTCAATGAATCTTGTTCAGAGTGTGTGTAAAAAGGATGATTTGTAATTTTTTTTTATCCACAGTCATCCTGTTACAAACAAAGATGCACACACACATCATGTCCTAACCCCCTTCCTCCTTCTCTCACCGCCTCTGTAGTCAGAGCTGCCAGCTCCATGTAGTTTTCTTTACTGAACACCAGGAGGCGGGTCCGTCCCGTCAGCGGGGACTCATCCAGGTGGGTCAGGAGAAGGAGGGCTACAATCACCATAGCAACGCCTGCCCCCGCTGCCAGATGCCAACGGCGCTGCCAGGCCCACTTGCGCATGAGCTCCCTGCGGTTGTCTGGTAGAGCAACCCACCACTTCCTTATACTCCTGTACACAGAGGAAGTCCACAAGGTCTGCCATATCTGTTTATACACACAGCCTCATGCAGTAAATTTAACATCATGTAAAAGAATAATGTGAAGCCTCACTTGTGGCTGGAAAACGTTAATGTTTGGAATTCAGTAGAAAATGCAAGCAGAAAATTCAGCAGCAAATGGTCTACTAAGAAATGCAGGAATTCAGGGAGACCCACTGAGATCAATAATCTTTGTATAATAGTTTTTGTAAGTAGGTCTGGCCAAGAAAGCAGCACCAAAACATGTATAAAATATGTGCACAACAATGTACTATGCACAAAATGCTAAAGTAATGTTGTGTGTTTGCCAAGAGGAAACAGTCAAATATTAAAATAGACAAGTAGGCCAACACTTTTTGAAACAGTGACTAAACAAAACAGGTCTATGTACTGCAGCAGGGTGTTCAGTGATGGTGGGCTGAAAATGTTTCCAAAGTCAGGCTTCTGACTCAAAATATAACTAAATAACTTAATGAATCCTCACTGATGGTTTGTGTTATGGAGTCTCACATGTGCCAAATGATACTATCATAGTCAGTCAGTGATTAATTTTTACCAGTAAATTCTTAAGTCAAATTAGTGAAACAAGATATAACAGGTGAGACAAGACAGAACATAACACAATTTGTGACTTGACAATACTGACAAGCAAAACATGCACTGAGTAGATACAACGGCAACAGCACACCAAAAAACTTAGATGGAGTCTGAAATCAAACTGATGCAACCAAGGTACTGTACTTCTCAAGTTAATAAGGGGTGTCTGTATTAAAGAAGGAGCGTGAGTGAGTGAGCGTAAGTGAGAGTGTATATTAATGGTCAACAGATTATGTTATCTTATCCAGTAACTTGATTTCGGAGGCCCCTGTGAACAAAAGCAATAACGATTCCACCACCATGACCACAAGTATAAGTAAAGAAACTTCTCTGTATGAAAGTCTACTGTTTCTTTTTAACTGGCTAATGTACGACATACTGTAACTCTGCCCGGGAAAACGTAAATACATATTTGTTTCGTTTGATTTCAAGGAGAATCCAACCCAGTGGCAGGCATTAAGAATAACTTTATAGAAACAGCTAATCTTGTCTCTGATGGTCTTGTTTGCTTATTAACTTCGGGCTTTTCAATAACCAGTTCAAAACTCCTTGTTGTAGCTTTAATTAATGAATATAAAAATATATTGGGTTATACAATGGATTTCAGAACACGACTAGTGTTTAACAGAGTGTGGGGCGCAGTAAATCAGAAGTTAAGTCATTCAACTGCATTATTCTATAAATTATAAGGTAATGGATACTGAACACCAGCCAGTAATGGTTTTAGATTAGATATGATATCATTTGATCAATCTAGACAAGACTGAACTTTAGGCAAACAATTACAGCAGGATGCACGAGGATTATTCAGAGCTAACTTTTTCATGACCTTGCTGCCTGCAGATGTGTCTCCAGACATTTTTTGTTTGCAGGGCCAGATTAATAGGTCTAGGTCTATTGTGTATGCCAGCATAGAGGAGCAACAGGGGGTTGCTGTTAAATTAAAAATAAAATTTAAAAAGGCAGTACATGTGCACATTATGATAATGAAAGGGGATATTTTTGCCAGTTAATTAAAAAGTTAATTAACAGAAAAATGGCAACTATTTAAGTAATTCATTTGTTCTTATTTAAATGACAAATAATATAATTGATGCTGATAAAACAATTAAAAATGTTTTCATTATTTAATGAACACATTACACATTGAGCATAATTAAATAATGAAGTGCCTTAAAGCAATGAACACCCTCTCAATTTATCTGTATATTTAACACTAATTATTGCTAATTTGCTTGCGTTACTGTTTACCCTTAAAAGTAAACCACTTCTGAATGTTTTCAGGATAATTATATTTTTATTTACATACCTGCCCAGGATTATAGCTGCGAGCTTCTGCAGAGGTTTGAGCACCAGCCAGAAGAGAGGAGCAGGAAGGGCCCTGACAGGGGCTGAGGTGTGGAAGGTGTGTCTCCTCTGGGTCAGGACAGGACCAGGGTGCGGGGATAACGTGGTTTTGGGACTAATCTGGACATAAACCGTTCTTCCGTTGCTACAGGAAAAGAGAGGCGGTCTTGTCGGAGTGGCTCTGAAGTTACCAGAGTTTGGTGTTGCAGGACAGCTGGTCCGAGAGGACACACAGCGCGGCTTTCTCACAGGATATCTAGCTTGTTGGCACACCTGAAAGTTTCGTGCCAGGTGTGCAGGAAAGAAGCAGAAGCGGCTGCTCCTTAATAGATTAATACAAAGTAAAACCATTGTCCTGGGTGGCAACACTTCCTGATAACTCCTCCTCACACTGGCTTAAAAGCAGCAAAGTCTTTTGTAGCTGCAGAGGACACCAACACGGTCGCCTGTTATCTGACAGGCCTGGAACTCCTCATCTCGATGTAAAAATACGTGTCAGAGTACGACAGCGCTATTTTACTTTGACTTAACCGAGTTAATTTCATATCCAACGGTCATAGCTGTTCTCGGCTGTCAATGTCATTGCAACCATTGGTCGCTAACAGTTAACAGGAAGCTACAGTAACCTTGGTTACCGTGAAGTTATCCAGCAGCCGGACACTGAAATGTTTGCCTCCGTCCCAAAAGTTTTATAACACTTTGGCACGTCGAGTTAAAAAACATCCACGACGCGAAACGTATGTAGTTTCATCCACACGCTGAAGGGAACGGAACGGAACTTTGCCGCTGGCAGCAGTGTGGCGCTCCACCCTCCAAAATAATCCCCCCTAGAAACATCTCCATTAAAAAAACAGTTCCGGTCATACAGCTACAGCGTGTCGCCACAGATTAAATAACTGTTTTTTAAACTTTTTGTTCTCAATGCGCACCAATGGACGAACCAAAACGTGAAAGCACACCTATATTGATATTAGTACAAAATAGCCCTGAGTTAATCGTATCAAATAAAATATGTACTGTATTACTCAGAAAATATTTATAATATAATATAAAACAATATATGAAAGCACCAAGGCACACGTTTAAACCAGACAGGCAGCAAACTAATGAAGTAATGGTACTGACCAGTGAAAATTGGGGTTAATATAGAAAGAAGGGTTTTAAGGGATATTTTAAGGTATAGAATTTGGCTCTGTACAAAGTACACAGACACTGAAAATTTGATTTAAAAATATTTAAAAATTAATCATTCATGACTTTTGTATAGTTGTATATCGCAGTAATAATAATGTGTGGTTATCACAAAATCCAATGGCACACCTGGATTTGCCTCATGAAACAGTAAACACTTAGTAAATATTGAGCTAATAACTATGAATCCCTATGGACAGATTTAACTGAATTCATCTTATTGCTGTACAAACTAGCATTTACTCTAACTACTTTCTGACTTTTCCTTGGAAGAGGCAAAGTTATAAATATAATAGTTATATATAATATAAAACAACACAAAAATATGAAAATAGATTTTTATTCTCGTGTTTAAAAGAAACGTAGAGACCTCAGAAAGTGAAATGCACTTTCCCAATAACACACACCCTCTCTTTTTATGTCTCTCTCTTACACATAAACATTCCCTTGTTTACTCTCTCGCTCACACTCAGACACACAGACGCACACACTGACTCAGGTCACAAACCTGCAGAACTAAGAAAGTAGTGCGTTTTCTCCCACACAAATATGCACATTGAGATGTCTTCAGCCACTTTTGGGGGACATTACATGGACATACATTCCTTTCCTGGAGACTTACCCTAACCCCACCATAACCACTACTTGCCTAACCCTAACCTTTACACTAACCTTAACCACTGATCCAAAAATTAATTTTTCCCAATTGGGAATATAACTTTTGTTTCAAAATGGACAAGCTTTCCCCAGTTAACTGGTCTTTAATCTGGAATGTGTCCACAAAACCACACCTGCATGGTCTGAATCACTGGGTTTTTGGTTAAAGGACTAAAATAATAAAATGTTATAAAAAAAGAAAAAAAAAAGAAAAAAAAAAGAAAAATTTGGTAATACTGATTAAAAAAACTTCATTGTATTTACATGAGAATGTCTGTTGAATAATGTATGAGGTATAAGGACAGTCAAATAACTGGTCCATTACAGTAAATAGTCATGTTCAGTCGACAACACAGAGCCCAGATGTAACACCATGGTGCTGTTTGTCTCAGAGGTTGTTTCTGTGGGCTGTATGCTGCTGTGTGTAGCTCTGCCAGAATCTGGATCAGAGTCTCTTCCTCCCTCCTGGGGCCCCTCCTCACCGATCAGCTGATCATATGCAAGGTCATCTGAGCCTGCCGGTCTGGATGAAATATTTAAAGATTCCCCCTCTTCCTGGTCAGGCAGTTGCTGCTTGGCAATAAAATCTGACAGGAAAAGGTCCTGGATCTGGGTGAGGAAGGTGTCTCCCTCTTCATCTGGCAGGGGCTCCAGGTACCTGGCCAGAGATGACAGCATCTAAAGGGAGGCGATTAAACGAAAAGGTCATGCGATAAAGCAGAATCGGAGAAGGTAAATTCTGTTAATGAATTCATTGGCCACATGGGTGTGTGAATGGCAGGTAGACTGATCAGCTGGACACACCTTCTCCAGACAGGTGAGATGGGAGTCTTTCCGAAAAAATCTGTCCATCTGCACACTCCTACCGAGAATAGAAAAAACAGTTTATACAGTTAGTTGATAAATACAGTACATACTAATACATATAGTTGAAACTCCACCATAAGCTTTACAAACATAACAAATTTTTCCAAATCACAAAAAACCAGTGTCAGCATCTGATCAGATGTCAGGATGACCACTGGAGTCTTGTTTCTCACTCACCCGGGTGCTTGACAGTATTTGTGGATGATCCACTGAGCTCTTCTCAACGTCTGTTCCCAGTCTGGAATGTCTTGTGACGACAGGAAGTCAAATTTGTAGGGCAGCTCTGTGGAGGAACAGAGAGAGAGGATCCACTGTGCTACTGCGAGCAAAAATCACCACCATACATCATCAGCTCTATTTCAAAGCCTCTTGAACTTAAAGGGGTATTATTTGATGTGGGGGTTGTATGAGGTATGTATGGATATCAGTGCATTACCTACAGTAAATGGTTGTCGAACACCACTAGTTTGGAGAAGCAGCAGAAGTCGTGGTTTAGGATGATAAGCAATGTACTGCTGTGGACAGGGTCAGCAAAAATTTATTTTTGTCACCCAGAAAAGGTCTATTAAAAAAAAAAAACAATATCAGTTTAAGGGTATGCTATATTTAAAATATTTTCACTGCTTCGCCTTGTAGTCAGACAGCCTGCCAACGGCAAACTGCCATTATATAAACCAAATATCACTCTCTCTCACTTCACCAGACTCCATTGGCAAAATCTGCCATTTTAACTCGCAGAACACAGGAGGCGGTTCACCACTGCTTTGATCTGTTTGTTTTTTGTGTTATAGTGTGACTTCTGAACTAACGTCTTAAAACACCAAAGTCACAAAATAACACAAACTCACAGATTGAGGTAGCAATAGTCAAGCAACTCCCATGTTCTTGTCTGATGGCAAAGTAAATACAGAAAATATTCTAAATAGAACATACACTGACGAAAACTGAGACTGTTTTTTTTGGGGGGAAAGTAGTTCATTGCTTTGCCTCTGTGCTGGTACTCCTGCCTGCCACTTCAAACTGAGGGCGTGTCGATCATCATCTACTGTAGCTAAAATGCTGACTATCAAGATGTACCTCATACAACCACACTTCCAACAATCCAAGCTTAGCCTAAAACTCTTCTCAAGTTTTGAATCGTGTGCGTGTTTAACATACTCTGTGGGCCTGAAGGCTCCTGGATCTCTTTGACCAACAAGCAGGTGGTCTGGGAGTGGGGGGAGCGATTGGTTGGGTCATACGGGCTCACTATCATCCCGATGAAGGGGGCTCCACCACGTGAGAAATAATTCTGGACCAATCAGAACAAAGGGAATAAGATCACGCGTTCACACGGACCAACTCCAGTGTGACTTCTCTCATCCGTTCACTTTACCTGGAACTGGTCTTGTGTATTTATGTCCCGCACCGAAGGGTTGGGGTGGAAGGAGGGATGTGAGTGGTACCAGCCCACCACACTGAAGCCGAGGGACGTCAGCACGTCACAGGCCTGTGTCTGAGACACCGGGTCCATCTCGCACTGCAGACCTGTGCTCACACTGTTGCATGGCTCTGCTGCACAGATCTGCACAGAGACACAGGATCATTTGTCACCAAGCATAACTTTCAAAATACTGTATGTAGTGACTAAACCCTCTGTCATCAGCATCCACATTGTGTATTTAGTCTTGAGTGTATAGTTTTGACAAATTTAGTACTTTAGATGGTATGGTTTTTAATTCTTATTCTATTTTATCTTTATTTTATAAGTATTATATTGTCACTCACCCCTTTTTCTACCTGTACTGTCTGAGCTGCTGTAATGTGTGAATTTCCCCAGTGTGGGATCAAGAAAGTTTATCTTATCTTGTCTTATCTTCTTACCTTTAATACTTTCTCTTCCTCCCTGAATGTTCCACCTAGCAGGCCGATGACTTCCCCCCTTGACACATGGGCATGCTGACAATCACAAGACATTTAATCATTTCTGGAACATTTAAGTACAGATTAAAGACAGAATAAATGAGACATCTGTTGTAATATCTCAAAAGAGGGATTGAATATAGGCTTGTGTTACGGATGAGAGTATACATAAAAGCTATTTAAGATGACTAACTCTTTAACACGGGTTTTATACAGCTTTAAAGAGTAAAACTTTGTTTATAATAACAGCTGTTTATATTAACTTTGACTGTATATTTTGATTTTTGATTTGATGATAATTTAATGCTCACTAAAAGAGGGCTTATTAATGAAAAGTATGACAACAACATTGTTTCATTACAAATATTATATATATTATAGTTAAATATTAACTTCAAAACAGTTAAAATTAAGTATTTTGCAAACTTTGAAGATTTTGTACAAACCCTGTCAGTGTGATACCAAAAAGAAAATACATTCAGCATGTGTGGTTGTGTGTATATCATACCATGTCCATTATGAGAAGAGTTTCTGCACACACAATAACCTGGAACGGTTCCTGGGAAGAACAGCAAAGAGGAGCTTTTAACACTTTTTATACTTAAAAAAAAATTCATACCAATGGATCATAATAATTTAAATAGAATACAATGAATTAGCTGAATCCATGCTGGCTGATACTGTAGTCAATGCTAGAGATACAAGAAGGTTGAATAAATCCATTTCACATACTTTGATGTCATTTAAAGCAGCAGTATTTCAGGCAGTCTTTTGAAAATGTCTTGATGGAGAGACTGAATTTCTGATCAAACTGTCTTTGCCCTCTTAATTTAAACTGTTACGAAGGTCATGGATACATGATCTTCGTCAGATTGAATAAGCGGTGAAATTTCCATCTTGCTGTATTACATTGCATTGCTGAAGACTGAATAGTGTGATAAATGGCCACTGACTTGCACATCCTCTCCAAATGTCCTGCAGGGAATCAACTGGAAGGGATCAAAAGACCTAGAAAACGAAACCAGACATAAATATTTACACATATATAAATACAAGGCTGCTGGGAATTCAGCACATGTTGCATAAATCCATCATGCTGACCCTTTGAATCTGGAGATCTTGCATGGTTTGGGCTGCTTCTTCATCTCTTCTCTCCGCAGAGCGAGCTCCTCTGCACTGAGATGCTGATGAAAACGCCACCAACACAGGATCAGTAAACATACAATGTGAATTCATTCAGTGATCAGCACTTTGCTGAATAACTGCAGCGTGTCTGAGAGTGTCCAAACCTCATACGTCTGTCCCTCCAAGTCTTTAGCGTCACACCAGTTTCCCCATATGTCCCTCACACGGCGCTTCCTGGTCCGCTACAACGTGCAGCCAATCAGCAAGTTAGCTTAAGGTCCAGTAAATTGATAGTTTAGACACTTGAGGTTGGGTGTCAGACTTTAAGCGTTAATGGGTACCTACCATGCTCTGAAGTCTCTGGGCCAGCTGGTAGGCCTCAAGCACATCTTTCCCTTCCTTTTGCTTGGAGCGGTCCACCACCTTTGGGCGATTATAGATCGCTTGCTCTATGACAGAAAAGACGGCGCTCCACATGAAAAAGGAAGCCAGATTTTTTTTTTTTTTTGGAAGAAATGAAGAATGCTGTCACAAGCTCAGTAAAGTTACCGCAGTTGAAGTTGATGGCTCCAATGAGCTCCAGGTAGGTGTGTATTCTCCCAATGCAGTTGACGTCACCGCAGTTCTTGAGCCCAGGGCGGACTGACGTCTTGTTCAGGTACTTGGGCTTGCTCTTCAACCTGGTCAACAAATAAAAGTAATAACTTCTACTTCTGCAGAGTTGTGGTTAGGCTTCCTGTGATTGCTGGTGTTATCAGTGTTAGTGCATTGATTACATCGATTACTTGTAGTAAAACCAGTTACGAAAGATGTATGAAGTTTTACCATTGGTCCAGGATGTAGTTTCGGATCTTAAGGTATCGCTCTGGAGTCTTAGATGGTCGTCCCTCAAAGAACTCTGGGATAGCTTGTTTCTCATCCTCAGTGATGGTCTCCATGTCCATCTCTATTTCTTGCTCGGGGACCTTGAGCTCCTCTTCTTCTTCTTCTTCTTCATCGTCATCCTCCTCCTGGTCGTCTTCTGGTTTGTCAGCTAGACTCTGCTCAGTCTTATCAGCAGAATCTGAGAGGCGGATTCAACCATACTGTGTTTTCACAAGATAAAAAAGTAGGGACTTCATCATGAGGTGAGTTTATATAGAAACAGCAGTCTTACCTGTGCTGTCGCCACAGGCCTCTTCCAGTTGACCAGTGTGTGCTGAGCTTCCAGACTGGGAGCTCTGGCCGTCATTCTCATAAGTCATTTGTTGTGAAGCTAACTGAGGTGGTGATACCGTCTCATCGCCTTTCCCATCCAACCCAGTCACCTCTGAGCAAGGGAGGTTAGACGAGGGTCGAGGACTGTGATGAGATGGCGAGGTGTGGCTAGTTCCGTCCTTCGTCTCAGTCGGACCTGCCTCTTCCTGCTCCCCTGTGGGGTTCAGTGTCCGGATCTCCGCGCCTTGTAGCTGCTCCTGCTCACAGAACTCAGTTTTGAACGCAGCCTGTGGTTTATCGTTTCCATCATCGCTCAGGTCATCAGTGATGTCTACCTCTTCATCCTCTTCATCAGAAAGCCTCTCAATACGGACAGTGTTTGCCAGAGTTGATGCATGACTGGAGGTAGGCTGAGGAGGTTGCGAGTGCAGCACATGACCTGCAGAGGGCGCTGCAGCTCTGGGTTCTGATTTCACCTGAAAAACATGCACAGATGATGAAATTCTGATTTTCCAAGCCTTCCAGAGGAAACGCATTGTGGTTGTGAAAGAAACTGAATAATGAGGAAAGCACAAGTTGAGTAAGCAGTAGGAGGCTTGTGAGTGCACCCGGCATGCTGCTCAATCTGTGGTTCCTAATAAACAACCCCTGACTAAATGACATATTTCATATTATATTCAATGTATAATAATAACAGCACAGAACTACTGATTAATTAACCCAAACAGTGAATGCAATAATTGCAGGAAGCCATTTGGATCAATTTTGAACAGATTATTTCATGTGAATAGTGCATTTGAAATGAATTTTTTATACAATTCTTTGTATTATGCACTTTGACAATATCAGTGTTTTCTTCTCACTGACACTTGGTCATTTTTCTCTTTGGTTGTTTTTACTGCTTACTTTTCTAATGAAGCACAAAGCTGTCTAGCAAAGAGTGAAAGCTCTGTGAATATAGCTCATGTTCAGGTATTCAAGTTTTTTTTTCTTATATCTTAAACAACAACCTTAAATAATCTAAACTTATAAAAACACAGAAACAGTGAAATGCTGAGATATATGCCTATTGTAGATTCTTAAAAAATACCAACATAGTGAAAACTATTATTGTTTTATTTATTTTTTGTGGATTTGTTTATAAATGTACATTTTGGAGCAGGTATTTATATTGTTTTTCATATTTATTTCATATTTGAATATATTGTGTTAAATGTTCTATACATCTGAAAAGGGAAAAAAGGAAGAAAATGTATACACTGGATTACTGTTGATGAAAACTTAATAAAAAATTAAGTTAAAAGATCAAATCAAAAAGGCCTCACTACCACCCATGAAGCTTTGGCAACTCGTAGTGGGTGTTGGGACGCCCAGGTTGAGAACAAGTGGTTTAGGTAGCAGCATAACACAGGTATAAACTAAGGCTGCAGAATATGGTAAAGTAATTTTGCAATTATTTTGACTTGCAATGCCATTGCAATATGCAATACAATTAATGGGAATGATCATTTTTGCCGCACAATTTTCATTTCCACAGAAAACTTTTTTAGCAATTTGTGACGATACGCCATTTGAAAACACACTGTCTTACATCTTGAGGACAAGATTTGTAGGCCAGAGCATCTCTGTAGCTCTCTAAGATGTCCTCATGATGCTATTTTGTCACATATTTTCCTTTATCAAAATTATGTCTGTTACTTTGGATAATGCAGTTGGCCATATTACAATCTTGATTATTTTGTGATTCATTTTGCAGCCCTAGTATAAAGTAAAGGCAAGTCTCACCTTGTGTTTGAAATACTGCCTGGCATAGCTCTTGACCTGAAGAACAGTACGGCTGCCCACCAGCTTGGCAATCTTAGTCCACCTTCGCCCAAACTGCGCCTGGAGGAAAACACACCTTAGCCACTTGGAATTTCAGACAACGGACTCACAAAGTGCCTCATATACAACAGGGACGCTTACCAGTCCTTCCTCAAACAGTTCTTTCTCCTGTTTGGACCAACGAGAGGAGGAGGCCAAGGCTGAGGTCTTAGCTGGAGACCTGAACATCCGGCAGACACAAGAGTGACATGAATCTCAACAACGTGATGAATTGGTCACTGTGCTCTTGTGAATGCTAATGAATGAACTGACTTACTTCTTCACTTTGGGCTTGTTGTCAGCATCACTTTCCCAGATTTGATTATGAGCTTTCTCACCTGTCAGGTAGTATCTACATGTGTAGTTCAGGACCAACTGATTTATGAATGAGTGTTACCTTAACTAGGTATCTAAACAAATATACAGAACGGAACTGTTTGACTGGCAAGGACATGAAGAAGAAAACACATTAAAATTTGCCTGTTATCAGACAGAATTCCTGTTACACTGTGTTGTCATCTGCAGTCTGACATTGCCTCCACTGGGGGGCAGGGAGATAGTTTTCTCTAAGCAATCACCAGAGACCAATATATCTGCCTGAATCTAACATGAGCTTGACAGCTCAGTCCCACTGATGGCTTTTCCCTAACCAGTCACTGGTTAGGCAAAAGCTGAATTAGTAAACTCACTGGAACGAGTGAATTCAAAGGTTTGGATCCAATTTAAGAAACTGTAACAAACAACTATCTACTCATTTTAGATGATAAATTACTCTGTAAAAATAAATCATTCATCATTTTTAGTTTTTATTTGTCTATCATTTCTATAATCAGTACTTTCAGTGTGGCGTTCCATTAAATCAGCAATATTTGTTTAGACATTTGGCCTTTTTCTCTCTCCTTACACTGAAAGGTTTTAGATTAAAATGTACTAGACACCACAGAATCTGTAGGGCCAAGCAGAGATAATTAAATATATTATAAACGGCGTTCTCTCGCTCATTGCTGAGCTTGGACTGTAAGGATCGAGTCTAAAGGTAAGGATTATAATGACCCGCTCAAAGGGTATCTGTAAAAAGCTCAGTTAGTCAGACATAGACTAGTCTGACATGCATGAACTGATGAAGCTCCTTGGATGAGAGGCGAAATATCTTCAAAGACATACAAACAAGTCCAGTTGCCTTTGATTTAATCTTTTCTTGAGATAGCATTTCCAAGTGTTATTATTGTCGTGACACTGCGGTCAAAAGATCAACATCACACTGAAAGTAAGAGAGAAGAACAAAGCATGAAGCATGTTCAATGAAGAGGTAACCTGAAACTGTCACAGTTGTTTGGAAACAGGCATTAGTTATTTGAGTGAAGTGCAATGTATCATTACTTTGAGCATCATTAGCCTATTGCTTCACACAAAAACGTAATTACAGCAGGCATTGGCAAATCTTGATAATTAATTTAGTCTTTAATGGACACAGAATTTTCCAGGAAAAATCAAACCAGGTAGGAGACAGATGAAAGCGAAACATAAGGGGAACCAGTCTTAACATGGGCAGCGTCATTGTGCAATCAACATTCACTTCATAATGATGAGGTTTAAAAAATGTGTCTCGTTCCACTTTAACCAGTGTAATTCATTAATCCACCATTCTCCTAAATTAAAGTAAGACCAGTTTTTTTCCTACTATGTTTGATATGTGAGTTATATGTCACTGTAAAATGCAGATTTCATTAGAGCTCATCACGTCTGCAGTTTGCAGTACAGCTACTGAAGACTGTGCAACCATTATAACGATAATAAAAATAATAAAACGTAGTGTGTGATGCATTCAAGGTCAGTGAAAGGATACTGTTCCTCCAGCAGCATCTTCTCGATGACCTCTCTGTTCTCTGGACTGATGGAGCTGTCCAGCTCCCAGGGCTGCACAACACAGAGACACAAAGAGTCAGCACCAGCGTGAGTAGTCACACAGCAGTCACACAGCAGTCACACAGCAGTGACTGCTAGCTTCATAAAGAAGTCATACCAGTATCCCCGCGCTGCTCTTCCACGCAGACTGGATGAACTGCTCCTGGACTAAACCTCCTCCATCCAGCTCACTGAAACACACAAAGCAGGAGCTGTTAATAACACAACGTGTGAGAGGCCCGGGAGACACTCACCGCACACACACAGGACAGACACAGGTCAGCTAGCTCAACTAGCTGGTGGTGTGTTTCTGTCTTGAGACTGTAGCCTGCACCGTGGAGCTGAACCCTCCATAAACTACTGCAGTCTGCGGAACACAACACCGACACACAGCAGGCATGTTAATTCAGCGCATAAAATAAATATTCTCACCTAATACTGCTTTCAAACTCATCTCCTTCGATATCAACATCCACCTCGTCCTCCATGTTGTTGGATAAACGTAAACACCGAGAGGAGACTGAGCGCTCAGCTCCACTCACAGCGACACCGTGTGGTGGGATGAACGAATTTCTTTGGTTCTGTTTAACGGTCGTGCGTAGAAGGAAACTCTAGATTTGTGAAAATTCTCGCGAGATTTGTTCATTTTGCACGCTGTACAAACTAATTATATTTTATAATGCGACAACGCTCTGGTTAAGATCTGCTTTGATTTAGGTGAAAAAAACAACACTTGGTTAGGATTAGGATGAGATCCTGGTTCGAGTTAAATGATCAATCTCGCGAGATCTTTCTCAAGTGTGGGCTTCCCTTCTAGATGTGACCCTGTTAAATCCCATTCCTAATAATAACCCTGTATTGACAGCACTCCTATTATACATCACCACTTTGATATTGTGAACAATTTTGAAAAAAATGCGAAATGTTCAAGCCATTTGGTCACAGCCAAAACCCATAGCAGAAATTTTTTTTGCTGTGACTGATGACTGTATCAAGTTTAAAAGAAGGAAAAACTGTTTGTACCTTGATATTGGATAATTTTATCTTTTTCTTAGTCCGGCTGTTTTTTATAATGAAATCATCTGGAACTGCTAAAAACTCAGATACTCCTAGACAATGTTTTTTTTTTTTGCAAAGAGCAAAAGCCAAAATTGTTGGGAAGCACCTTTAATAATGTGTTGTGTTTTATAATGTTATCAAATTTGTTGTGTATGTAAACTATTGATCTGCTATAGTTGTCTAATAAATGCCGTTGAGTGAATAGAACTTTATTTCCCCCTGAACGATCATGGAGTAGAAGAATAAAGTAGCATCAAATGTTTACTTTAATACAGGACATGAGAAAATGTATGTTGCTGCTTCCCATCACTGTAGTAAATGTTTTTGGTACCAAAGTGTTGACACATGGGGAGGAGTCAGAGCAAGCTTTTAGCCATTTATAACAGGCGGGTGCTTAGGAGGGCTAATGCTGCAGCTGCCCTCAGTTCGCTGTTTCAGGGCACTTTTTTTTAACCTCTTGAGGATTTAGTGGCATCTAGAGGTGAAGTTGTAGATTGCAACCAACTGATTAGTGCTCACCTCACCCAGCTTTTACAGTTGGGTATGAGAAACTACTGTGTCCATGAAACTCACAAAAAGCATGTGAGCTACTGTACAAACATGGCAGTGCAACATGGCGGCCTCCAAGGAAAAGGACCCGCTTCCTCTGTAGATATAAAGGGCTCATTCTAAGGCAGCAAAAACACAATAATTCTTATGTTATGGTGCTTATACACGAATGAAAACACGCTTAGGAATATCATATTCCATTTCTGCTATCTTCCTCCAATAAATCCCTGTAAATCTTAAACACTGGAACTTTAAATTCCACGTGGTTGGAACAGTCTAAACACTGGCACCTGGTAGTTATGTTTCCAACAAGCATGCAGTGTAATGAATGATGCCTCACATATTGACCCTGACTGCCCTGCTGGATTTTATTTCATAGCATCAGCAGAGATTTTACCCCTCTCAACTTTCCAAAGCCTGTTATGTGATTTTACTGAAGAGCTCTAGTGATGATCTTAGTTTAAGCAGATTCCCTGGTCATGAACTCTGCGCTCTTTTAAGCATTTTAGGTGCTTGATCAGTTAATCAGGTGAAGTCAGCAGCACATATGGCATGTGCATTAATGAATCAATAATGTATATCAGTGCACGTAACCAATCCCATGATCAATTTTAAAGTCCCAATCCACTCAGAAATGTTTTTTCCATGTTCCTACAGTTGAATGTTTGAGCGTCACTGTGCAGAATGATACCTGCACACTGAGTCTGAAAGTTTCTTAGATTTTAAGGGGCGGGCCTGCGAGCATGATTTGTGACATCACAAATAGTTCAGAAGTCAATCTTGATCCAATTGCAATCAATACAAGTCTGATGTAGAAACTTAAAGCTGCCGGGGCGCACGCACTGAGAATGGACAGCAGTAGCAGCTGTTGGAGACACCTTGTGTCCAGCAGGAAAAAAAATTAGGAAAAAAAAACAAAATTTGCATATTCTAGACTTTCTAATAAGGTAGAAAGAGTAGATGCCCTTTTAAGGATTTAAATGTGGAAATTACAGTATGTTAATTTTTGTAAGGAAAAAAACAGACACACAT
Source organism: Lutjanus erythropterus (assembly GCF_056507025.1). Taxonomy (NCBI): domain Eukaryota; kingdom Metazoa; phylum Chordata; class Actinopteri; order Lutjaniformes; family Lutjanidae; genus Lutjanus; species Lutjanus erythropterus. Next base: position 11,444,802 of record NC_139323.1, on the reverse strand, counting down.
TATTGTTCCAAGCATACTTTCTGTATGTCTGATAACATTCATGACCACATGATGGAACTCGAACACACAACACAAAGTTTTTGTCAAATGTAATTTTTAATGCAAAGTTGACATTGTTTGAGATGTTTTTTTATAACTTGACCGCTGTCTGTTCCTCTGGTAACTCTAAGCTAAATCCCGTTCGTTCTCTGTCGTCAAACTATCCTTATAACATTCAATGACATCTTTATGACAAATCCAAATGGTACCACTTTAGTTGAGTTCAGGAAATAATTAATGAGACTGTCACAAAAGCATTTGACATACAATATAAAGTCCAAAATGTGCCAGCTAACCTGCATGGTCTCATGATGCCTGCTGCCAAAACCAACCACATATGGCAGTTAAATGTCATGTCAAAACACTAAGTTTAAGTTTGATAATTTCAAGATGTCATGACAAACACATTACTGACTTAATATGGAAAAAAAAACATAATTGATAAAATGACAGTCATGACACATCATTAACATCCATATAGACTGTGACAGGTGTCTTGACAGTCTTCTGCATGCCTCTTTAAATAAAGTGTAACCATATGTCTTAATACGTGACTGGAAGGCCTTTCATCTGTCAGTCTCTCTTTAAAGTGAAAAAAAATATACCTATTTTATTTTCGTTTATGGACTAGGCAGAATTTAAGACTGATTAATGATTGACAAACAGTATCCACACTATGACTGAACATGAACGCACCCAAAAACAACGCCAAAGACAAGTTGAAAGACAACAAAAAAAAAGGTTTTATTTAGAAATTCACAGTTTCTAATGGCACTACAGTTTTGTAGTAACTCACTCCTGCTCAAAAGTACTGTGCAGCTCTTCAGAATAATCACAGAGAGAAAAAGAGGGAGAAAAAGAAAAGATAGCACTTGACATATAAGGTAGAAAAACAAAAAGGCATGAAGAGTCATACAAAGTGCACACTGAGCTCCTAGAATTTCTCTCCAAGGTCATTCTCTCTATAGGCTGTGTTACAGGATAAGTAGATTCAAAGTAGTCTTTCTCATAACACAGACACACACACATACGGGGGATCAACAACAACAACAACAAAAACTCTCACATGGATACAGGTTTACACACACGCACAAACATAAGATCATACACATTCAAAAAGGGTGAAAAATAAAACAAAACATGATTTGCTCGGCTTGTGGAACATACAGAATCACATTAATAGTGTTCCAAATCATACCCTCATCTTTGATGCGTTCCCTTTATTCACCAACAATTCAGATTCCTTTCCTCACAAACCACAAATATTATTTGAGGTGGGGCGAACAAAGTCAAAGAGCGATGACAAGTGAATAAAAGACTGAAGTGTATAATGAGAGTGAGGATACACAGAGAGATCAGGTAGTCATGAAAGCAGGCATGGAGACTGACTAAGCTCCTAAATGTTAGAGTGGTTAATAAAAGCAGGCAGATTAAAATTCTTCTTCACAGTCACAGGAAGTCGTGCAGTGGATGGGGTAGGGGGTTGGGGGGGTCGGAGGTGATCTTGGTGAATAGAGATATGTAAAGAGAAAGAGGTGCTGCAGAGGCTGGTCAGAGGAGGTAATAATGACGCTCTTTCGGAAGAGTTAGAAAAAGAGTCTCTGTCTCTGTCAAAATGTAAAACCACAGTCAGAGCCAGTCAGAAACTGCATAAAGAAAAACATGCTTTTCAATTTTATTAAAAAAAAACAAAAAAAACACACCCTGTTTTTCCACATCTGGGACTCCTACAGTGTTTAAACATTACACTAAATGTTGATGTACTCTAGGTCAGTCATGAAATCATCGACAGGGCGAGTTAAAATCGGTCAGCGATCTGACAAAGACGCTGAAACAAGCACACAGACGACAGGACGATAAACACTCAGTTTAGCCCTTTCCACTACTTTTAACCACCCAGCAGCTCTGAACATACACAAAAGCAGCAGTGTGATGAATCCTGAGAAGCCCGTAGTTACTATTAATCAATGCTCAATTATCTTGCTGGATATATAAAGTTGCTGCAGGACGTGACCGCTCTCACACTCATCTGATACTTCAAGCTGAGGCAAAAACAATTAAAGGCTGTTATCATATATAATATCAGTCAAAGTTAAAATGAACAAAAAAGAGAAAGAAGAAACTGAGCAACCCATTATTGTGTGTAATTCTGATTAATTGTATTGCACTGTTATATTTCTATGTAACATACTGGATAAACTACTGAAGACACTGCAGGATTGAGAGACTGGTAGGCCAGTGCCTAGGTTAGAAAACTCTGTAGTCATTTAAATAAATAAATAGATAAATAAAACTGGCCTGTCAGGCTCAGCTGCAGGGTCCCAGTAGGATGTATATGTGTGATGGAAGTGTAAACATTCAGTTTTGCCACCTAATGTGCTCCTATAGTACTCTGTGCCCTCAACAGGAAACATCTCACTGTGTACTGCTTATGAGAGTAATTCAAGCAAAAGAGAAGAGCACAGCTCAGTTATAGATGAAAGAAATAATAAAATAAGGAGAAAAAGACAATAAAAAGCCCACAGTTTGCCTCCATAGCCTGTCTGAACTCACTTTACCTTCCTTTTAGTCACAATACCTTCTGTAACAGAGCAGTTTCTCTTCATTTCAGGATCTACAAACTGCCGCAATTGTATTTGTAATATGAGGTTAAATAAAAGGACTAACACATTCAGACTGTTTCACCCCCATGCAAAATGATATTCTTCATTCAGCTCTGACGGATGGTTTGGGACAGACTGACAGAGACAGAGGAAGACAAAGCGGAGAGTCTGGTGTGCAGTTAAGGTGTAACGCTCTGGTCCCATACAAACACCTGCAGTCATGTTAGGATGAAATACAAAAGACAGAATGGATCAAATGATGGCGATGGAAAACAGAAGGAAATGAAAAGAGAAGTCATGCTCTGCAGTTCGCTCGTAATGATGAATTTCATCCAAAAGAGCAGCCTAATACTTCTCAGTGTTCCCGTGGGTGGAGGAACGCCGCCTCTCCTCGCTGTGCTCAGAGTGGAGATAAAAACGCTCACTGGTGCTCGACGGTCGTGGGACAATGTGCTTATCCAGTAGAAAAGAAAAAACACCCTTGAATGGGTTTGACTTGTATCGATGCTTCACTCCCCACCACAGTGTCTCTTTCTATCCACGTCAACGATCTTTAAATGTCGTGTTTTTAGCATTAAAAGGTCTAGAACAGATATAAAGGCACGTAACCGTAAACAGGTCTTTGACAGGAGTGGATAAGGACCGGATGATGTGGAGCTACTGCTGCCATAGCCACTTAAGTTCCACGGTGCGCCTGGGTGCTCATGGGAAATGTGGTTCTTTGGGATGCAGTAAGACCTCAACTCCTTACTACGCAATTCTGCTACCATATAGTGTGTGTGTGTGTGTGTGTGTGAATAGAAAGTTGTGTAAAAGTGTTCAAACATGTCCGGTGACAGCGGTCACCCCGATGGTCCCAACACTGATCTCCTTGTTTCCCTTCATAAGGTGCTGCAGGCTGGGCAGAGATGCGACACTCCCCCTCGACATGGCGGGGAACTGCAGCTCCGTCTGCCGCGACTTCCGCCGTTTCATGGAGCGCTTCTCCTGGCGGGACTTAGCGGGGGGCTGCTGGAGGTGGAAAGGCAGGCCTCCGTGGCCATTGCACAGGCCGACAGAAGGGAAGATGGGGGAGGGAGGGGGGAGGCGGCTCGTGTACGACTCCTCAGAGTGGGTGGACGAGCTGCAACTGCTGGTCTCTGAGGGGAACTCCGTGGAGGTGCAAGTGGGCAGTGATGACACCTCCTCTACAGAGGGCTGGAGAAGCGGTGGGAGAGAAGGAGGAGGGGGAGGGAGAGGGGGAGGAGGAGGAGGAGGAGGAGGTGGTGGTGGTTCAGGGAGGCATGGTTGGAAACCGTTGCACTTTGGACCTCCATTCGTAAGAGGAGCAGAGGGATCAGATGCCTTCAGGAACTCAACCTTGTCCAAAGACTTTGTCTTGCAGCGTTTTTTCTACAGGAAAAACAGAAGACAGGAGGAGCGAACGATTAAAACAGCATTCAGAGAAAGTCTAAATACATCTAATAATGAACAGCCATATTAACCACTTTTGTGCTGCACACTGGAGTCAGACAAATGGATCAAAGAAGGGTTGGGAAGTTTAGGGAATGACTGAATCTTGGATTTGTAAGAAACAAATATTGTCAGAACTAGAGATGAAAATTTTATACAACAATTATAGTGACCAAAATTCTCATGGTTATTAGTATTACTGTTAAAATTTGCTGAAAATATTTAGTTCTGATACATACAAACTGAAATAGTTTCACCAACTTATATATTGAATCCTCTCAGTGATTTGTAATTGCATCATGTCCTTTGTAATGTCCATATTTTCATTGATACAAAACAAACTGAAGTTGCTCCTGTCCCTGCATCTGGGAGACTGTTGCTTACTTTGGTTTATGCTAGACAAAATATACTGCAAGTTTTTCAAAGTGCAGTAATCAAACACATTTTTAAGATAATTAAAATGTGAAAGAAAAATACTAATCATACGGTATTTTATCACAGTTTAATCATTAAATCAAGTATTGTTTCATCCCTAATCAGAACTATTTATCTAAACAAAGTATTTATAGCTGACCCTGATGCTGTGCTGTGTACTAGTGATGAGCAAACTGCAGTTAAAACTGTTGGAACTGTGGTTAATCCGTGGTTCGGACAGGCCAGGTCATAAGAATTAACATTCAGCAGTATGACGCCATTGATTATTCAAATCTCCCGACACAAATACAGAATTAGTCTGAATGTTAATACTGTTAATGTTGATGTAAGTGTTCTTCTACATATCCAAAACGTCACACAAACAGTCCTGGTTCACACAGTTAAGTTGGAGTCAAACAGCCGTCCGAATGATAAATTCTGAGCTCCATCAGTAGCCTGATGTGCCTTCCTTTCAAGTGCTTTGTCTGTCCTGCCACGTTTATAACTACAGTTTTTATTTTTGCTGTTTAAATATTACTATTTGCTGCTTTGAAATTACTGCATGTTTAAAGTTACTGAAAATAGCCTCTGTAACCATTCAAATAAAGAGGAAAATACCCGTAACTCAATACAATGCACAAGAGATATCACCTGGAAAACTTGTGCTGCTCGACATAATTCAAAAGACCAACAGCAACCAGTAGAGGTGCGTGTGGGTCACCAAATAGGTGAAAATAATGCCTTTGGGTGGGTGGCGAGAGGATGAATTATGCATAAACGTAGATTCAGATGAACTTAAAGCCCATCTGTGCATCATCACCGTGAACACACAGCACATCATGCTTTATTCACCTCAGCGAATGTTTTCATACGAGAATGTGGTGTTACGGAGAGGAGTTACCTGACAGGTTTTTAATTTCGTTACACTTGCATTGAAGCTTGAAATTAAGCCCACAGTGTCGGAAAGGAAGTGGTTAACAGGTATTTGGAGTGGGTTGAATCTTTACACTCCTCAGCTGCTCCATTATCTTGGCTACTTCCACTGAGAGCAGCAATCAGTGACTGATGAATCTCTAACACACTCATTGTACAGACTGACTGACAGTAGAAAACACACAGCGGCCGTCACAGCCAACAGCAGCAGTTGGAACAGACACTGTACCTTTTTCTCTGGAGAAAACCTTAGAGGTTCTACAATGTACAAGTCATCTGGACCTACTGGGGAGGGGAGAGAGGGGCCAGGTTAATGATGGAATGGGAAACAGGAAAACATACATGTACCAAGCATGAAGTGACCTTGCAAGTAGTTTTATTTAAAGATGCAAAAAATATATATTACATATTCTAATCATAGCTTAATGACTGCAGAGAAGATAACACAAGAAATTTGACTAAGACTAAAAGCAAAGTCAGTTAAAGCTAAAAATCACACCAAAAGCGTATTATTTTATTATCGATTACTACTTGCAAATGTCTACCATGAGCCAGCAAAGCATCATGCTCTATTATTATACTCCTTAAGCCTGCATGTGGACACAAGCTGGCAATGACAGCCTCTCAGCCTCAAGGGCAAAACTCACACACCCACACACACATAGTTGAGGGATAATGAACAGCAGGGGGAGTTTTAGGTTTCACAAGTCAAAGACTTTATTTTTCTAGTGCTTGCACCAGCCTCTTCCTGTGGGCTTGTGTTGCTGGAGGCACTAGCAACACCAGCCACTAAGCATGGCGACATGTGTGAGAGGAAAACGGAGATATAGACAGAATGAGAGCTGAAAAGATAGAAAGGAATGTAGTATTTGGATGTGGACAGTTACTGTATGTGTCATGAGCTGCAGCAGTGTGACGCAACTAGCCTGAAAGGGCCTACTGCAGAGCTAATGTTGCTTATGTTTTAATGACAAGGGCAGAGGGAGGAACACAGTAGATAAAAAAAACAGAGGAGAGACTTGTGTGTAGTGTGTCCATGTGTGTGTTTAGAGAGGAGGCTCTTACCTTCTGTAGAGGACAAGTGGAACGACTTGGAGCGAACAAGCGGACAGGTCACCCTGCGCTTTAGGCTCATATCATCATAGGAAGAGAAACATCTGACAAGAAAAATGATATTGACATTAATAAAGGCCTGTTTACATCAACATTGTCCTGGCAACTTCTGGCAGTTAGTTGCAGGACAAGATTGGCAGCTTTAAGCGAGCATGTGACAAGTGCAGGAAGGCAGTGATGAAATTTTATTTTATTCAAATACAGCATCATAAGACTGGCTGCAGGGGATCACAATGAGAAATCTGAGAATGGCAGAACAATGGTCTTATAAATATCACAGTGAATTAAAAGCAAAGCCTACAGAGGCAAAACATCATATTCACACACAGAATGCGTGTATGTGACAAACCTCTTGGGGCTGGGGTAGTGGTTGCTCTTGGGAAGGGCAGCTGCGTTGGTGCAGGGGCTGGGAGAGGAGCTGCGGCAGCACTGCAGACACAGCAGGAGGCCCAGACACAGACACAGAACCAGAGAGACCACCAGGTAGCTCTGACGGTCAGATACCTGCAGAGAAGAAGTTCAGAAAATCACATGCACTCACAACACCGCTTTTTTTTTTATTTTTCACATACTGTACATATTGTCTTTCCTTGCATTGAGATGACAAAGTATGAATCAAAAATTAAATTTGTTAAAAGTGGGTTGTGTATTTTACATTGTGTCCTAAAATAAGAAACAATAGTTTGTGAGCTTGTTGTTTGTTTACAAATAACCAGAGCTTTTCACTTCATGTGCTTTTTGTTGTCCAAGACCCAAAGAATCCACTTTAAGTTATCTCCTGACTTTTTCTTCACTTGTAATGATGAATACAGTTATTCAGACATGCTACAATCTTTGCTTGCATTGCATTGCACCGATTTGCCCCCTTGACATGTTACCAATTAGTCAGCTACTTGTCATGGAAAGTTTTCTCCCACCAAAAACAGGTTTCATCAGGACATTTTCCACCGTCCAATTTAGGCCTGTGAAGCATTTACTTTAAGGACAATACAAATAATAAATGAGCCATTCTAATACTGGAAACAGTTCTCAAGTTCTCTGCAAAGGGTCTGAAATAAAAAGTATACTGTCTTATCTTTCTAGATAATGTGGTACATTTTTTAAAATGTATTAACTCAAATAGCAATTTATTCCCAGCTGAGTCTGCCTAATACATTACATCTTGCACATCTCAAATACTATATACTATACTATAGTTTTGCATACTTTCATTTAAATAATATATTGTCCCTTTTTTTAACATTTCAGTGTCTTATTGGCAATTTTCCATTTTCTATTTTTACTTCTTGAATTGCAGTACTTGTTTTATAATCTGTCTTTATTATTATGCACCAAAACACTTTGGCAAATTCCTTGTGTATGAAAACCTACCTGGAATAAAGCTGATTCTGAGTCATTTATCTTTCAGAAATGTATGAATTCCTCATGTAATCTAATCCCTATTTGCACAAAATAGTTGGCTGCTGAACGTGGAAAGGTAACAGTTTTGATGCGTGGACCGACTGAAAAAAGACGATTATGGGAATGGTCTGCAGAAATATGGAAACTATTGAATTTGGATGGTCTCAGAATGTTGCTGTACATATGTAGTATCACTAACTACTGATTGAGAATGAGCCTTTTTTGCCTCATGTCCACACTCAACAGTCCATTGTCAACAGTTTGCCAGAGGGGTTTCAAATATTCAAATATGAGCCGTCCGTGTTCTTTGAGCTGTCATCTTTTCAGTATTTCCCTCGTCAGCCTCTTTTCCACATGGTCTGTTAAATTTCAACACAACTTCAAACACCTTGTTGCTGAGATCATTTTGCAAGCACAAAATTTAACACATTTCTGACTCTGGTTTTTGTTAGGCATGGGCAGTTCAGCAGAGAAAAGGAAAAATCTGTTTGTTGGATAGTGTTGTGCTAAAAACAACCACTGTGGTGGTGTTATTAAATACACCCTATCCATCAGGAACACCCTGTACGTAGATTATTATTTCCCTAAGAGAAAAACAACCACTAAACTGAACACTGTGCACAAATTATTAGCTTGGTTGTATATTGCAGTGTTAGTCAGCTCTCAAAGCTAATACAATAAACAGACATTATTTCTGAACTGGTTGAAAAAAAGCAGTGCCAACCTGTAATCACTATATAACAAGTAAGCAGTACAGTAGCATTTAACAATAGTGGAGTGTTACCTCTCTCTGCAGCTGGCTGACTGTAGCCGTGAGATTAAGCATCAGTTTAGTGACGTTCTCCAGCTGACTCTGCAGAACCTGGATAGAGTCTGTCTGCTTCTGGTCCTGAAAAGCACAAGCTATCAGACGAACGCACACAACTACTTTGTGTTTTCATGCTTCAACTTGTTGTGCTTCATGTAAACTGACCTGCTCCTCAGCAATGCGGGAGGTGTTCTGCAGTTTGATGATGGTCTTGTTGAACGCTCTCTGCATCTCTTCCATCTGTTTACGGTATCTGAACAACACAAACACAAAAATTAAAACCTATAAAAAAGGAAGCCTTCCAAGATGCGGGATCAAGTGATTGTTTTGCAAGTCAGAATTAAGTCTCAAGTCTTTACATTCAAGTACCAAGGAGCATTCCATGTCAAGAGAGGCAAGTCTCATATCAAGTCCCAAGTCCTAAACAAGTTAGAATGTGTTCTTCACCAAAAGCAATACACTCGGTAACACCAGAGCCTCGACACACCATTCTTTGGTCAACTTCAAATGTTGAACTGAGTTCAAATTTGTTTCATGAGTTTTGCAAATCAAGACCACAGCGAAATGTTTTGATTTCATGGTATAATGGCACTGGTTATATCAATCTACTAAGCGATAAAATGAAACGTGAAAGAAATGCTATCATTGTATCCAGTGGTTTACCTCTGGCTGAGCTCCTCCAGGTATCTGCTGGACAGACTCATGTTCATCTCCAGGGCTTTGATCCTGTTGTTGAGCCTCATGAACACACTCTCCTTCTGGCTGGAGCCGTGCACTGTCCCCCCATTCAACAACACGCCATTCCCGTTCACTCCTCCGCCATTATAATCTCCTCCATTCTGCAGCTCTGCATAGAAGTCTGTAGCTGTCCGGTGGACATTCCCATTCCCGTTGTTGCTCAACAGGTCCTCGTCCACCGTGTCTTCCACCCGATGTGGCTCTCCATTCTGGGTGAGAGTGTCCCCCTGCTCTCCGTGAGTCTGAGAAGCCTGGACACTGTGTTTCTGTGAGTCCCCACTGTCTGTGCCTGATTTAACTGTGTCTGTGTGAGTGTCGGTGAAAGGGGCAGCTGTTGGTAGTTCAGTGGGAGGAGGGATGAGGTCTTCGGGCCTCGATGCAGTCGGAAGAGGCTGAACCGGCTGCTCCTTGACAGGGGGAACCACAAAAACAGGGGAGGCTACCTCAGTGACTACAGGCTGTTGGGGAACGCTGACAGTAAGAGAGGGGGTGGCACTGCTGGCCTGTTGCGTCTCTGGGACAGAGGCGGCTTGGAGGGGTGGAGTGGGGATGGGGTCAAGTGCTGCATCTTTAATGGGGGGAAGCGGCTTCTCCTCGTGGATTGGGGTTGGCCACGTCACGGAGCTGTGGATATCTGAGAAACTGTGAGGGGGGATGGTGGCTGTCCTACTGGGTTCTAGGAGGATGCTGAGCTCTGGAGTGTGTGTGTCAGGGGTGTGAGTGTTGGGATGTGCAGTGTGCACCTCACCCATGATTTTGCCCTCATTTTGGGCCTTAATTGGCACCTCAGGCTCTGGGACTGTTTCTGTGAGGGGGAGGGTCTCTTTGACAACAAGTGTGGGGGCAGGGATCAGGGGAGGGGTGAGTGTGAGGGAGGGCGTGTTTGCATTAGGTTGTGTCTGTGTCTGAAGGCTCAGCTGCCTCCGCCTGAGGCTGCGCAGTCTCTCCTTGGCCAGCCTTGCAGAGCACCAGCGATGGAGCAGCTCAGGCAGGGTGGCCATGCAGGACAGAGACAGGGAGGAGAAGGAGGAGAAAGGACAGTAAGTCTGGTTCTCCCACTGGTTCCTGTCTGCCTCCCTCCTCGTCTCCTCCTCCCTCTTCTCTTCCTCTTCCTCGACCTCCTCCTCCATCAGCGTGACAGTCGACTGTCTGGGCTCTTCATCATCATCCTCTTCCACTAGAGTTACAATTTGTCTGTCCTCATGGGACTCGGGTGGTGAGGGGGAAGGTGTGGAGGCATCACTAGGGACACTCAAGTCCTCCTGGGTTGCAAGGTGTTCTGGTTCCGCAGGCTCCAGTCTGGAGGAAAGACACAATTTAGAAGCATATTAGTGGAACGTTTGTGCATTTTGCAGGGTTACAGAAGAAAAGTGATACTCAGTGAACTCATTCTTTTGTGATATATTACAGGTACGCAAACACATGTATGCTGAAAAAAGAGAGCTACCTGAAGGAAAAAAATAAAGCCACAGCATAACATAATGTATACTACAATATCATATAACCATATGACAAAAGCCTACACTTTTTGATTGACTATTCACAAATAGGAATATTTATTATACTTAGATCAATAAGAAATCGGCAGATGTTAACCACTAAGATTTTTTTTTAATTTTATGAATTAAAAAAGCAACATAACTGCTGTGTTGAGGGGTAGTTAACTACATGTAGGTCAATTATGTCTTCAATGTCCAACAATGTCCTCTCCTTAAAACACACCCTCAGGCTGCCTGAGTGAGGCCTTACCTGACCTAGTTATTTTGTTTATTTCTTTTGACAAAGACTGTCACACCTTATTCTTCGTCACTTCAGCTGTAACTCTGTGTAAATAAGAGATTCCAGTCTCAGACTGTGATAATTTTCCACATCACAGTTTAAATGGACAGGGCTTTCAAGAAGGATATGGAATGGCAAGTCAGCGGGGAAAAAGTAACCAACTAAAAGGAAAATTTTGCTGTAAAAACCCAAATTTAATGGCCTCTGGCAGATTCTAATACCTCTACTCTATCATATACACTGATCGTCATTATTGCATATTTTAATGAGTTTGCCTACCTGAACATAAACATGCAGTGAGTTATTGTAAAGGAGATTTAGGCCTCTTGTACATTTTCACCCACACAGTCTCTAAATAGCTGCTCTGTTCAGGATTCAAGTTTCATTTCAAGCACACACACATAGGAACGCATGTGCGAGAGAAGAAGGAATCTTCATAGCTTGACGATTCACACAAGTCACCCAAATTGACAGGAAAAGGTGACAGTCACCAGGAAGCCAGTTGTTTGCATCCCTGCATATAAATCAGTCTTACCCTGCAGAGTCGTGGGGCATTTCAGCTGATTTAGATGCAACTTCTGTTCTTTCTTTCTCTTTTTCATCCCTCTCTGCTGTTGTATTACCTGGCATTAAGACAAAGACACAACAACAAAAAAAACTCAGAATAGGATTTTGGTGACACTTGCTTACTGTTTAAGATTACACAGAACCACGTTACTGGAAGTGGCAGGTTTCCCCCCAACCTATGTGGCTTTAGGAGTGTTGAACAGAGACTCTTTTTGCTGCACAGTGTGGCTAGTAGGCCCATGTTTGGGAAAGTCAGAAATACTGTGAACCAGTCTAGACCAGTCAGAGCTGATCTCTCACCCACACTTTCTCCTCCCTGCTTACTCTGCGGGTGTAAATGGAAATCAGAAGTGCAACTTTAAAGTGCAGCAGTAAAAGAGAAACTTTTTAGAGTCTCTCATACGGCAATAAATGGGAAGATACGTTTGTGGATTCCCATTTAAATCAACAAGACGTTTTGGGGCAGTTCACAATTTAAAAAAAAAAAAAAGAAAAAAGAAAAAAGAAAGCTCCTTAAAGAACGGCTGTTCAAGTGATATCAGTTTTGAAAAAGTTGGTCTTCTCAAAATAATTTTGTATTATTTAAAAGGAGAGAAATGCAAATGTAAAAGGGAACTGTATAGGAGCATAAACAAAATGCTAAAAACTGGCTGAAATGTGTGCGTCAGGCAGAGTTTTCCCTTTAACTTGACGCCACAGGGGAAAAGGAGAGTAAGACATTCATTTTGAATCAACTCTCTGTGAGGCAAACAGGGTGAGGGACAGGCTTGGCGTCATAGATCCCCCCCGAGTCTTAATTCATCCATGCTCCTCTGCCAAGAAGTAAAACACAGATAGCCAAGATTCTGCTGAAATGCTGCTGGAGAACTCCTGCCAAAAGCCAAAAAAACATCTGGATCTCTCAGCATACGTGTATATAGTCATGAGCATTCAAAGCTATGCATATGCTTGCATTTTGGAGTGACCTAGTTTTCGAAGCACTTAATCTAAACAATATGTGGGAAGAAAGGAGAAAGGCAGACCGGCAGTCAGGGAGGGGGAGAAAGAGGGCAGTGAACAGTGTGAGTGTGAGCAGACAGCAGGAAAGTGGGGGCAATATGGTCGTATACATTTTTTAAAAGGTCTGTAGAAGGAAATGTACAGTTTAACATCAGTGTATTTCCATGAACTAGTGTTTTGCAATCTTCAAGAGAAGTATTTAGGTAGTTGGAATAAAGTGAAAAGGACAAGTATGTAAAGCAGCCTTTATACAAGATCACAAGATCTAGAAATTATCAATTTTGTCAAATTGATAATGGACAGTTATACTTCAAATACTGGTTGTTCAAAAAGAAGAAACGCAAATACATGTCAGGGCTTTACAATTCAAATAAAAGAGAACATGAAGAGTGCCAGGGTCAGTAACATAAAAATGATGGGCCTGTTTCGTCTCTTTAACTATAACAAACTCAGTCACTGTGTAAATGGCTTGCAGAACAGCAGTCTTTACAGTTTCACTTGGCAATTTCATTTACAAACTACAGTTCAGGAATGCACACAGTGAACTTCAGCTTTCAAAGACAAAAAGAAAAGTAAGACCTTGGTGTAAAGCTGATAAATAAAGCAAATATTCTTATGCAAAAAGCCTAATGTGTGTACCAATGAAATTAACAGCTAAATAAAGTTAATATATTCTAATGATTGCTATTCTAACAAGTTAAGTAGCATCAGCTCCTGAGATACAGGTGGTAATATCTCAGATTTTTGTCTTCTCACATTAGGATGATTGGACAGGATTTAGGGTCTGTTTACAACAACAGGGAGGCGCAGACATGACATGTGACACAGGATGAAAAACAGGAAGCATTAAGGTTAAGATGGATGAGTACCTCCTGTGTCTGTCGCACCCTCAAGCTCTGGCTTTCCACCCAGCACATTAGCAGCAATGTTGTTTACCATGTTTAGGATGGCATCTACAGGAAAACAAACACAAAAACACATCAGTTATCAAGGTAATTCATCTGTCATTATTACAACACTGGATTGGACAATGAAATCAAAATAAAACAATATATGCAGCTGTTTATATACATAAACATCCAGAAACTAATCCAGTAGGACATTTTTTGAATTTGCTTCTGGGGGGATGTAAACTGCATCCACAAGAAAGCGATAATTATATGTTCAACACATTATTTTGAAATGCACAAAGTTCCTGGTATAAACACTGCGGCAGCAGCTTGTAGCCAGAAACGTATCAATAAAACCACAGGCTTTGGCTTTTGGTGTTCCTTTTTCTCTTACTCTCCTCTCTGACGCTGCTACTCCGAACTGCTTAAACATTATTTCCTCTACTTTACCTTTCTGTCTTGAACTTTCCCAGTTTTTCCCTTCAAGCTTTACTTATTTCCCCATTCTCTCTTGTGTCTGGCTGCTATTTTTCATGGTTTTGTGGTTTGAGCCATGTAGATCTGTGTGAACAGTATTTCTGTGTGTGGATACACCAGTCCTCCCCTTTCTACATCAGGAGACAGAGGGGCACCATTGTGTTTGCGCATGCGTGTGTGGTTTAAAAAGTCTAGTGCGAGTGACCACATTTCAGCAATCCAAACCCCAGTCTACATTTATGTGTATGTGTGTTGCCAAGTAGGTTAAGATACTGAGGAAATATTCAACACTGCCTGACAGTCCATATCTAACTCTGTGGTGTTTCCTTGGGTTCCTGCACCTACGACTGACTGAAACCCCATCGACAACTGTGCACCCCGAATGCTCACATGATGGATGAAAAATGTATTATAGTAAACATTTTCTTCTACATACAGTATCAGTTTCATCTGATCGTAGTTGACATTTTAGGATTTAAGTCTCTAAACTATACAGTGCCGCCACCAGTGTAGAATGAGGAAGCGTTAACTGCTTGACCTTATCAAAGTTAAAGTCTTGAAAAACATACCTGCACTTAACCCTTCAAAATCCTGAGTAATGTGTTACTGACAGCGTTAGTTAACCTCTATTCTAAGGATAATACTGCAAACTTAAAATACACAATGGATCTAATCTTCTGTTGATATCAGCCATACTGTCACAGCTTATTTATTTTGTCAGTAAGTCTTTGTTAATGTAGCCATATATGCGTGTGTGTGTCTGTGTGTACATACTGGTAGCTGAGCCAAGCAGGTTTTTAGAGGCCTTGTCCTCTGATGGTTGGTAGCCAGGTGGATAGTCTGAAGAAAAAGACATTCTGCAGGTTATATTTAGCAAAATGCATAGCTCCACTTAGTAATGCACACAGCAAAATTAAACCACATTCAACAGTAAATACATGTTATTCTTTCACGGAAATTTACAATAAAATATCACAAAATGCTGCCACAGTTGAGACATCAGTGAAGGAAACTAAATTAAAAGTCAGCTGATGTTAATAGTTATCTCCAGCCTGAGGTATTTGGTGACTAAGCTGGAGAGCAAAAATGTCGTTTGACTCTCAGCTTAAAATTATGCCCATGTTAATATGTGCATTCATCTGCTTCTGTTAGTTGAATAAAATGGTAACTTTTGAGTTTGCAAGTTGGACATGTGCTTTAACAACTCCCATTCAGAGACATAACAGATCATCATCTTACCATAGTCTTCATCCAAGTACTCCAGTCTCTCTGAAGGATACTGGGAATCTGCTATCTCCTCATACTCCTCCACCATGCTGGTGCCAAACACCCTACACAAACCACACATATATAATCTTACGCAAACAAACAAACCAACCTACAGAAAAGCACAAGTGTTGTTGTTACTACACAGAAGAGGTGGCCAAGTGTTTCTGGAAAAAGGCAGCTTTTTGAAATCAGACATGATCAGATTTTAAGAAAAATCTAATGAAGATGTCATGAATCTTTACTGTCAAAAATCTACTTTGACCTTCTTGTAAACATGTGTAGGAGAGTTTTACAGCCCTGTTAAACCCCAACAGCAGTTCAGAACAAGCCCCTGATGACCCTGACAGACATGTAGGTACACGTGCCGTTTTGTGTGCAGGTTTGTGAAAAATTAATTATTCAGGTTGATAGATCCAGGTCCATGTGTGATAGATCCAGGTATATGTATAAGAGGGGGTTTGAACTATTGAGTAAACAGCTGAAACACATCAAATCCAGAATGTGGTTACTGAGATGATGGAGCACATACTATAAAAATAACATCAGTAAGAGAGGCAGAGAATAAGAGAGCAAAGATCAACAACATTGCTTGTATAATCTAACATAGACTGACTTCCCAAAATCCAGCATAGTTCCTGGAATTATGAAACAATAGTGTGAACTGAGACACTGGAGTCATTCTTGAGGATAAAATAAACAGTATGAAATGTAGATTTTTTTTACCAGTGTAAAATCAAAGTCAAATGACTTGGAAACTGGTTTGTTGGTTCTGGATGAATAAAGCATGGTGTGGTTTTAAGTAGAGACGCATACAATTTCCTGTCCTCTACCAGTGTTTCTATTTCCTTAAGAAGAAAGGGGAGTAATCTTGATACAGAATCCGTTAGTAGGGGTGCAATGATCCGTCAGTCTGGATTGACATATCAATATAATGGTCAACAACCCAATATCACGGATGCAAAGTGAAAGCATAGATCAGTATCATTATCTTCAAAATACACCTTTATTTTGAAATTCCCAGGGCACATCTGTGCCACAGTTGTATCCAAATGCTCCTCCTTCCTAAAAATTTACACCAATAATTTGCACCAATAAGTTGTTAAGTCACGTGAAGAGGAAATGGTTGCTAGCCATTAGCCTAATTTATATAATTTTAATGCCATAGGCTTAAGCTAATAATGTTGATGAGCAAAAAACAATTAATTTGTCTATAAATGTTGACAATTATTATTGAGTTGAATTTTGATACTTTTGTCACATGTTCTTGTTCTTCACTGCAACTTTATTATTATTATTATTGTTATTATTGTTAGTATTTTTTTATGACCAAAAGCAGAAAAAAGGGATGGCAGCTTCTTCTGTTACTGACTGTGTTAAATGGACACATGGTATTGTCTCATAATGACTGCTCACTCACTCACTTGATTTGAATCGCATCAAAAGTGTATTGTGGCAGACTTTGTGATATCAGCCAATATCAGATTGTTGTCCAAAGGATCAATATAATATTGTAACACGATGAAACTTGTGACTTACACCCCTACTGATTAAAAGTGTATAAAATCTATAACTTTGTGTAATCCAATGCTAATGTTGCAATGCTATGCCTTGGAACAGAAAGAGAATTGGGAAAAACTGTTTACTAGTTTACCTGATAAGACTGAGGGGACAGAAGTGTTCTGATCCAAAGTGGGAGAGGAGTTCAACCTGCAGGGAAAATGGACCAACTGTTAATTGAAACAATCAAATGAAACAGTGCCAACGCCAATAATGTGTGTGCGCACCCACTCCATAAACCCATAATACCACCAAATGGATACTACAATTGCCCAGCGTTGACAATATGGTTTGTGTGTATTATCTACTAGTCTGACATGCATTAAAAATGATACTCTGCCAAAGCTCACCCATTAATGTGTATGGCAACATTACAAGAGTCGCTTTACAGGTAATCACAACCCCTGACAGAGAGAGAAGAGTGCTAACCTTTATGTACTTGATGAACATCTGGTGCGAGAGGGAAGACAGGAGAAGGACAGGAGAAGAGAGAAATAAAACAAGAGAAAGAAATCAGTAAGGACTGATTCAAGCTAAAAGCAAGTCAGGCATTTGCTTATAGTCTGGCTCTTCTCATAAGATAAACACTCTGCTGGTATATGCAGTGTGTGGATTTTTGTTAAATAACAGTTCACAGGCAAAATACTAGACAGAGGTCTCTAACAAGCAGCTACAAAGAAGCACAAGCAAGACAGACATAGACGGATAGACAGACAAGCTCGGGACAGAAATATCAGAACAAGACATAACAGCTAACAACTGATTAGATCAGAGTTGAAACCAAATCATATAATCCTGAAACTCTCTAGGCAAAACTCAGTTTACATAATAAAAACACAATCATTTCATAACAGAGCACATGAATCACAGTGAGCACCCACACTTAACACCCACACACACAACATAAAAAGGATAATCATCCAGGCAACTGTTTAACAAGTCTGCACAGTGAATATTTAGTCAGCAACATTGCGGGTAGAAGTGTGAGGAGAGAGACAGATCAGAAAAGCCCAGATATTTATCATTTATTACAACACTTGTTCAAATGAATGCTGGCAAGTGTTGCCCCATGAACAATGGCATTTCTGTTTTGGCAATAACTGAAACAAAAAAAAAAAATGACACTGTACACATAATCCAGCTGCACTACAAGACACACACTCAGTGACAAGGAGGCCGTGTGTGTGACTGAACCAAGAGTGAAATGGATGTCAATCAAAGAACAGCTTTCCTTGTTTATCTAAGCTGCAATTTAACCTCTCCACTCCTGTATAATGAGTCTTTGTACACTGGAGTCAGACGATCTCTGCATCCATCATCCTTCTCTTAATAAAGGTGCAAAAACAGTCATCATTACTGACAAGTCGTCTTCCTCTTTGCATTGCAGGCGCCACCCCTCGCCTAAACCCTTGAACATGTTTGATGCGGACAGTCTCTTAATGTGTGCTGTTTGTGTGAAAGGGCACATTTGAACAATGTCCGTACCTGATTTGCAGGACATAATTTGGATTGGACACATGAAAAGAGCTTCATTTGGGGGAAATTTAAAAGTTTAAATTAATCTTAGTGGGAAGTACTGTAAGAGACCTGCGCACAAGGCAAGCAAGGGTAATCTTATAATGTTAGACTGATTATTTAATTTCCTGACAGCAACGTTTAGCCCAGACTGCACTTGACTTGGACCAACTTGACCTGATGTGTCACCCGAAACTCAAATATAAATCAACCTCATAGTAATACATATCTGCCCTTTAGTTCATACAAGTGAAACTCTGTCATGAACACACACCCTTACAGTCATTCACAGTCACATTTCTTCATCCAGTTAAAGGGAGGGGTAACACACAGAGCTGACGGCATGGCTAACTTACCATACAGTCATAAGAAGGTCCCCTGAGCTTAAAGTACAGCTATAACCCATGTATATGAATGTGCCTGTGTATATTTATTGACTAGGAACTGTACTGAGAATGAATAAATTAATTGTTTATCATTTCTCTCCTTGAGACACAAGTGTACTGTTAGAGCAGGAGGAAGAAAAAAGCAGTACCTTAACGTATTTAGCATAAAGCTGTTCATCCAGTGGGAAACTCTGGACTATACGTTCATCACGGGCATGGAAAGTACCCAGCTTTACCCACTTGTTCGTAGGATATCTGCAGGTGGAACAAGAGAAAGGTAAGATGCCTGTGTGAGAGGGTACAATGTACAAACAGATTTTGGCGTGTTCTCAAAGGCTGGGTGCAAATGCAGCTGTACTCTGTGACTCGAGGTGTGTCCTTCCATGCCAGAGGCTGGAATTTATGAGTTGTGGTGTGAGAGGACGCTGGAAATAAATCCTGACCGCCAAATCCAAAACAAAAGACAGCACCACCTCAAACAGCTCTAAAGTTAGAGCTGATAACAGAGGAGGAGGAGGAGGATAATTTAAAACAATCCTGGTGATTTTACACAGACTGTTTGAGGAGGAGGTGGGTCAGCCAGACAGATGATCTCCCAAGATGAGTGACACCTTTCATTGAAAATCTTCTCCCATCAATGATATTCTATAAACAATTAGCAACCATGAAATTGCAGCCTTGTGGCATTCATGTTAATACATAGAACTGAAATTTCAAAGGCTAAATGTTGTGTATTTTACATTTTTATAGATATTATGAGCAAACATCTAACAACAATTGTGACATAAGGACAAATCTGTGTGTGGTCATCAGGTTAAGAAATATGATAAGCTTGATAACGACTATATCTTCCTAAGGAGGTTTCCTGAAAAAGACTTTAAGCATAACTACTGCTGACCAGCTGTTTTCGTTTACTGTTCTTTAAAAAGCTAGGCAAATAGATGCAATGATCCCTCTTCCCCATTTAATCAATAATAAATCAACTGGAGGAGAAAGTAAATATGAACAATGCAGCAAAACACTGGACTGGAGGCATCCACATAGCCCAATGCAAGGCTTTGTGTTTGTCACAAACCTACCACATGCCTATAAAAACATGCCAATAAATCTTGATGTTTGTTGAAATATACAGAGTGAGCATACCTGTCACTGATGGAAACTAAAAAGTCTTTAGGTGTTGATGAGAAGAGCTCAAAGTTAGCAATGTCCAGCTGCTTGACTTGGATAGGCTCACAGAGCTCTATCACAAACCTGGAGAGAGGTAAGTAGAGAATGTTTAAAGATAAATTCATATAAAACTTGCATATCTAAAATCAGTCTCTGCTACCAGTAATATTTGTCAGTGTACTCACCAGATTTTGTTGCTGCAAGGATTTAGCATGTAAAGGTCCATATTCTCTTTGAGAATAGCTGAAGTGCTCTGAAGGAAAAGCAGAAGACTGAGTGAGCAAAAAAGCATTACCAAGTTTTTGATTTCATTTATTTTCTTATTTAAAGGGATATTTTGGATTATTTGAAGTGGGATTGTGCGAGGGACTCTGTAGTCAACGTATTACCTACAGTAGATGATGGTCAGCATGCCCCAAGTTTGGAGAAGCAGAGGCATACCGGCTATGTTGAGCAATGTAGGGACAGAGTCAGCGGCAAAAAATATTTTAGCCACTTAAAAAAGGTCTGCCTAAAAAATTAATATCTGTTCAAGTGTAAGCTATGTTTAGAATATTTTCACCACTCAACCTTGCCATCAGACAGTCTTTTCTGGTGGGAAATTGCTGTTATACAAGAAAAATATCTCTCTCTCTCACTCAACTCCTTTTGCAAAAGCAGCAATTTTACCTTGCAGAACACAGTTGGTGGTATTCTGCAGTCTCACTCTGTTAGTTAGTTTGTGTTAGTGTGGGACTACGGTGAGTCCAAACTCGCCCTTTAAGACACAGAATTATAACACAAACAAGAGATGGAGGCAGCGGTAGACCAGAAACTCCCATGTTCTGTGAGGTTCAATGAAGTCTGGTTGGTTTGGAGAAAGCAACATTTGGCTAATACAACTGCAGTTTTCCATCAGAAAAGGCTTTATGATAGCAAAGTTAAGCAGCGAAAATATTCTAAATAGAGCCCATACTTAAAATAATAGTTTTTTTTTAAGGCGGCTAGACTACCTTTGGCTGCTGACCCTGTTCACAAAGGGAAACTTCTTAGCTTCCTACAGCAGTACTCTTGCTGGTTCCCCAAACCGGGGGCATGCCGACTGCCATCTCCAGTTAGTGACACACTGACTATCAATAAGTACCTCATACAACCCAGCTTCAAATAAAATGAACTATCCCTTTAAGAGCCATAAATACTGTTTAGTCTAGGACTAAAACTCTATCTGAGGTTAAGCTTCAATGTTCATCTTAAATGTAAGAGAAATTCTGAAGCAGGTTTTATTCCTCTGCTGACACAACATGACAGTACAACATCTGTATTCTTAGATGTGTGAGTGTGTTTGTGTGTAGGCGACAGGGGACAGGGCTGATGTGTGTCTAACCTTGGCCTCACTGTTGGCAGAGAGTATCTTGGCACCACACTCCACTGAGGCGTAGTTATTCTTGAAGTTTTTCTGGACCTTCTTCACTGGATGGGGGCTGCCGCTAGTTGAGGTATGGAGAGACTGACCTGAACAGAGAGAGAGTGTTACATGAGGCCAATTACAAACACTGGAAAATTGAGCGTCGCCTGCAAGGAACAAGTAGAGAGGTTACGCAACACAAATAAACACACGCTCTGCTGACCACTGCACATGGCGTGCACAGGGAGAAAGAGAGAACAGAGAGGGAAGATGGTGAGAGAGATAGACAGGAATAGAGCAAGAGGAAGGAAGCTAAAGAAAAACGAGTTAGAGGAGTTAGACAAGACAATGCATAGAATCTAGTTGTAAGGACAAAGAAGCAACAAAATGAGATGTAGATTAAAGCTGACATGTGAGTGCCTCTTTTGTCTATGGAGGCAACGCTGACAACTGTGCCTGGAACTGTGTCACAAAGCGAGATTAACATCATCAGGCTATCCTTGACCTGATCCTTGACCAAAAGCTCTGATGCAAGTCTCTGGATCCAAACTTCCTTTCAGGACATTTTACTTAGTTGTTGATGTGGCGTCTCTACTTTCTTTCCATTTGTGCACATCTCTAAATGTGTGCTTTAATAATATATGCACTTACTTTTCTCCTTCTCCACCTCCATGACTTGTTTCTTCCACTCATCAAAGGTGGGGATGTCCTCTTTGCTGGGCACTGAGGGATCAGTCTCCCCTGGCTGAAACACACAGACAGGTGTATCACACACAGGCCCACAGCAACAGTTAACTCACATAATCTCCTATGGTGCTTATGTCATGGCATGCAAGAGCCCAGTATGTTGTAAATTAATCTACTACTGTTAAAAATGACTAACACGATTATTTGTATCCTGGCATCAGTGATCCACTACATGAACTGCATGCTCTGACCAGCCACTGTGTGTTAGAACAATCAAAATACTCCCAGTCACAGTTCATGTTAGTCAGCTAGCCCCTGGCCACTGAAGCATTGAAATGCGCTGAGCTGTGAATATTTTGATGGATTATATAAGCACCCTTTTGGACTTCACGAGAGAGTCTGATCCTAAAAATCCACCAACTCAGACAGCCTCTTATGTAAACGGACCAACAGTTTCAGCAGGAGTCATTATTGCAAGCCACATGCAGATTAGCCATCAGATCTTGAAAACAGAAGAATAATGTACAAGTACACACGATGCACAACCCCCCTCCAAAGCAAGTTCGGTCCCCCGGATACACTTGTCTTTCATTATCCTTCAAACATGAAACAAGCAACTGAAACGGGAGTTGACTCAGCATTTACCACTTGAAACATTCAACAGCTGCCCTTTGCTAGAGCAGCTGTGCACAATGAATATTTAGAACTTTCATGGCATTCTGGCCACAGCTGTGCATAAAAGTTTGACTAACAATGTGTGAACGGGGGGCTGAGAATGTGACCAACAGCATCTTTAGATCACACTTTTATCCCACCCACAGTTGTGATTTTTCACCACCTGCCCAAGTTTATGTCTGATTAGAGTCAAACAGTCAAGTTTTCCTTCATGATACCTGTACCACTGTAATATTGCTGATCATGCCTGGTGATAAGATTGACGTACTGCTCAAAATTGAACGAGGACACATAAGAATCATCCAAGTCCTGCATTTATGTAGACCACTGTATCATTCTGCTTATAAAGAGAACTCCTATGTTTTAGTGCTGCAGTACGAATTCTTGAATTTAGCAGTGACTAAAAAGCTTTAGATGTTGGAATTCTGCTTTTGGATTACATGATGGCAGGTTGTATGAGGTATTTATTGACAGTCAGTACATTAGCAGCAGTAGATGCCAGTTGACATGCCCCCAGTTAGCAGAAGCAGAGAGGCCGTGCTGTGGACAAGGTCAGTAACCACTTAGCCACTTAAAAAAGGTCCACCAAAAAAAAAACAACAAACAAAAAAAATCCACTAATATCAAGTTAAAGCTCCGGTAGGCAACATTGTTTTGGTATAACTGAGAAATAATTTCATAAAAACCTTTCAGCATATTGTATATCAGGTGTTCTGAGAGAGAACTTCACTTCTGCACCTCCTCTATGGCTCTGTTTTCAAAATTTAGAGAATTTGCCCCGTGACGGTAGACTTAAACCAATAACAGGTCTTTTAGGATCTGGGGGACTCCTCCTACCAGTGCAGCGTGCATGTTCCTTCGGTGAGACCCTGAGTCAATGACGGAAACTACTGCAAGAAAAGTTGCTATAAAACGGTATTATAGTAAATCGAAAAGAGCCTAATGAGCAACATGCTCAACTCAGGAGTTTGTCGGCTCACTTGGTTACTTCTGACTTCACCCTCAGTTGTGTTCATTCACGTATATCGTGGAGCTTTGCCAAGTGCCGAGAGGACCGGGCAGAGCTGAGACACAGAGCTGTTGTTTGTATTGTTTAAACTTTTGGGATTATAAAGTGGATTTATCTTCATGTTTGCTTGTAAACCTGTGTGCAGCAGCACCATGGAGGAGCTGGTCGTGCTGTTTACAGGGTAAGTCAATGACACCGTGCTTTTGTACTGATATTTTTGGTCACTCAAGTCAAACTGTGTTGCCGCTGAGTTGCATTTTCCATTGCTGCTTATATCACAGCGAGCCGCACCTGGCATGAACCGAGAAGTGTATGCTATATTTTACTTTGCCATCAGACTGCCTTTTCTGACAGGAAATGATCATTATATGAACCAAATATCATTCTGTCCAAACCAACCAAACTCCATTGGCAAAATCAGTTGGTTGGTCATAGTTGACTTGAAGAGAGGGATATCTGACTTACATAATGGCAGTTTCCCATCAGAAAAAACTGTCTGATGGCAAGGTAAAGCAGTGAAAATATTTTAAATACTGTGTACGCATTTTTAGGTTGACATTTTTAAGTAGCTAATGGCCCTGTCCATAGCAGTGCATTGCTTAGTGTCTGTGCTGGTGTCCCTTTCTACTTTTCAAAATTAGGGCCGTGCCAACCAGCATCTACTGCAGCTAATACACTTAGTACCTCATACAACCCCACTTGAAATAATTTGAACTATGCCTTTAATGTTGTCTTTCCACTGCATTTATAACAGACTCATGCATGTAAGAAGTACTTGGGGACCACAAGCTGCTGACCTTCTGTTCGTTGCGGTGTTGGGAAGTGTTGCCCTCCACGTCCGAATCTGGCAGCCCATCCTCCAGCTCCTGCTGCTGCCGCTGTTTTTGTTGTTGTTGTTGTTGTTGTTGTTGTTGTTGTTGTTCCTGGTCCACATGGCCTGGAGTAGACTGGACCTCTGCTTCAGGACCAGAGCTGTGGCTCTGGTCTGACCGCTGGTCCTCTATGCCAGCCTCATCCACACTACAGCACAGACATGGGGCCAATGAGATGGAGAGGGAGGGAAGAGAAGGTAACAGAGAGGGGAGGAATAAGGATAAAGGAGGGTGGAGGGCACAAATGAGTACTCGTCGATGTTGGACACATGATGAAAAACATTTACAATATTCAGTTTATTTGAAAGCACTGACAGTCCTTGGTTGTGAGCAGGCATAACGATGGAAAAAGGAAATTAAAAATAAAAAAGCAGCAGTAAGTGGAGAGCAAGGCCAGCGGTCGACGGTTGCGCACAGCAGAGAGGTGTAGCTTGTGACTTGATTACCTGTCTCTGTGCTTTTATTGGCTTCTGGGGGTTAGAAACTCACCTGAGGAGAGGGCTGCCAAAAGGAGAATATTCACAGGTTGCCAGTTCGGGGGGAATGACCCCGCACTGTGAATCAGAGTGCTCAGCAAAGACAAAGTTGTCTACTGGGAGTTCATCTCCTGCACTGGCAACCCGCACTGCACTGAGGGAAAGAAAGGACATGGCGTTTACCACACCTCCATACACTGGGGAGGGAAGAGAGAAGAGAATGGGGTGGGAGAGAGGTGGGGAAGGGGACAAGGAAGAGGAGATATTGACACAGCAGGGGGAGAGAGAGGGAGGGAGAGGGAGAGAGAGAGAGAGAGAGAGAGAGAGAGAGAGAGAGAGAGAGAGAGAGAAGGCAGGAAAAAGACAGCGGAGAAAGAAATAGATGGACAAAGGGGATGGAGAGGTTGCTTGCTGGTGGGGCAGTAGAACTGCATGTCTTAAAATGTCCAGATGTTGACATCCACTTTGAGGAAGGAGTTGAATATAAATTTTGCTAATGGATTCTTCTTCAGGGTTTGGCCCAGGAGATATCCAGACTAATCTTGATCAGAGTTCCACGTCCACATAGTTGATTTTCCACAATGTCCATGAAGTTCTATCACAAAGTCCGGCCAACAAAATTCCACTGTATAGGAGCAGTTCCACGTTCAAGTCGCCAGTTCCACGAAAAGTGACTTTGCAATATCCAAGATGCCAGCCCAACTCTCCTTTGAGCTTCTCTTTCAGTTTGTTATCAGTCATTAACCATATTTAAATTATAAAACAAAATAATTGAAATAAAACAAATGACTGAAGGGAACAAAAGTTAACCAACAAAAATATCAAAGAAAATGTGCAACGTATGACATGACAGTGGACTGGATTGGGTTGAAGTTGGCTTTAACCATCAAAAGAGAAGCACGCATTTTCTTAGGCATCTAACATTAGAATTTTAGTTCTCCAATGTTACTTCTCTGTGGTTATAGCCAACTTCTAATGCCAAAGACCAGGTCTCTGGAGGGAGGAAGTGAATCTGAGCTTACCCTGTGTGGGTCTGGCTGGCACTCTGTGAGGTAGGTGTGTTGTCAGCTTCATTTGGGGATGTGGCTGGATGTGAGTCCAGGCCGGGGTGTGCAGCAGGAGCGTCACTGAAGATCTCTGCTGGGGCTGGGGCTTCTCTGGACACTTGGCCCTGTGCTGGAACTGGTTCTGGAGTGGAGGACGCAGGGACTTCCTGGTCATGGTCCTGGGTTTCGGTCTGCAGCTCCACATCAGTCTGGGGGTCTGGGTGGGGCTCTGGCTCAGGAGCGACAGGTACAGTCTCAGACTCTGGGTCAGGCTTGGTCTCCTTCACCTCAGTGTCCCGAGGATTCACAGTCTGGGGAGAGAAAACACAAGAGTACTCACATATAAAACATAATCAACCAACAGCTAAAACGAAAAGTGAGCACAGAAGTAAAACGTGTTTCACCACTTATTTTTTATGTTCCAATTTTTGTGTGTTATTCTATTTATAGCTGTATATTTATAGATGATGAATGCAATAGTATACTATGATGATGACAACGACATGCAAGTTGAAATACTTGCTCTAACTTGGTTTACCTGCATATCATAATTTTAATTTTGTCAATTTGCCCAAACTCTCTCTCTCTGTAACACACATACATACTTGTCAATCAATTAAAATATTTAATTGAGATTAACCGTATGACTGTCTGTAGTTAATTGTGATTAATAGCAACTTAATCTCACATTTTTTATTTGTTCAAAATGTACCTCAAAGGGATATTAACCAAAAACAACTACAAATATTGTCCAGAAACCCACAGAACCAGCAGTATTTTAGGAAAAGGTTACTATTGCTGTGCAATTATTAATCTTTAGTGTTATTATTGTTAATAATAGTTTATTTCTTTACTAAAATATTATCCTCTGAGGAGAAAATCCTAACCTTTATTCACCTCAGTCTATATAATGACGAAATGTGTATGATATTCATGTTTTTCTGTTAAGGCAGCAGGATCATTTACGTCAGCATCACTGCTGTTGTCGAAAACATCCTCACTGATGTTAACTGCCAAACACCAAACTGCACACCGACACACACTGAGAAGATGAAGAGGGACAGACAGTCTGGACTCTTCATCATGACTTACAATAATGCAGCACAGTGACAAACATTTTGTGGAGAAGACAAGCGTCTGTCAGTTTGGCCTTTACAGAGACAGATATTTTAATCTGTAGACTTCAAACCACAGAAGTGTGCAGTAACGTCAGGATTCGTCATCAATAAATATTGGTTGGCATTTCACACATGCTCCACTCCTTCCCTCCTCCCTGCAGCTCGTCTCTCCTCCCTTGCAGTTATGATTGATCAGCATGAAATAATTCAGTATTCATAAGTACATAAATCAGACTTAGAGTAAAAAAAATCTCACACCACAGAAGTGTACATTAATAATTTGATTCATAATCATAAAAAGTTTTTTTATATCAAGTGAACACATCTGTCCATCTTCACACGTTTTCTCCCTCTCTCTCTGCTGTGTTTTTTTTCTTTTACCAGGTTTCAGCTCGATCAGCACTCACTTGTCTCCCTCCTCCTATACTTCTATTTCTTTGCACTGAGTCAAGACAGACAAGCCTGTTTACATTGTCAGGTGACAGAAGCTCGCGTCTTCGCGACTGCGAGCTGATTCATTTCCAGCTACTGATTCAAACTATGGGTCGGGCCAATGAAACAGAACGTGTGTTAATCACAGTAAAAAAAAAAATAGTGGCGTTAAAAGGAATTAACGCGTTATCAATGCTTTAACTTTGACAGTCCTTTTATACACACACACATATATACACATACACACACAATGTTACCTGTTCTTGGTGTATGTTGTGTGTTGCCAGCTTCTCTAGTGCTGCTCTCTCTGTCTCCAGTCCCATATCGTATGATGTGTGTGTCGTCCATTCTTCCAACACCTAGGGAAAAAAAACAAATAAAACTACATGTCATCACACACTCCATGTTCTTGAACAGGAACTTAAATGTTGACAAAGCTGTTACAACATGAATGTAACTGCCTAAAAATGAAGTAAGGTCACAGGAGGACTATTCAAACTATTTGAAAGAGCATTGAGGGATTATGTTTATTTTCAATAATGCATATTTTGTGTGAAAAATGTCAGATGCAATTTGCATCTCAAATTGTGAAAAAAGCCTTTTGTTGGTGGACAAAGACTGTGTTATAAAGGCCGATGACAGACTGCCAGGCCTGCTGAACTGCCCTGGCTCGCCTGTTTGTTACTGGAGCACAAACAATGATTCCCCTTCTTCTGTGATCACACATGCATATTGAAACAAACTCACTTTCCTCATTCATTCCAATACTCATGCACACATTACCGCATACACACAACTTTGAGGGCCCATTCATAAGAGCTGGGGGTATCAAATACTTAACCCAGACCCTGTTGTGAGCCAGTAGTACTCCACCTCAGGCAAACACTTCAAGACTGACTTAACATGGGTTTCTCTCCAATATCATTCAGCCACTAAGGCTGAGAATTGGGAAAGCTTTGTGTACTCTGATCTCTAACCATGCAGGGGTGGTTAACCTAATGACTCATCTCTAGTTTTCTCTGTAGAGAAAACTACGTACTTGACAACGTGTAACTGGGTTGCTTTCCATGTAACTTTTTACCTGGAATTGGCTCTAATCTTCATGTACTGAACATTGTTTTAACTGTTTGTGTATGTTCTGGCACAGTTTCATATTATTATCAGTCTAACTTTAGAACGTATCAGTTGTAAAGTTAGAGGGATAAGGTGAAATGACTGATATGTTGTTTTCTTCTTCAAAAACACCTATCTTAGTGGAAGCATAAAGAATTATGTAATACCCTCAACCTCTCACTATCTACAGGCTTTCCTCGATAACCCCGGACCACCCTGATCTTATTTATAGCTACTCCTCCTCTCCATCTCTCCTGTTTCTCACCAGGGGATAGTGGGTCACTAAGGTGCTTGACCCAACTCCCACGTCTACCCTCATACTGTTCTGCTAACTCAGCATAAATACATTTCATCACGAGCAGTGAGTGTAATAATACTGCTAACCATCCCACAGCCAGCCAACAACATGAAGCAGCAATGTTAACCACAATAAATATTCATCCATCCATCTTCTGCTGCTGCTGATTATCTAGGGACAGGTCACGGAGGCAGTAGAGACTCCACTATACTCCCAAATGGACGCATACATGGACGGCTGTGGATACGGACGCCTATTAGTTTGTTCATACTACTTTCTGGAGAGCTCTTAGAAGACATGTTTCACATATGTGGATCGGTGTCTGTAGCTGCTACAAGTCTGCACAGTCACAAGAAATTGGGGGTACACAGATGTCCATACAGAACCCATGGAACCCAAACCCTCTGTTGACACAATGTACGTCACATAGCCCCTACCAGACCCTCACACACTGGTGGGGTCATGGAAAGGATACTACTATCTTAAAGTAGCTGCTTTTACTTTGTTAACCAGCAAGGCCACAGCCCACCTGGAACCCTAAGTTATGCAATGTGAACAGGTGAGACCCCCTATATATCTAATTCAGGGCTCAACATTCATGGTTGCCTACTTGTCTGGGGCGAGTAAATTGTGTTCAGGCAAGTGGAATGCCTTATCAAGTTGTCTGATTAGGCAAGTGTTTCTGACTGTGTGCCAGCTCTGATCCAAATGCATGGCACAGCAAAATAGCAATCAACAATAATCAACAATCTTCCTCCATCCGCCAAAAACTGGCCTGTCTTTCCTTTATATAATGTTACAATTATTGCTGCCACTGCTTCAGATCATTATGAAATAACTCTATGTAGCTGTCTGCTCCGCTGAGCTGAAAGCTAGCTGGTTAGCAGATACACATTATTGATATTTTTGGTTGTGGCAAAAAAGTCTTGAGAAAACACCAGTGATCAGTTGATCCATGTGGCTTTCAGCTTTGCAGCTCTGTAATGAATCTGGGAGAACTCTGGTTTTAGCTTGTTTCAACTGTCTTTAGCCTGACTCATAGCTGCTAACTAGCTAACTCAATCAATGTAGTAATGTCACATAAACATCGACTTTTCACTTTCATTATTTTTCATCGCAGCAATCAAAACACACAGCCTTTCAGAATACACGCACTTTATGGCTGTCAAAAGTAACATAACTACCCTTCACACATCAGGAAAAACTCCAATGAACAAAAAACCTACTAGACTCTGTCACACAGAAAGGTGACCCACAATCCCACCTGTCCTAGAGGGAAAGGCTTGGTTAGTAACACAGGTGCAGTTAGGCTGTGGGTTTGCAAACCAGAGGTGGAAGTATTCAGGTCTATTACTGAAGCACCTATTACTCCACCTCACACACCCTCGGATTCGTTCCCTGCCAGGAGTTAACCAGTTCCCATCTCTCTTGCCACCTCGGTTATCCACATAGTTCGTGCTTACATGTAGTTCTTTCGGGCTGTGCTCAACCAAGCCCCATGGCTCAAGGTCTGGCTCCAGGAGGAGGCCCCGGTTTACCTGTTCCATGTATGATGCTGCAGCTCCTTCTTAGACAATTCATGCACACTGAATAATTGTGTCCCCTACCCAGGTGTGGAATTAATTAATAAAAATCTATTTAAATTTAAAATATTAAAATTTTAAAAATAAAAAAATTAAACACACCTTGTGTTGCATGGAGTCCTGCTCCTGCTCCTGCTTCTGGCCGTCAGGGTTTTTGTCCCCAGCAGACTGACCTGGGCCAGACAAGCTCTGCTCTGAACAATACACATATTGACTGGGGTACCTGAAACACAAACAGGGGAGAAATTGTCAGCGCAAAGCCAACATATTCTGATCATCATAAAAGAGGAATATGTAGGGTAATCAACACCAGTTATTGTACAAGTAGCTGCAACATGGATCAAAACCCTGAATCAACCGTAACTATTTCCACATGCTGCAAGCAATGAGTGCCTTTGAATTTAAAGAACCCTTAAGCTGTATGTCCCATCCTCCACAGTGAGAGCACTTCAGAGGGAGAGCAACTGACCCAAAAGATATATAACATTAAGTAAAAATAATGTATCTAGTGTTCTGGCAAATTACTCGAGGCCAACTGCATTCTTTGAATCAGTCTTCTCTGACCCCTCCTCCTCCTCGTTCTTTTCTGCCCATAAGGCTTAGCAGGGCTCAGGACATTGCTGCAACTCTTTCAGGTGTCCCCAAGTCAATCTTATTTCAACACAACTCACGTGTGTGCATGTGTGCAACTTGTTTTCATCTCAGCCACCTGGTCTCCTGTTCGCTCAATCATGTTCAGCTACTTTCAAGGCTACCCAGAATGGCAGAAAAACGTAGCTGCTCTGTACCTGCGGTGCCCTCAAGGCCAACAGGGCCGACATGAAGAGGAGAAGCCTGGAGCGTGACTACCTACCACAATGGGGCTACTGTAAAAACAGGAGCCAACTTTTCAATACCAGACAGCCATGTGTAGTCCTGATGACAGTGCAAATGAGAGTGCAATGGAGAGAGAGAGATAGAAAGAGAGAGAGAACTGGTTCTCAGTTGGTTACCTTATCAGTGGCGTTGAAATGACATGAAGAATGGAGCAAGAGGAGAGTTATGCTGAACTAACAAGCGGTCTGTCTAAACAAGTTCTCTCTGCAATCATAATAATAGGGTGTTATCATAATTCACCCACAAACCATATCTACATGGGCTAACTCATTATACATAAACTAAAAAGCACCAGCATCAACCAAAGACCTTCTTACACATGAGGCCCTTATTTAGGCAAAAAAGGTCAAAACTGGACACTCAAACACATTAAATGACTTAATCAGTGTACACCTGAAATGATTGGTTGATTGAAAGAAAATCTGTTGCCAACTATTTTGGTTATCGATTATTCATTTCACTAATTTTTCAAGCAAAAACACCAAGCATTTGCTGGTTACATATTCTTAAAGGTCATTTATAGTATTTATCAAAGAGTCTTTGTATTTTGGATTGTGGATTGGACAAACAAAGCAATCTCTCTCATCATTTTGGGTTCCAGGAAATTGTGATTGACCATTTATAAACTAAATGAATAATTATGAAAATAATCAGAAGATTAATCAGTGGTGGATATAATCATTATTTGCAGCCTGAAATCTGTGTTAAAAAAGGTGTAATACATCTGTAATCTCCAATATGGGGAACCACGGGAACTGACACATGCATTTTACATGAAGGCCTGATTACATTCTGCAAAAACGTAACTCTGAGCATGACGACACATTGCATTAGTGACAAGAGGCACAAAGCTCAGATACAAAAAACCATGTGACTCTGAAACCGGAGTGGTTACCCTTGAGCGGTCAAATATCAATGTCAGGAGAGAGCGGGACACATGGACAGTCATGTTAGCACCCTGTCAGCCTGGATGTCAGGAGGAGGGAGCTGAGCAATGAGCACAAATACTCACAATCACACAGAGATAACCATCTGTGCAAGTCTGTGTCCTGTCATTCAGAGATCCTCTCCATCTGTATCCTGTTCATTAACATCTGAGGTGACTGAATGACCAGATAAATAGATGACAAGCAGAGACTTCATTTGGGAAAGGATCTTTTGAAAGCTTTGCTGTATCAGATTTCAACGTCAGATTTACGAGCAAACGACAACTCAGTGAGACAAGTTGTTAATCAAAATATTGAAGCTACTTCTACTCAAGTCGACATGCCATTTACAAAATGTATTAAGAGTTTTCAGACGAGTTTTAACCCATTACTGAAAAAAACAACATGTTCTCTGGGTATGTTGCAGTACAGAAGACTGAGACTTGGTCACGAAACTTATATCTCTGCCTTTTCTATGATGGATAAATCTCTGTCTGAATGTTGAGCACTAGTGCAAAATGTAACATCTAGGACGAAGTACCCGCACCTCAATTCTGAAGGACAGCTGACTGCGAAACCAGGACATGACATTTACTGTTGTTTTGGATCCCTGCTGATAATAAAATGTGCGCATGTTCCTATATACGTTAACACCTCAGAATATACACTTTCCCCTAAAGGTCTAGGAGGGGCTATAAGCCAGTGAGGGAAACCTAAGAGCCCAGCAGTGTACAGATAGTACTAAGGGGTAAATACGTACAAGGAGTAATATAGGCTCATGGCTAAACTTAGCTTTCCATAGCTTTAAAGTATGTTGTGTTACGTTTCAAATGTCTCTTGTGTCCTCCTCCACCCACAAACAGCTGAACACCCACGTAGGTACAGGCAAGACATATTTTACTGAGGGCAACACAATAAACACAATTATGTAACACACTACTGTAAAACTTATATGTCAGCAAATTGAGGACAACAAAAATAATGATTCATATCTTTGTTATTTTCCAAATTGAAATTATGAAAAAAAAAAGTCAAAAGTGAAAATATGTTCAAGAATATGAAAATGTAGCCTTTTTATTTAGTCACTCAATAACGGACTGTCCTCTTTTTATATAGTTAAAAACCATTTACACTAACATGGAGGGACTTGGATGACAGTAAGCAGTTAAAATCAAGTCAAAAATAATGAAAATCTGATTCCTCAACGGAGCAACAAATACACCTCTCTTCCAATCCCTCTTGTAGTCTGTAACCCTTTGAAAGTTATTTAACAATTATTCATAACTTGGCCTGCTTGCACACGTATTCATATCTATCCTGAGACAAGCAGTCAGTAAAGAGACAGAGAAGTAGTTTACAAGATAGCACAAAGTCAATGCTGAAAAAAAAAAGAGAGTAAGAACACATGAATCAACACAATGTTGATGAACATTTTTTTTTCCTTTAATTGATCAAAGAATTAACACTCCTTCAAGTAGTCATCCAAATGGCCTCTGGGTAAAGGAACAGGTCTGCAGGATGTACTTAGGATGAACACAGGAATGCAGACCTCCAATTAGGGGGGTGAACCTAAGACAGTTTATTACTTTATGACTTGCTTTGGTCCTTAGCTGACCCACAACTGTTTCTTTATGTAAAGGTCTGGATATATGATAATTTGACAAAGCAAGGCTCATTATTTTGTTGTAGTGTGCACAACTCTTTTTTAAAATCCATCCCTCTTTGGTCAGAACTTAAGGTGCTCACAGGAATGCACTATTAGTGCGGGGATCTCTGTTAAATTTCTTCATGATCTGTTCATTCAAAGCCCTCAGAATGTCACTACTGGGGTCTTTCCACAGGATGCCACAAAACCTTCAAATTGCTTCATGAATTCTCACATGGTCTGGTATGGTCTGAATACTTTGGTTAACAGTTATATGCTTATTTTCTATCTAGGTCTTTTTGCTACTGCGTGTTCTCTGAAACAAGCGTTGGCTGTTTCACAGTCTAGTTTCTATAAGATTCACTGACTCACTTAACTGTGCATAATGTTCCTTAATTCTTTAAAAGTTGTAAAATCTCATCTTAAATGTGTATTTACAGTTGCTACTATTAATATACAACCTGTCAGAGTGCCTGATATGATCATTCTGCCATAGACCTGTTCATGCTGCCACACTTTGCTTATCATTTTTTAAAAGGCCTTCAATCGCCCAGATAAGAGAGCACTTGTGCAAATACACACTGGTGACAAACAGATCACATTCTGCAGTGCAGGTTTAAGTGAACACATCACAGAGTAAACAATCCTGTACAAATGTCTGTGATGCTGGATGCAAATGTGACTGACTTCCGCAAAATGACTTGTTGAACCAATATTTAACTAGAACCTGCCAAGTGACAGTGTGCTATTCAGATAATAAATTCTGATAGAGGAATTACAGATGTGGAGGCATGCAAGACCACAAATACTCTGTACTGCAAGTTAGAAAAAAAAAAAAAAAGTGGGAATGACGCTCAGCCGCCCCCACTGAGCGTCATCTCCACGAGTGAATAGAAAGACCTGAGTGTTGACATTCCTTCTAAAGATGAAAAAAAGGAAAGCAGAAGCAGGGGAAAAAAAGGTGAAGGATCTGAGAGGGCCTACTTTGGGGGCGTACATGACCTACTTTTCATGCAACAGAGGGAGGGGGGACTTCTGAGCCACAGATAGAGAAATATACCCCCACTGAATATTCAAGGGTGCAATGTATGTTACATACATGCGAGTACTCACTGGGCCAATGCCACGCTAATGAAGGAAGAGCCTGAGGCCAGACTAATGAGTCAGCAGCCTGCAAATACACTCATCCTCGTTCTCTGTATCCCTGTTTCCTGTCCCATTTCAGAAGCACCAGGGGGTTTTAAATAAGTTTTTCCTGTCTTTTATGCTCTTTCCTGGCTACAAACAGCTCACTCATTTTAATATTCAAATAAGTGCTGAACAGGACATTATCAGCTTGTTTGCAAACTGAAACAAAGAAGTGCACAAAATGCTCCTTCTCAGCTCTGACAGAGTCTGTGTCATGCTTGAGGACACAACTACAACTTTTGATTTTTTTTAAAGCCATCATACTGCCTTTCATTCCACAATAACACAATTAAAAGCAACACAGCATTGCACAGAGACACACTGGCTACACGTCCTGATACACTGTCTCTGCTTGTTCCTAACAGCCAAATCCCCTGATATTTCCTGTTGGTTTTAGGACCATTCAGAACCAGGAGATGTGGTATAAACCAACAGTATTGTACTGTACCGACTGTCTGGGTTGACACAGAGCAGACAAAACTGCAGAGACAACAGCA
The DNA here is from genome assembly GCF_056507025.1 of Lutjanus erythropterus. Lineage (NCBI taxonomy): Eukaryota > Metazoa > Chordata > Actinopteri > Lutjaniformes > Lutjanidae > Lutjanus > Lutjanus erythropterus. The sequence continues at coordinate 11,408,870 of NC_139323.1, read as the reverse complement.
GGCTGAGGATAGATTCATCTGCCCGCAGCGAGTCAAATATTATCACCAGCTGCGTGGCATGCAAACTGAGCTCCAATCTCCTCTCTGGCAGAATGTCTGCTTGTTGACACAAAGTTTTCAGAGGCATCTAACATGGCAACATGTGTGAACTTTTTTCCATTTGCCTTATTGCTTTGACCTTTTTCCCCCATTGAGTCCAACCTGTTTGATTAGTTGAGATCAGAAGAGCTTTGTCACTCTGCCCTCACATACATACTCATATTTCTCAAAGCATGACACAGCAATACACGAAGTATATCACCTGGACCAGGGCAGATTAGTTGTTGCCTTTCCTTCTCCTGCCCTCGCCTAAATCTCAGATCAGGCTTATTATATGAACTCTTTAACCTTTAACTAAATGACAGCACTAAGTGAGAGCACGTGGTGTACACTAAGTCCCTACCCTCTTTAAGTGTCTTAAATTACTTAAACTGTGTCACTGTGTCTACTGTTACAACAAAACAGAGACGAGATAGAAATAAGTCATGAACATCAATTCAATCAATTAGATAAATTGATTAACTGATTGCTGAAGTCACAGGGCAGGGCTCAACAATAAGGATTGCTTGCTTGCCAAGGGCTAGTAAAAGGCCATGTTGGGCTAGTTAATGTAGCATCTCATTTGGCCAGTTTGGTAAGTGATGCTCTTCGGCTGCCATATTTTAAAAAGAATTAAACACATCTCTGTTGAGAGATGCACATGCCCAGTATGTTATTATGGTGTTGATTATGAATTTAACATGAATTTGAACAGTGTGTCTGGCTGTCCTCTGTCTATCCTAAGGCAGCAGAGAGTCTTGTGATGTTTTTCAATGAAGTTCAGATTCTTGATACACGACATGTGGTGCTGCTAGATGGATTAATGATGTGAAAAAGGCTGGTGGAGAAGAGCGTGATGATGAAGTGAGTTAGTTTCCTTATAAACTGATCTAACTCACATGCTTGGGGAGATCAAACACACACACACACACACACACACACACACACACCTAATAAAAGGCCAAAAAATCCAGCTGTTTTCCTCAGAACAGTATCTCTGAGAATTCCTCCAAGCAGGCAGAGAATCCAAATTCAACACACTGTTTTCCTTCTACATATGCAGCTGAGACAAAAAAAAAAAAAGTCAGAGAGGAATATTGGGAGAAAAAGAGTTGACAGAGAATCCAGGATCCACGTGGGCAGAGGTGGATTGTGGGACAGGGAGCTGTGCCAGGGCTTGCTAGTAAAAGTAGGCCAGCGCATCTGCCGGGCAGACAAAAACATGCCGTCACTATCTGAAGTAAAACGGGAGGGGCAGAGCCTAAAAGCCCAGCCTTAGAGGACTGAACCTGTTTCTGTGTGCACGTTGCCTGCGCGTTCTAATTTCCCTCCACATTGAAGCATGGTATAATGTGGAGCAGCAGTTTGTTCTAAAGCCTGCTGATCCGCCATAATCCTCTCCACTGGTGCATCCTTAGGGGCAATGAGGACATAGTGGCTGAACTGGTGAATAGCTCTCTAACGCACAGACAAACATTTTTTAATCTAACCTGCCACTTTACCTACGGTATACTTACAGTTCAGCCCATGTACCCAAAGGCTTTCTTAGTGACAGTTACACCAAGTTATTTTTATTGTGTGGGAATTATGAGGACATAATGAGCAATTTTTCTCCCTTTCAAAGTATACCCTATCTACACAAATTGTGGCTATGTGCTTTTCCTACACTAATCTTCCCATGTAATGGTGAATAGGTCTTTGGAGCAGCAAAGGCTGTAACTTTTGTGTGAAATCAAAATGTTCTGATCTAGAGATGTGCGATTTGGCAAAAAAACATCATATTGCCATTATTTTGGCAATTATTGCCATTACAATGCTTGATGATTAGTGAATTACTAATCAGTACATGAGTACTTAATGAACTTAACTAGTACTTAATGATTAGTGAGAACAATCAGTTTTACACCACAGCCTTAATTTTTATTGATAAAAAAAATAAAATCACTATGTGATATTTGTTGGTATTTGTAACAAATCTGGAAAGCAGGATCTAAAGGCTGTCGTTATAATGCTGTTTTGTCATACCTTTTTTTGTTATTAAAAACGTGCAGCTTCTGTGATTTGGTTATTGCACTTGGTCACATTATTTTTTAAATATATTAACTGTGCAGCCCTATTCCAATCTACACTTGAGAACCATCAAATTCAAAACACAGATTCAGAAATAAACTGTCAGTGCCAGATGTTCTGCTGACCACTGAACTATTAGCTCATAACTTTTGTACATCTGACAACCTTCCCAGTCTACTTACTAGAACTATTTTTATCTGGGCAGAGGAGAGTGATACTGACCATTGGCTAATCTGCAATAACCCATTTATGCTTTATAGTCATCCAATTATAGTAATAGTAATCTCAAGTAGTCAATGCATCCTCTCTATACGTGAGCAAAGCAGCTGTTCACTTACAATGCTAACAAATACCTCGGAGACACAAAGAGAGGCAGCAACATGAAGCAGACATGCTTCATTTTGTAAGAGTCTACTAACAGAAATTTCACCAACAAACAGTGAGGGTGAGGGGAAAGATTTGTGGGAACGGATGTGCACCTTTTCTGCATTGCTGCTGCAGACACATTAGCCCCAAAGTGTAGCATTGCTGCTCCATTTGCTAATCGTCCTCTGCATGGAGTGACCAGAGGCGCTCCAAGTGGTGAATGGGGTTGGTGTGGTGGGCAAATTTCCCTAAGTGCTTTAATGTTGTGTGCCGACTTGCTGGATAGGAGGAACAGAAGCATACCCCATATAATCTATCTCCTCCAAAGAATTATGACCCAGGTCTGTTCCTGGCACGAGGATCTGGGTCTGTACTCATCAAGCAGCATCTCAGAGCGGGAAATCAGTCGCAACTGGCCCAAAACTCCCAAAGTGCTGCTTTTTTTGGTTTGACTTTCAGGCTTAGAAGGAAAAGTATCTCACTTTCTTGATCTTTTTCTCCTCTATAATTTAGAGAGCTGCAGAGCAGTCCTGAACTGTTAGAAGTTCTCAGCAGGTGGAAAGTGACAGGAAAAATGTGAATGCACAGAACCCATTAAGTGCAGAAATAAATCTTTGAAATAAAATAGCAACAGACTTCTTCAAAGACCAGATTGTTTAGACTCATTCTGTCCATGTCTAGGACACAATTGCTGTACCTAAAAACTGTGTGAGTGAGGTTTGGAGAGAAACCTGTGGAGCCATCTGTTGTGGTCAGGTAGGTTTTTTATTAGAGAACATGTACTAATAAGATCCTGTTTTAATTAGTAAATTATTAAACTAAATCTGTGAAATACATCATCAACACCCACGGATATTGAAACAAAACATTTAACTTCATATTAATTCAAATCATGAGTACCACTCATATGGGTTGATTTACTGTTTCAATTATCTGCAGGTACCAGATAAAGGCTCAAAACATCAATCCACCACCTGCATCTAAAGATATTATATAAGCTTGGATTAATAAAGATTTGTTCAAGCAACTGAAAAGCAAAGTGCCAACAAACTGATGTCATATGTGTGACTCAAAGAAAATTTGATTAGTGGCTTACTCATTATTTTTGTTAAAATGCCATGCTAATAAATGCACTGGCACTGGCCCAGTAGTTCCTGCCAGAATGACACCACTTGATCTTGTTTCTTCTAAAGCCAGATAATCACATTTTGATAAAACCTTTAAGATCTAATATAATGGAAGGCCTCATACTGTTATAACCCAGACTAGTTTAAGGCTATTTGTAAAGGTTGTTTATCTTTCCAATCTATAAGGATCCTTCTTTGACTAAACCGGCTCTGTGACGCACATAAATTTAGCAAGTTTACACAGGAGCTTTTCTCTAGGATGTTGTGTGAATGAACAGACACACCTCTATTTGGAAGCTAGCCTGTAACACCAAGTATGCCAAGTCACCTGGTGGAAAGGAGACTGCTGCTCCTGTAAGGCTGTGTTCACCTAACATGCCTGCAGCCCACTGGCATAACAGACATTTTCATCCAGGGTCAAAACTCACAGACCTGTGTGTTGTACACTAAATCACTGACACAACAGTTCAGATATTATTAAAAATCAAAAAACAACAGCACCAAGACTAGTACATACAACATCGTCTATGCTACTACAAATGAAAACCTGATTCAGAGGATCCTGAATAAACTGTCTTGTATTTGCAAACAAGACCAAGCCAAAAACTTATAGCAAATAAATAGATTTATGCCCCACCTATAACTGCTGATATGCCAGTGTGTATTGTTTTTGTATAATAATGAAATGCATGTATACAACCAAGTTCAGAGCACTGTGTTTAAATTGAACATTAAGAACTCACAGTTCAAAATCATGCCTACGCTACTTCATGAAAGACTAAAATCAAAATATAAAACAATTTGGTGAAATTCACAGTGCATTTTAATTTTAAAAATTATTTAAAATAAATTACTGCAGATCACAGTCTGGGGCTGTCATAATGACTGAAATTTTGAAATAATGCAAAGAAAACTGGAGAGGATGGCAAGCAACCATAATGTACATGTTTTTCTTTTTTCCCATAAGGCTAGGCCCTTTTTGTTTTACACTTCAATAGGTGTTAAATGAATGAAACAGTGCTTCAAAGAGTTCAACAAGCAATACAAGGGCTAGTAAAGGTTCAAGCTAAATGGATCAATAGTAGCTACCCGCTCCGGTATGTGAGCGTGTAGTGTTAAATTTGTTAAACTTGTTAAACTTGGTAGACATTACCTGAAGGTAACAATGTAGCTATGTGGGTGAAAGAAAAATGGTCAAACTGCAGGTAATTATTAGCAGTGTTGTGTAACTATGTCTAGCACCCAGCAGCTAGCTTGGTCAGACCATAAATTTGAATGAGGTCAGAGATCAACACATAGATAACGTCCCTGCACCAAATTACTTAATTTATCATAAACGAAGAAATGTGCAAAAACAAACCAAAGAATGGCGCTAATACCGCATACTGCGCTACATGAAAATTATAACGTGGTGAAACTAAATCTAACAAGTATACTGAGTTGCAAGAATAAAATTATTTTTCTCTCTCTTTTTAACAAATAAATTGATATAATATTTTACATTTTCTTACAATTACTCATCTTCTGCCTGAAATTTATACCAGTCTGTTAAATGCCTGCAGAACACTATATTTAGCAGCAGTGAAATTAAACGCATCTCTTTTCTCATACCGAGCCAGATAAAAGACCCACAGTGACAGTATGGCGGCAACAGTGAAACTGTGATGCTGTGAGGCATTGCAGTCGTCCCAGTCAGACGGGGATCAAAGGGGCTTGGGAATGCGACATCAGGAACATCGGCCCAGGACAATGGGGCTGAAGGACGCAGTCATGTGACATAATGTTATCTGATAGGAAAAGCCACTTTGCCAGTGTGGGTCAGCATGGGTGGGTGTGGATAAAACAATACACGTGCATTCTTAGTCAGTATGTATGCATCAGCAAGCACAGCAGGAAAACAAAAACTCATCAAACACTCACTGTGGTACACATTGTACCCATGTGCTGCCGCGTGGTGGTGAAACATTTACGCTTTACCATACATCCTGTAATGCAAACAGTGGCTCCTTATGAGTGAGAATACCTTGTGGTTTTTTTGGTTTTTTTTAAAGAAAACTCTGGAAACTAACATGAATACTGTAATATTTTGATTTGGGACAATACATATCACTACAGTGGTATCAACATATTTAGAGAATCTAAAACAATGAGACTACTTCATATTCTCCATCTGATTCTGATGTCCATTACAAATCGAATTATTTTGGACTATGAAATAAGATAACTGGATCTTGCATCCAGCGTGCGGCTTGGGGAAAGTAGACCTGATGGCACTGGTGCGTCTTCATATACAAGCTTAAGCAAAAGATGCCCTTAATAGCTTTGGTACACAATGTTCTTTACTGGCCCTGTGCGTCAGCTATGGACAGGCATCGCTCTGTACATCGCCCTCCCCCAGAGAGTTAAAAGGCACACATAAACACACACTTGCTGTGTATGAGACTGAAGCATCAACAAAGAAAAAGAGAGGAACAGACCACCATACATACTACAAGCAAGCAGAGTCAGTCAATCGGTAACTGCAAAAGGTAAACAGTAGCCAGCAGAGTCGGAGAGGGGGAGGGGAAGTGAAGAAACCAGAGCGTTTTCAGGAGGGGAAGAATGTGCCTTTCTCTCAGAGGGCAAGAAAAAGCAAAGGAATCCCTGAATTAAGTGTAATGAACGACCAAAAATGGAGTATTTTGGCATACAGCTATCAAAAATTTCTTGAGATGCATTACAATAACTTGAGAGAAAATTTTCTGCAGCTTAAATCATTTTAGTCTTTTTTTAATGTACAATTTAAAGCCTGGTAAAGCCCTTGCACTGTTAATTACTGAGAAAATATGTTAAGTGTATAACCAACAAAAAGTTTAAACTGAATGCTCAGTTGTCAGATAATCAAATCAATCAACTCTCATCCCTTTGTCATACAGGTAAACATATGCAATAAAATTTCGTTAATGTTCTGACGCAAGTCTCCACCCTGAAGACCTAACCATCTCCGACTACACCCTCAGAATACTCTTCACAATAAACAGTGGCATTTTCATTGTAGCGACTAACAGAGCCTCAGGATACTGGCCTGCATTCAACTCTCACTGCAGGACTACCTATTCCCAGAAAAATATTATGCGATCCTGGAAAGAAGTTCCTGCTGCCAGAAAATAAAGCAATGAGTATCAGCAATTCGTGTCATGCTCTTTTTATTGACAAACCTACAAGGGTGTAAGGCTTGTTTATGAAGCAAAATTCACAATACAAAAATATGTTGATATGCAGTGTGGTGCACATTACAAATGCAGTTGCAGAGTCCAAGTTAACAAGATTTACGCTGGGACACTTAGACTACAAATGAGCTTACTGAATTCTTTTCTGAGTAAAGGAGAGACAAGATGGACTGACACAAAGCTGAAAGAGACCTAACTCATTTCTTATATTAAGTTTAAAAACAGCAAACAAAACCAAGACACCTAATAAAACATAAAATTACTGTTCCAAATGTCCCGATTCTTTTGGACCTTTTAGTTCAACATTTCACAAAAACAGGGAACAGAACTAATGGATAGCTAACTACTAACATGTAGGGAACTACTTAAGCATGGGTTTACTAAGCCAATCAACTGCTAACGTGATCCTTACAGAGGAACCAGAAACACAAAAGATGGACTATGAACGAAAATTCAGGGGTGAATGGAAGCAGGAACTGGAATATGACAAATCTAGGGAGTAATGTAATACAATGTATGCCGCTAATGTCCTCAACTAGCTGATAAGTCTAGCTTGTTTTCATTGGAAACAGTACCCACACGAAACACCACATTACAACTTATAGGAAAAATTGCTTTTTCCAGTCTGTGCCTTTTGTTGTTTTTACACATGTCACTATGCATACTTGAATCCAAACATGAGTTTAAACAGCAAGTATATCTCCGGCCTAACTCACTTCTAAAGAGAGTGCAGCTACTATGATCAAGTAAACACAGACAAAGTAGACCTATAAAGCAGGATTTCTACTCTGTTCTTTCCCAGTCCATGATTTTGTTTACCACAATTGCGAGAAGTCAAAACAAACTGGCCAAACAAGTTATATTGTATAAACTGCAGTCAGGCTGGACTATGATTAACACACACCACACCAACTTTACTCATTACGAACGTCCAGCATTGATTATTGGTATCTAGGGAAATTTTTTTTATTGCATTTGGATTTGAGACTTTTGATTGCCAGCCCTACTGCTAAGCACTCACCCTGATACCCTGGGTTTCACCTGGGTCTACCTCAGGTGTTGGCTCACTCTGACAAAGCATTAAAGCGATAGTTCACCCAAAAAATGAAAATTCACTCTATATCTACTCACCCCTGTGCTAATGTGAGGATGGGTGAATTTCTCCACTTCACAAAATGCTCCTGGAGTTTCAGTGGAAATCAGCATTGCAGCCAAATCCAGTACTATTGAAGTGAATGATGACAGTTTTAAAATGTAAAAAAAGAACACAAAAAAAAACACACAAAATGTCTCCATACTCCCTGTGTGATGTAATCCAAACATTAAAATCTGATCCAAAAAGACACCATTTACAACATGTTTTTAGCCTAAATGTCAACTGTAGCCTCTCAGACCGGAGCTGCGTGCGTGGTGGCGAGGCCACACCTGAAACAGGTACACAAGTTCTCAACCTGGAAAAGGATTTTGTACAACTATACCACCAGGTTTCCTGGTCAAGTGTAAGTGTAACTCACTATTTCTGAACAGATGTGAGTTGCTTCCCGGTAGCATGTAAACACAGGTGTGAAGGTATTGTGAGATCTCGTATATCTCGTGTCATGTTGCTTGGGCGAGAGGCCTGTGTACCAGCTTCAGGTGTGTGCTCACGAACATGCACATGGCTCCGGCTACAGTTGACATTTAGGCTAAAAAAATATGGTGTAAAAGGCGTCTTTTGGGATCAAATTTTAATGTCACACATTTCGATTACACCACACAAGCAGTATGGAGACATTTTGTGTTTTTTTGTGTTCTTTTTTTACATTTAAAAACATTTTAAAACACTGGTTTCTGCTGAAACTGCTGGGAGTGTTTTGTGAACTGGAGATCTTCACCCATCCTCACATCAGCACAGGGGTGGGTAGATATTGAGTGAATTTTCATTTGTGGTTGAACTATCGCTTTAATGCACAGAGAGTCGTGCAGCTGAGGGACAGGAAGTCCAGCACGCAAGAGAGCTCAATGAGCTCAGCAACCTCCATGGCCAGTGGGCAGGAACAATAGTGAGCTCTGGAGTGCCAGTCCAGCTCTGTGTCCCCACATAAAACTAGAGCTGCCAACCTGCGGTGCGAAACTCTGGCCTGCTTCAACAACACAGAGATGGACTCTCAGTCCCTGAGCCTCTAGTTTCTGAGCCAACAGTCACAGAAAGGGAATGTTTTATCACTAAATTTCAAGGTTTTACAAGGTATAATGGATCCGCTGGCAGCTGATTAGATCCAGCATCTCAGTCAGACAAATGGAAGTAATCCTTTATACTCGACTTTAATACGATGTATTTGCACATTTCACAACCTGACAACCATTGTCACAAGCAAAATAAAGTTTGATTTAGGTGTGTCATTATGTGTAAATGATTTTAATATTACTTTTTTGATTAATCAACAGACATTTAGCTTATAAAGAAGCTAAATCTAGTGCCTGTTTTCAGTTCCTAAATCAGATTGTGATGTCTTCAAATTGCTTATTTTGTTTGCCAATCAAATAAAAAAACTCAATTTTATATCTATATCCATGATATAAAATAAAACAAACCTGTGACCAGCAAATATTTTACTTTTTATTTGATAGTTGACTTAAATGATCAATTTTCTGTTGATCAAGTACTTGACAGGAGTTTCTGCCCTAATCTGTTTTTCAATTTGAATTCTGACAGTGCTGATAGAAACAAGAGACACATTATCTGGTAACCTTTGATAAACTTAAAGACAACAAACACCTATGTCTTAGAACAAGAGGCCTGAGCCTTGTTTGTTTGCTGAAGAAGATGATTCTGCAGTTTTTTGACGTGTAGGCCAAATGTCATGTTTGTTCTGACAGATAACCTTGTGTCTTTTTTTTGTTTTGCGAAAGAAACATATCCCAGGCCATTCATTGTAAGTTCATCAATTCTTTAAATGCCTTTGTTTTAAAAGAAAAAAAAAGACTACCCTAGATACCACTCAGATATGCTGCATCTTTGCTCTGAAAGTTAATCAAGAAAGGATAAGAAAAAAAGACAACCAGATTACCCCAAACTGCAACATGTAAGTTCTTAATTGTAATTGCAAGTTAATTTATTTTTTGTGACAAGATCATTTTATACAGCAACATAAAACAATGAGTTTCTAATACACAGCAGCTGGTCAGACTTGAGCACATGTCATGGGATCATGTATGTATTTCTTATCTGTGCATCTGTGTGTACACATGCACACACATGACTCGCACAACGTGAAAGTTCAGTATGTGGGTGCTTCTGCATTAGTAGTATCAGACATTTGCATGCATTATAAATTCATATCAACAATATCCTTCAAACTAGACAAAAGATGTGTAAGAAGTGTAGGACCACGCAGGACTGGCAAATGCATCTCTTTACCTTTAGGTTAGACCACTAATTGATCATACTCCTCTGACTACCTATCCATGACATAGCACAATGCCAGATTGTGACAAATGAGCTATTAAAATAGCTGAAATGTGTGGTAAACGCATGGTAAATACCAGCATACACCTCACAAGGTCCAGGCATCAAGCAGGACAATACCAGAACAACAACGGAGTCATTTAATGAAGGCAGAGCTAGAAGGAGAGGAAAAAAACATGAGCACGTGCATGGACACACATGCTGTAAATCACAGCAGCCCCAGTTTTACAGGACCACGAAAGCTACAACAAGGCATGCTGGATGAAATGAATGGCTGGGAGGTAATGAGCTTCAGGAAAAGGTTAAACTAAGCAACATCTTCCCGGCCCAAGGCAGACTTTGTTACCTCCCATTTTAACTTCAAGGTCCCACCTCCTCCCCTTTAATGGCTCAAATAGCCAAAAACACATACAGAGCCTTCTCTGTTTCTCTGTCAGGTGCTGGTGAGTGCGTCTACTGGTGGGAAATGCTAGCAGTACTATCAGTGACAACAGGCTCCCTGGCCCCTGATGCACGTGGGCAACACAAGGAGGATCTACTTATGCAACAACTGCCCCAAAAAGGGAACTTTTACGATGTGGGCAGAACACATAGTTCTTTTAATGAGAGGGTCCTAATGCTATGCTGTCTGGCTTCCTTGTTGTATGATAAGAATCACACCTTAAAGCAAGTTATAGAGGACACTGTTTAGACAGAGGAGCACACAGTCAAGAGAATTTTTTTAAGCCTTCGCTTATTCACAGCAATTTCAACAACACTTCACAATGCTTTGTGTTGTGAAGGGGAATTTACCTGATGCTATATTTGATTAACTCAGTAGCATGCTACCTCGCTGTGCAGGCTGTGAGCTTTCTTTAGGGCTTTTTAATAGCTAAAATATTTGTGCTACAGAGGTACTAGAGATGTTGATAACTGATCATTAATCAATTAGTTGTCAAAAGAATTTAAATAATTAAAAGATTTATTAATCAGCTATGTCTGTTTTGTGAAGCATGTCTCCAAAGCGTACAGGTTTTATCACAATTAGGGCAGGGTATCATTCAAAAGTTTTAATACTGGTACAGATACCTTGGGTTTTATAGCAGTACAATACTTTTTTCAATAAAATTCCAGTTTTACAAAAAGAAAATTACATTACACATTGTGGTACAATTACGCACTTTAAAGGAAGAAGCTGTTCATAGACTTGCTGGTGAATAAAAAACAAAAAACAGTCCCATCTCTGGTCGTAACACATTTTTCCTGTATGCCTCTACGAAGCGTAACATTAGAAAATGTTTTGAATTAGAGCCATACTGTTTTTTATTGTTTTCCTAGATTGTTTGCACTTCATAAATTAGGCTAATGTTTACATTTCTAATGTGTCACTAGAATGGTATAAATAAAATTTTAAATGAGAAAAGACTTGTGTTATTTTAATCATATTAATCATTAATGATTAATTGATTATTGATTGTTAAAATTTTTTATCCCTATTCACAACATTTCAAAATGGTGTGTGTGTGGTGACAGGGCATTTATCTGACGCTACTTTTTATCAGTTCAAATAGGATTCCAACTGTGAGCTTTCTTTTGGATCTTTTTTATAGCTAAGATGTGCACTGCACGGCACACACGCACACACACACACACACACACGATTGCTCAAGACCTGAAGCTATGAGTTGGGAACCTCTGGTCTGGCAGCAGAGGGCAAGTGAAAGCTTATATGGCCCACCTCACCCTATAGATGATCTTGGAAAGGAAACAGGTTGGACAAGCAGAACTCTGTGGTGTCCTCTTACTGAGCTGATGTCAAAACATACAGCACAAACACCTCAATAAGCAGAAGCAAATAAACATACACCAGGTACCTAAAGCAATTTATAATGCATCGAGGGCTTATAGTTACTTAGAAAAATAAATCTACAGCACAAACACTAAATTATACAATAAACAGCTGAGTCAGCAGATTCAACCACACTAGGTGGACAGCTTAATTTTACCTGAGAGAATTATAATGCTTTGCTAGTTCTGTCATTCTATGGATGATTAGAGAGTGTCTGTACTCTAATGGAATATAATAGAAAATCCTCAGTTGGTCAATTGGCTGCAGAATTATCTCTTGAGTGTTAATCATGTTACATAATAACAATAATCTTTGAATAGCTGTGAAACTATTAAGCCTATGACACAGGGACAAAATGAGATGATGACAAAACGTGCAGCAGTTTCTCTTGTGCGTGCTCCTGTGCAAATGTAATGATCAAAATCCAATTGTTGACTTTGTCTCTCTGGCAGTTTTACAGAACACAATTAGCAGAAAGATGGGAGCTGACTGAGAGAAAGTCCATCAACCAACTCTGTCAGATTGTAACCTGCAAAGAGAGTTGCATTACCATGGAGACAAGTGCCGACACAACCAACGTCTAGGCACTGAAGTCAAACTCTAAATAGGATGAAAATATACGTGTGGAAAACTATCATTACTGACAATCAACCTGGCTGTAAATGTGCACCCTCACGCAAGCACTCCCAAGTAGACATGCCAACTTTCTCCAGCTATGCTGATATCAACAGCCTGAGCTTGCAGACCAAACCCACAGTAAGATCCGTGTTGCTGACCACATGAGTGACGGGGCAGCATGACACACACAGAATACATTCTGCTGTGCTTTTCTGAGCACTGCAGCGTATAGAGATCAACTGCTGAGCAGCTACATCAGTCACACGGTAATATACAGAAGACAGTTTGATTGCATCACCAACAAAACATGATTCTGAACTGGAAATCAGCCCTGACCATTTCAGGCAGCACAGGGGTATAAAAAACACAGCAGGTGAATCATGATGACAGAATGATGCCTACCCCCCACAGTTTTTTGCCACCAGCCTCCTCATACAGAGCCCCTCTCTGCTTAAAATTACTGCTGCCTTGGAAACCTTTGGATTACTGCAAGAACTGCATTCCCCATTTCTCTGTTCCCACCGGAACGTGTGAGAGTTGGCACAGAGGAGTGAGAAGCCGACAGCAGCACACTAAAAAGGGTTTGCATTAGTAATGAAGTCTGTGCATTTGGCTACATGGTCATTAGTTAGTTTGTGGGAAAGTGAGCAAACACCTGACATGCAAGGCTGCAATCAAATCTAGTTGTTACCAGGGAAGGCTGGCTCATTTGCAAATTAAATGTATAATTCAATATTCCTTTGGACCTCTGTTGAATTTAAATGACTAACTATGACTAACATGTTGATCTCTCGGTGAATATCCCTGTTTCATTGGCATTAAGGAGGCAGAGCGCAGGACCCAGCTCTGCTCGTTTTTTCATGTCCTCATGTTTATTTGTCTGCTATAAAGACAAAAAAGTACTCCAAATCTTATCTGGGCAAGACCTTAACTCTTTTGAAATAATCTTATCTATGGGAATGTGATCAATTCCTCAGAAAAAAAAGGTACAAGGGTTACAAACAGAGACAAATGAGTGGATTTATCACACTCTGAGTGAGCTAGGATTTATCTTTTCAGTCTGACCAAATATTTAGACTTATTTTTGCTAACAGTTTGCCTCTGTTTTGCACAACATGAATATTATTATGATACTTCACCAGATTGCGTACTGGAGCCAGTTTTACTTATTGATGAAAGCGTTACATAAGTCTTATCCTTGTTATTCTCAATAAAACATTAGCATTCAGATCTGTTTTGAATGCTATCGGGAAACAGAGAGCAGGGAAACTACCACTGGTTTTAGATTATAATGATAAGGGACCTAAAGTATGAACAAAGTGAATATGATTATTACACCCTGTGTTTTGACTAAATAACTACTGTTGGCTCTGTACTGGCAACACAGGTATCAGGGTATCATTTCCTGGAAGCATAAATAAAGAGGTGACTAATAATCAACCAAAGGTCTCTTAGATTTATTTTTTAACCAACTGTTATGAGCAAGATTATTCAGTCTCCCAAAGAACAAACTCATCTAACCCTCTATATTATCAAAAAAAGTGATGATGAACCGTTAATATGAGCAAATGACCAGGACAGTGGAGAAACAAACAACAGTTTGCAGACCAAACACTGAATGGTTTGCAGCTCCTGAGTCACCAATCTGGATAAAGGTGGCATGTTAGCTGGCCCGATAATCCCATTTCACAAACCCTCTATATTGTTACCTGCTCCGTGCCTCCGAGATTAAACAAATTCATGAGTTGTGTTAATCTATCAGATGTCACCTCTACATGCATGTGCTCTGAAGAGGAACCACACACAACATGCTTTATAGTGCAACTTATTTACACTGTTGAGTGTAGGCTAATAACAGATGCGTTACATGTAAACAACTAAGAAGATTTTTAATTAATAATTATACACTGCTTTCACTAAAACAAAGACATTTGAGGGAGTGTCATTGGGCTTTAGGAAACACTGATTCTCATTTTTCACATTTTATGGACCCAACAACTAATTGATTAATCAATTAAATAACTAACATATTAATCAATGAATAATGAAAATAACTGTTAGTTGCAGCCCTAATATCCACATTACTGCTTATTTATCAAAAGATTTTGTTATATTTTGTGCACCAATAGCCATGCCCACCAACATGGCTGCAATAATGATAAATATCTATACCAAGGTATTTGGTAAACAAAATATTGTGATATCACCATATCACCCAGTTATAAATCCACACATATCAATCGATTATTTATTTTAGTAATTATTTTTTTTCCACAAATTGCTATCGTTTTGACATTTTCGAAATGGTTCATTTGATTGATAGAAAGATAAAAGAATAGAAGAGTGATGGTTGGTTGAAACTCCACGTCACAGGAAGAGGAAATCATAATTGTACCATTAAAAATCTTGAAGAGAAAGGACACACAGCCTGGCTGGTTTAACTTTACCAACCCCCACACAAGTTACGTTAGCCATCACAGCCCTACTAGTTTAGGTTAGCTAGCCATGCTGCTATTCAACAGCTGGATAGCTAACCTACTAACCCACTAAAAACATGTACACAAAAAACTTTATTAACCAGTTAGTCTAGTACCGACAAAACAAGCCGAAGCTGTTCTTTCCAGTTACAGGTCAATTAAACATCATATGACACAGTGCAACTAGCTGATAATGTTAGCAGCTGGGTAACGTTAGGACTCATCACTTAATACTGACGACTGACAGACATTATGCGGCAAAAGACATTAAGCAAAGCGATGAGACGGACAGTGTAACCATCACTATACGTGGTCAACATATTGTTACGACTGTTATTTGTTTGTCAACAATAATGTGACTGAAGATGCTAAGCTTACCAGCACAGGAGAGCTACAATGAGGCACACCAACAAAACGCGCAGCCTCTTCATTATCTTCCCGCGGGGACCAACATCCTCGCTCTTTGGGGTTTTTCTAATCTCTCACGGCTACACAATACACCGAAGACAGGCTTTTTGACGGCTGGGGGCCTGTGTTAATTACAAAAGAACAAACGACTGTCTTCTGTGCCTAGAACCTACACTTGAGGTGTGCTAATTTTCATTGTGCGGACCACTCGTCCGCCTCTTTTTCAGCTTTGGTAGCCACTGCTGTTGACGGGTGGCTGACTCTCGGTAAGTTCAACCCCTGCTCCGCTACCGACCAACCAAATCCGAACTGTGGATTAGATGACCAATCATAGTACACGTAGCAACACTGTGTCTGGCGAAATTGGCCATGTCTAGAAGGGAAGCCTTGATTTGCGAAACTCTCGCGAAAACTGTACCAGTTTTTTCTTCATCGTCCACCTTATACGAACCAATGATGTTTTATGTCGTGACAACGCTGAGGTTAGAATCTGGAAAGGTTTAGGGACAGAAAACACTAGGTGACGGCTAGGTAAAGATCATGATTTTGATTCAAATTAAATTTCTCGCGAGATGTTTCGCGGGTCTGGGGTTACCTTCTAGACACGACCGTTAAATCCCCGCCCCCTGCACTGTGGATGAGTTGGTGATAGTGGAGCAGGACGCGTCACCTATTTCTTAATAAGCAAATCACTAAAGCAGGCAATATTTGAAGTTCTTGCACAATAGTATGATGTCAAACTGTTTCATGTAAATGACAAGTGTTGATGCCTAAGTGTTTGTAAAGGCAATTATGAGGACATTCAAATGACTTTGATGAGGTGGGTGGTGAGGGCTTGAAAGAACACTGTGTACTTTTGTCTTCATCGTAAAACATCTTCGTATGGATTAAAAAAAATAAGTGTTTGAATGTTTTTTTTTATTCCTGAAAAGACATTTTAAAAACAACCGTAGGTTATTAAGCTCTAAAACTCAAGGCTCAATACAACTAAACTTTATTGATTTATCTATATAATAAATTATGTAATTTTCTTCTTGTTTCATTTAATAGGGCAGATACTGCCGTTATTGTTGTGATTCCAACTGTCATTAAAATGAAAGTGTCTTTACATTGCCTCACTATGCTTTAGACTTGAGTCTTTAGAATAGAAAACATCTTACTCTTCACAAAAACATAAAGTTATACGTGTATGTATTGTCAACCATGTCTTTCTTATTTAAATTTGTAACTTGTATAGATCAACTTCATTTAATATTAGAAGGAAAACCCAGATTTTTCAAAACAATTTAGGATTTGTTGTTACTTCACAGAAACAGGAATACATGTCCCAGAATGCAATTCGAGAAGAACCCTAAAAATTGCCTTTAGCGTTTATAGACGATATCAACTAACGGATACAATACAAAAGTAACTCAAATTAGAGTAACCTAAAATAGAACGGCGAATTTATCCGATATAGTTGGAAGTTATAAATAAAAAGTGTGTAGGTTTTTTGATCAGGCGGGGTCCCAAGCTTTCGACAGTCTTCAGTGCTGTGAGAACATTTCAACAGAAGTGAAGTTTGGGCGAACATTGCTAGCTGCCGACACTCCATCTCACTGTTACAGTAGCCAGCTACCCTAACTCCGTTTTGCCTCTTTTGGAGTTTTGGACACGCAGACTTGACTATGGAGGTGGTCCGGGTACTTTTGTGCGTCCTGTCCGTGTTTGTTGCTCTGGTCTCGGAGAGGTTTGTGGCGCTGGCTGCCTTCTCTCAGTCTCTGGACAGCGACTTCACTTTCACTCTACCCGCTGGTCGCAAGGAGTGTTTCTACCAGACCATGAAGAAAGATGCCTCTCTGGAGATTGAATATCAGGTCATAAACACTCTCATAATAACTCGGATAATCTTGGTATGAAATTGCAGCTGAACAAACCCAAACTAGCTAAGTTATCTCTGTCAACAGTATACCAAGTCAGTGATGACCCCGAAGAAAGAGTCAGCAATTGACATGTAGTCTAATTACACTTGTCAGAGGTGCTGATAATCTCTTATTTTCATGGTTAGGTTTTCGGCATGTTTTGGTTCTCATTAACATACAACATCAATGCAAACCACACAGGTATACTGTTATGTTAAATCATCGATTATGCAAGAGAACCAGCAGGTTATGTGACTTACACACCTCGATTCTGATATTGTTGGGAACCTGTTATGCCGGTCAGTGTGCAGCTTATACACTGAACGCATCTCTGAGTTGGACTTTCTGGTGTGTCGAGAAGTTGGGTGATGTCAGAGAACTGCCATTTGTTATTGCCTGTGAGGGAGAGACATCCCAAGGATTTAGTGTCTCGTAGTGTCTACCATGGAGGACAGATAAACTATCCAGGCTCATATCTTCCAGCAGGGAATGAGGGAAACCTTAAGAGGAGACAACAGCATTCCTCACATTTAATGCCTGAAATAATTTAACAGAGATCAAAGGGAAGATTTGGCACTTTTCATGTGGCTGTCCACTCAGTGTTGATGGTGAATGTAGCAATTGAAGCAATAAAGTATTTAGTGAGTGCTTTATTGATTAAGAAGAGAGTGTTATCTTGCTGTTGCTCTTCCTGTGATGTCACTGGTTGCACCTGCTTTTCCCTTTAAGTACTGCTACACTCTGGCGACTATAACATCCCACACACTCACACGCAGTATGATTTTAATGTCTCTCAATTTGCTTTTGTTTTCTCTGTCCCTTTACTTCTCATGTATGAATGTCATCAACTGTCCACAGGTGTTAGACGGTGCAGGTCTCGATGTAGATTTCACAATCTCCTCTCCTTCTGGCCAAGTGCTGTTCAGTGACTACCACAAGTCAGATGGAGTACACACGTAAGTTATCTCAGAGTGATCTGGGAGACATACGGTACTGACGTAGACACATGTGTAATCTCTTCCTGCCTATGCTTTGCCTCCAGTGTTGAGACTGAGGATGGAGACTACATGTTCTGCTTTGACAACTCGTTCAGTGCCGTCTCAGAGAAGCTCATCTTCTTTGAGCTGATCCTGGACAACATGGATACAGATGAAGACCCAAACGACTGGAAGGAGTATGTCCATGGAACAGATATGCTGGACATGAAGCTGGAGGACATTATGGTGAGGATCATGACAGCCAGTCTGAGACAGACAACATGTTAAGTTAATCAAGAACGTTGAAATTTCAAAGAAACACATTCCCATTTCAGGGTTGTTGTATAATGTGTTTGCTTGAGTGGGAACTTTTGAGCCTGAATGCCACTAGTGAGAAGTTAAAACTTACTGAAAGTGTGTTTGTTTTATTCTCACTGGTTGTTTCAGACTTTGTCCGTTTCATCTGCCCTTGAGATAACTGTCACTGTGCCACCTATGCTCGCAGGACGACATGGGTGCAAAGTGACCGAATGGGCTGCAAATAAAATGGCATGCAATGCTCCACATGAAGAGTTTTTTTCTAAGTAGGAGAGGTAGATCCATGCTGTGCAGTCAAGCCAGGATGGCACAGTGTGAAAGATTCCCACTGTACTGCACAGCAATGTAAAGTACTTTAGCTTGATGACTTGCTTGCAGTGTGCTAGTCACAGTAAGAGCCTATTGCCTGCAGCTCTTTTAAGATCACTGTAGCTGTTGTTTTGTACTAATCCTGCCTGCAATATTTCAGACTGATCTGCTGACAAAATAAGGCAGAATGTCCACGTCTGGTTGATTAGACCTCCTTTTAACAAAGAATATCACCGCTCAATGAAGTTCCAAGTTTGTGAAAAAAACATTTAATTTCCTATAACTTCTTTACATGTTTCAATTGGAAATGGGACCCAAAATTGCAGTTAAGTAACATATTCTTGATCCATATGTGACCTGAGTTTGATCTAAATTTTATTGAGTAAATAAAGTGAGCCACTGTGACCTCTAGTGGCAGTAAATGTTGCTTACAGCATCTTAAGGAATGGCAGGAAATGTTTGGTTTTATAGCAGTAACTTCCATGCTCCTTTAAGAGATCTGTAAACTATGAAAAGGCTGGTATCAGAAAGTACAAACAGGAACACAGAAATGACACTAAACTTCAAACCACTGAGATTCAGGTAAAAGCTAAAAAAAAAGCACTGAGAGTCCAAATATACTTTTAAAAACAGCTTCTTCTGTGGTCTGCAGCACAGACACACATGAGTCTAGCCACTGAGGAGGAAGGTTGGCTCTTAGTCTATGGGAAAAACCCTAATACTGGCGCAGGCACGAGGAGAGAGTCACGAGAATAGAAGAATAGAAAATGTCATGAACTCTCACCTATTGGCTGAGGGCAGCCAATTGTTTCAGCTCACACCACAGTGGCCTGCACCGCCCCTTCACCAGGGACGGCCTTAATTTGGGCCACAAGTCACATCGGCCTCACTTAAAAGACAGGAAATGTATCTTCCAGCTGTGCAGGAAGTTGTTTACTCATTGACAAAGGAACACACTTGATTGAGCTGTTTTGTTTAAAAAATCAAAACTGCCCCTAGAGAACTAACTCCCATTTTGGTTCCTCCTCTTTCTAAGTCTGTTAAGTGTCAAAGGGGGGGCAACATAGGTGAAAGTTCTTATACGTGTTGTCCAAGCACCAACCTCAATCGTAGGAATATCAGGATATACCCATGTTGAATTAAATATTTATATCAATTAATGCACATATAATATCATGTAAATAGTTCAGCATCTCTTGAACATACTGTATGCTCTTAAACGCATTTAAACAATAACAGAAGACATAGTTTGTGAAGTAGTGTGGGATCGTGGGTGCACCTGCTTTGGGTGAGAGGTGGGAGCTGTCACAGGTGGCTAGCTGCTTTATTCGCCCTTCCTCCGCTCCATCCATGTTCCACCTTTTTGTCCATTTTTAGATGACAAAATACAAGGTTGATTCATTTATCATGCATTATACCACAGAGTTGTATAGTGAGATTTAGATGTAGTTCCCTCTAAACTACTCATTTCACTTCAGAAACCTACGGGGGATGTCACAGAGACTATGTCATGTTTTATAGAGTCTATGCTGTTGCCTTATAACAGATCCAGCCAGTCTGACCTGTGTGTCTCCTCTTCTTCAGGACACAATCAACAATGTGAAGAGTCGGTTGGGCAAAAGTGTGCAGATCCAGACGGTGCTGCGGGCGTTCGAGGCTCGTGACAGAAACCTCCAGGAGAGTAACTTTGACAGGGTGAACTTTTGGTCGGTGATTAATCTCATTGTTATGATGTTAGTATCAGCGGTGCAGGTCTACCTCGTCCGCTCACTGTTTGACGATAAAAGGAAAGTCCGTACATAACACCACCCAACATGGAGGGACACACAGAGAGAAACTAATGCATGTGCCCACAGATACCTTTGGGATTTTTTTCACCAGATCTCCTGACTTGTGACTTTTAATCTATATACATACATACATATACACACAGACACAAACAGACATTTTGATATTCTTATTAACAAGGTCACCACTGTTGTTGCTCTGCTCTTCAGTCCACTGGAGTTTGGGGACAGCTGGAGTCCCTGGTTTGGAACAGGAACTGTCAGCCCCTCTACTTTACAAACTCTCTTTGTTATAGAAGAAGTGTCTTTGTCTCACTTTAAAACTTGTATGTTGTTTCCTAGCTGCTCCCTAGCTGCTGTAATTATTCACAGAAAGTGATGTAACAATGATGTGACTATTTTTCTAATGGAGCCTAAAGTTACCAGGCCACTTGCCAATTGCAAAAATGTCCTCTTTTTTTGGACATGTTTTTATTTGAGCTAAACTAGATGAAGAAATGGTATGGTGCCTGCCAAATAAATTATTTCTTCCTCATGTTCCCTCCCCTTAAAAATCTTACCCTCTTTTGTGTGTCTCTAAGATGCCTTAGTAGTTTGTATTTAGCTGCCATCCTTATGTGCAGTTTGTGAGGCCTTTTTAAAAAATATTTATCCCTTTGCCATGAACATCTATGTTGTTTATAGACATTCAGTCTCACTTTTCACTTTAATACCAATACTTTAAAAAGTGAGGTTTTTCGGTAGGACCACGCTGCTAATTTTGCTCCTTGGCACCCAAGAGACTGAGGAGTAGGAGAAAAGAAAACGTGCCATCTCCATATCTCTTAAAGGGAGAGTTTGAATTATTTGAAGTTGGGTTGTATGAGGTACTTATTGCAAAAGCATCAACTGCAGTAGACACTGATTGACACGCCCTCACTTTGGAGAGGCAGAGAAGAGTACCTGACCAGAAGCTAAGCAATGAACAGTTGTGTACAGGGTCAGAAACAAAACGTATTTTAGCCATATAAAATAGGTCCACCTAAAAAAAATCGATATCAATTTAAGATTATATGTATTTTGATTATTTTCATCACTTTTGTCAGACAGCCACTGTTATGGGAGCAAAATATCACCCTCTCCAAACCAGCCAAACTCCTTCAGCAAAAAGGGTAATTTTACCTCACAGAATACGGGAGTTGCTGGCCTACCACTGCCTCAATCTGTTTGTTTGTTTGTGTTTCTGTGTGACTCAGGTGTTGTAAAAGGTTAGTTCAGATTCATCGAAGTCACACTAAAACACAAACAAACTAATTGATCAAGGCAGCGTTAGTCCAGCAACTCCGTGCTCTATGAAGTAAAATAACTGTTTTTCCTTAAGAAGTCTGGTTCCTGTGGAGAGAGCAATATTTGTCTTATGTAACAGCAGTTTCCCGTAGGAAAAAACTGTTTGGCAGCAAGGTAAAGCTGTGAAAATATTCTAAATAAAGCAAACACTTAAACTGATGTTGATTTTTTATTTTTTTTTGGGCAGATGTTTATTTAAAGTGGCTGAAATGTTTTTTGCCGCTGACACTGTCCACAGCAGTACATTGCTTAGCTTCCGTGTTAGTGCTCCTCTCTGCTTCTCCAAACTGGGGGTATGCCAACCTCCATCTACTGTAGTTAATACACTGACTAATGACATGTACCTCATACAACTTCAAATAATTGACATTATCCCCTTAATGACTGCTATGCCCTGACTTTTGGGCTTGTGGCCTACATGGCAGCCATCTCTGCCTCACGGCTGCTGGCAGGTGTCTAATTACAGCCACCTACAGTGCGAAGATGTTGAGCCTGCCTGTCTCTCTGGTGACAGAGGTCTATTTCTATCTTACAGACATCTGGAAGGAAGGTCATTACCACTACTACATGGGTGAACTGCTGAGTTTAATATGCACGAGCCACTCACTGCCTTGGCTACATCAGCAGTCTTCTTAGTGTACTGACTGTATCAGTGTATTTTGTCTGATTTTCATGTTTTATTAGCCATCATTACAAACTGACATCTGATCATTGCACTGCCTCTGATGCCACAGAACAACATATTTTTTTGTCTTCATATTGTATTAGCATAATTTAACATTATGGCCCCCAAGTTTTTTTTTTGTCTGTTTGTTTTTTTTAAGATTAACTAACCAGAAATGGGTCCACGACTTGTCCTGATATGTGAGTGAAGGAGCACTGCTCAAGAGGTTTTTGACTCATCGGTTGTTTGTATAAAAATTAAGATACAATGAGATTATGGTTACTGAGAGGATTCCTTTTATTGTTTTTACTGAGTGCCACATACAAAGCTTGGTTGGAAGCTGTGTTGCCATCTTCTGAATTTGCCCTGTGCTGTGAGATAAAGATCATACAGTGAGTTTATGCCTTTGCAATTTGAAAGCCTTATGTTGGAAGTGCTGTAAAACCAGATTTTGAGCTTTGTTTTATTTTACAGTTTTGCCATACAGTATATAATTATTGTGGGTCCTTGCACTAAAGGTCCAGTGTGTAAGATTTACAGGGATTTATTGGAGGAACATGGCAGAAATGAAAAAATAATACTATAGTTTCATTTGTGTATATTAGCTTGAAAATAAGAATCATTGTGTTTTTGTTAACATTGATTGAGCCATTTATATCTACAGAGGGCACCTGTCCTCTTCTACAGAGTCTAGATATGGCCTTTTGCATGTTGCAGGAGTTTTGCAGCCACTATAGTTTCTCCTACATGCTTGTAAATCCTTCACACTGGTCCTTTAACCTACAGGATGTATGTGGTTGCAAGAAATGGTCACCGTCTGTCTTAGTTTGTGTGTGTAAACATATATGTAGCTGTTTTGGCCCGTTGCTGCGATACATCAATGTCGCTGCCATATTTCCCCAGCTGAGATCAGCCTGTGAACAAAAAGAATTTTTGATGAAAAGCATGATAACACTTCTATTTTTCAACCAATTTCAATGCGTCATGTTATGATCAAGGGTTCAGAATCTTTGTGGATGTGGAAAAAAGTTTTTTTCTGACTTACTCCATGTAGATTGTGGACCCTTGACTGTGCAAATGAAATCTGTTGATAAATGTAAAGATTGTAGTGCTTTTTATCCAGAAAATGCACAGCTACCCCGTTTACATGTATTTGTTCACAGGCCAGTCTTTCCGTGTCCAGTATGGCGGTTATGTTAATGTACGATCTAAAGGCCAATGCGGCATCTACATACATGTCGATACTTCCAACCATCCTTTATTCCTCCACACACCTGATGTCACCGTTGTGTTTAACTGAAGTACTGTATGTTGAGATTCTGACTTATATGTGATGGACTAGTAATATGAAGTTCATTATATATTTTAAGTGCTTCTAAGTTCTAATAAAATAAAAGTTTGATTATTTTAAAGATATTCCTCAATTACTGAGTTGGAGAGTGTTAAAGTCTCTAAGTCAATAGCCACACTGTCTTTGAAAATTATTTTTTACTACCCTGATGGAGCAGTGGGGGAGGAGGGAATGTGACATTATGAGATATTTATTTAACTCATGTCCTGTAGTTATAAATGTGTATAAATTAAACAAATTTTCTGACCTGTGTTCTATTGTGTTCCAACTGAACAAAAAACCTATTTGTTTATGTAAGCCTGGAATATTTTACAATATATATGGTGTATCAAGAGATACCTGTAAGACAGGGTTTCCTGTAACAGGATGGCTGCTCAGAAAAAAAAATATAAGTGACTAGTCTGGATCCGGTGGGACAGAAACCTGTGCGCACAGTGGACGCAGCTCAAGAGAACTGAGAGGAAAAGAATGGGTATTAGTCATCATCATCACTCATCATCACGGTATTGCATTTTTATGACACTTACCAGATGATCCAGTTCTTCTGGAAACAATGTCATTGTTAAGACATGATCTCATCTGTAACCAGAGTCAAAGACAGGCTACATGTGAGAGACAGCTAAGCATAAGATAACACAAAGCCAACCACTGTATGTGGATTGTAAAGGGATTACAGCACTTGAAATGTTGTGACTGACTGACTGACATATAAAGTCTAAATGTGGAGTTTCAAAATGTACCATGATGTGTTTTATCATGGTGTTTGTGGTCCCTTTGACACATTGCAGTTTTCTCATTGGAGACAGAAAGCAGTGGTGTACTAGGATGCTGCTATTTGATAGAATACAGATGGGGTTATTGATGACTAGCACAGTAAACATGGTAAATGTATCTAAAATTGACACAAACCTTAACAACAAACCTTCTTAAGAATAAGTTGAAAATAGAGCCCAAATGATACATCTGCCCAGTACTGGCCTGATATGGGCCAATCACAGATATATCGCATCAGTGTACATGATTTCCGATATGCATCCATCCAAAAATATATAATGCAGAAAATTATGCTTGGGGTGATTTATATTTAGCATGACAGGTGTAAATGCTGAAAAGTGATATTCAAAAATATTATAATTAAAAATAGTAAAATATTCAACAATTGACTGATACTGACACAGTTCATTTCTAAAACTGGTTGACAATTATTTAACATATTAAAAATAGTTCAAATTCTTCCACATTTCAAATGTAAAAATTACAAGACCAAAACAAATGAGAGAAAACTTTGATCTGTCTGTCCTTTATGTCCTTATCCAGCAAGCGCTTTATCAGAGAGCTCACAGCACCCGTTGTTGGAGTCTAAACTGTCAACCAAAACTGTCAAATTCATTCTAATAATTTCATCTTTTTCTTGTGTGTCTGTGGCGAACATACACAGTTCCTTTTCTTATAACATTATAACAACAAACCCGCAGAGCCACACGTCTGCAAAAAGGTGAAACCTGTTTAACTGGATCCCAGTTTAAACTGGATTTTTTGATAGTGATTAAAGAGGGGAAAATTTTGCCTGTTACAGATATGGTGGTCTCTATAGTGTTTTTCTGAGCTGTAATGAAAATATGCCTTTTCTATGAGGGTTGTGCACCAATATGACTTACAATGGTACTCAGAAGCTGTTTTCTTAATAACTTCATAGTTGGGAACGATCTCACAGATTTTGCTCTTAACTCACTTACTATAACTTACTTACTTACTGACTTACTATAGATTTATTATGATCGGTTTCCATGAGTATAATGACAAAGATGGTAATGCATCTTTACTCATCTAATTTAGCTTCTTGTCAGATTCACATTCATAAATGTAAATTTTAAAAAATGTATTAAGGAAATTAAATAATATGTGTCAATGAACTATTCCTCATAAAACAAACAAACAAAAACAATGTATGTAATAGCTTTGGCAGTTTTAAGACTCCAACAGCAGGCGGCGCTGTGAGCTCTCTGATACGCTGCTTCACTTCCGGGTAAAGGACATGGTGAGATTGTAGCATCGCCGTTGAACAAAATCCCAGCTCAGGTAGGTGAAATAACCTTTCAAGATGTTTGTGGAGATTGCTAAACACGTTGCCAACATGTTAATGTTCATAAACATACGTGTACATATGACACGTTTGGTTTTGTTGTCGTGTGAAAGACTCAACTACCTGTAGTTTCTTGCTTGCAGCACCCGGCTGCCAACTGTCAAAACAGTGTTCAGAATGGACACTGCATGATTCAAGACAAAATAAAGACACTGTTAGAGCGCTGTTGCTAAAATCATTAATGAAATAAAGAAATTACACGAGCCTCGTTAGCTTCCAAGCTATCAAAAGCTTGAAGCTATTGAGACTATCTGTATCCATCACGTATGACTCATTATGGCAAACCCTTGATAAAATGTACTTTTCTTCCACTCACTGCTTAAAGTGAACCGTTTTTCTGTGCTGGGATGTCATTTATCCCCAAGTTCGATGTGTGGCTACTTGGTCAAACATAAATAATTTCAGAAACAATCAACCTGTCAGTGTAATAATGAAGGTCTTAAGAAAGCAGTACCTACCTTACAACCTTTATCAGTTTATTTTCAGTATTGCTAGATAAAAGTTTAAATAATGGAGCGCAAAGTAGTTCACAGAACAAGTCTGGAGATTTTGGGGGGCAGCCTGATCATTTAAATGAGGTGTGGTGGAGCAGGGAAACATCTAAAGCATGCAGGGCAGTGGTCCCTGAGGACCAGGGTTGGGGAACGCTTGTTTTTTGAACTCTCGCGAGGTTTACACCTGCTGTTTCTTCATTGTGCACCATGTACAAGCCATGTTTTGTAATGTGATAATGCCGCGGTTAAAATCTGGGTAGGTTTAGGGACACATTTGCTTAGGGTTAGGGAAAGCTGGTGGCTTGGGGGTTAAAATGATCACCCTCGCGAGATTTCACAGATCTGGGGTTCCCTTGTAGACACTGCCCTTTTAAGAGTTTTGGGGCCACAGGAAGGAATGGTTGTTTTGCCTGTAAAAAGGGGGGGTGGCTTGATACCACTTTTTCATGTCATATACTGGTAGAAAACCTGGAGTATCTGCCAATCCACATAGCATTGTGGAGCCATCATCATAATCGTGTTAATTTATGGTTTATTTTATTTTAATTTTTTCACAGAGAGTTCCTGAGCAGCATTTTTAATTGATCACCATCATTCAAACATTCAAAATGAGATTTAAATAAATGCATGACTTGCACACGGCTGTTTTCTTCATATAGCTTAAAATAGCACAGCTGACATGATGCTGACAGGTATCTCTCGCATTCTAGCTACTGTTCATGTGATATATGTCACTCATCTGTGCGACTTGTGACACATTAGTTAAACATTTGTATGAAAGTTTTGATGGATCTGATATATTGGATCAGCACATCCCTTCTAACTTGTTGAAATAATAGTAAATGTTGCAACTGAATTCAGCTACCTAGTTTGAGCAGTGGATGAAATGCTTGGTCACAAATGTGTTTGTGTGTGGTCAGGGTGATGGGGCCAGACAGTGCTCCAGGTCCAGCTGTGCCCTGGCGGAAAGTGCTGTGGGAGCGCCAGCCATTCCCTGATAACTATGTGGACCAGCGGTTCCTGGAGGAATTACGAAGGAATGAGGGCATCCGGCAGTATCGCTACTGGACTGTTGTAAAAGAAGCAGGCTTTGTCGGACAGCAGCTGTCCTGTGTGGCCATTTTTATCACCCTCTGGCTCTACATGGAGCAGGTAAAACCTTTAAAAATTTGTGGTTCTCACAGTGCAGTACTGCCTTTACTGTACATTATCTGCATTATTAATCCATGTCTTTCCTTTCAGGGTCTGCTGCCCCCTGAGACACTGTTGTGGACCAGCCTCATCTGCGCCCTGCTGGGTTATGGACTGTACCAAGCTTTGACATCTCCAGTCCAATCAGGGTGTGAGCTCCGGACTCGCCTGGCCGACTTACAGAGCGCCACTATCTTTCTTTCCTTCACCTTTGGCTTTTCACCAGTTCTAAAGACACTAACAGAGTCTGTGAGCACGGACACAGTGTACGCCATGACTGCTGTGATGCTGCTGGCCCACTTGGTGTCGTTCCCTTACGCCCACCCCTCACCCCCTGGCAGCCTCTCCCTAAACGCAGCCCTGTTCGCCTCAGTGTGTCTCGCCTCGAGGTTACCCGGGGCTCTGCACACCTTCGCCATGCTCAGCTGCGCCCTGCTGGTGTTTGCCCTGTGGCCCTGCCTCCTGCAGAAGCTGCGGGAGAAGGCCCCCAGCCAGTTCACTGGGCTGTGTGTGGGAGTGTGTATTGCAGGGGTGGGTGGTCTCGGGTCCCAATCACCAGGGGGAGCCGTGCTCTTAGCCCTGGCTTTAGGGAGTGTTACGTTAGTCTGCCCTCTGCTGCTGGTGAGGCTGCAGAGGCACAAGGACAACATCCATGGACCCTGGGACGAGGCTGAGATTCATGAGGACCTCAGCCACTTCCTTCACTAACTGACAGAGCGACCTCAGTTACACTGAAGGTGTAAGCCAACTTCTAATTTTATATGTATGAATGAACTGTCAGTCTGCAGTATAATGTCGGTGCTGTACAACTAAATGGACGACTCTTTATCAGTGGTCCACATCTGTTTGGATAGCCATGACAACTTATTATTCTCTTGCAGAGAATATGAGGCTGTTTTTAATGTTCAAGCTGCTGTCGTCTTATA
This sequence comes from Lutjanus erythropterus, assembly GCF_056507025.1. Lineage (NCBI taxonomy): Eukaryota > Metazoa > Chordata > Actinopteri > Lutjaniformes > Lutjanidae > Lutjanus > Lutjanus erythropterus. The sequence goes on along the minus strand of NC_139323.1, from coordinate 11,379,854 downwards.
CGTGTTGACCTCAGAATTTGTATGGAAGTTATCGACTTATGTGCAATGTTGCCTTACATTACTGAACACATTCTGATGCTGTGCACCAATTTGAAATCAGTGATGTTTTTAATAACCTGTGGGGGATGTTCCATGTTTTATGGTTGTGTTTAGTATGTTGTTGATAAAGAGTATGAGTGGTTGAATGAATAATGTTTAACATAGTTGCTTATAATCTATGTTAAAATTAAACACTTGAAGAATAAATTATGATTTTAAAGGGTTTTGCAAAAAATGTTTCCTCATTGTAAAATATTTAATAAAACAAGTTTTACCTGAATGACAGTGGATGTGTAGTAATGAAATTATAAGCTCATATTTATTGTTAGTATTGCTTTTTCATCTTAATTTTAGACCAGTGGTTCCCAACCCTTTTCATTAAGAGACCCCTTTTCTATCATTGAGTAAACTGTTGGTCTGGAACTAAGCGATATTTCATATTATATTCTACATATAACAGAACAATTGATAAAGTGTACAATTCACCCAAAGTTTCTGTAAATGAGCGATTTGGACACATTTTGAGCCGATTATTCCCTGTCAAAATTGCAGCGGAGATAAATTTCCCTGGTATTTTAGTAACTTTTTATACAATTCACTGTATTATGTATTATTTTCATTATTAACAGTCAGAGATTCTTGTTGCATGTATTCCTCTTCTTGAGGCTTGGCCATTGTTCTTGTTAGTTTGTTGGTTGGTTTGGTTTAATTTTGTAATTTCTAATGAAGGACAAGTCTAATAGAGAGTGAAATCTCTGTGAATACAGCTCCTGTTCAGGTCTTCACTGTGCCCTCATCCTGTGAGGTTTCCTTTAAAGATTATATCCTAAATAATCATGTAAACTGTAAAATTAGCAATTTTATTTAATTTTCTTTGCAGAAATGAATGGAACACAGAGATATAGGCCTACTGTATATTTAAGATGTTTTGTTACACCTCTTAAAGTAAAGAAGGCCTGGTGACCCTCTGTGAAGTTTTGACGACTGCTAGTTGGGGTCAGGAACCCCAGGTTGGGAACTAGTGTTTTAGGCCACCAAATATGTGACTGAATTTTGTCAGACTACTAAGATTTTAAATGTTTGATGACAATAAAGAGAGAATTTATGTAATTAAATATGTTGAATCTGATTGCTCCCTTCTAAAAATGTAGTATTTCACTGGCAAACCAGGGAGAAGTGCAGTCTAACAAGCCCCTGTTGGTCACACAGAACAGAAAACTGATGCAGTAATGCCGCTTTCTTTTTGGGACTGTCCGCCATGTTGCATTCCCGGCCACACCCAAGATGGTGACGTCATTTTGGCGGGATTAGTTGATGAAAAACACCTGTTGTAATTGCCATGCTGCTGCTTTAAAGCTTTCAGCCCATAGAGAGCAGCACAGCAGCAGTTTTCTGCCCCGGTTAGATTGATTTAACATGTGCACCATGTTTAAAGTCCATACATCTCACTCTACCTTTGATCCAGTGTAAAGGAGACTGGGATTCTTGTGTCTACGTTCATTTTCTTCCTGGGTTTGTTTCAAATCATTTAAGACTCCCTCAATACATTTTCCTGCCATCATCCTTGCTCTCACTCCAGCAAAATAAAAACACAACAAAACTACTAGTCTTGTTTTCAGACTTGTTGTGTGGTCAGCTTTTGAAGAAAACATGACGTGAACACATCACATGTGTGATACTAGAAAGCATGAACAGCAGCAGTGTGTAATGGACGCTAGGTGTCATACCTTCAACTCTGCTCTTGTTGACGAGATGTGACGACGGGGGTTGCCTTTGGTTTTGACTGCGGTGGTGGCGCCATTTAGCAGCAGATGAAGCCCGACTGAAAACAGAGTTCAGGCTGTCTGACACTGCGGCCTCCCTCCTCCTCCTCTTCCTCAGAGAACCACCACAGTTCCACAGAATAAGGAGGTTGCGTTGTAGTAATAGTAACGTCATACACTGTAGTGTACTGGTTCAAATTCTGTTTTTTTTTTTTTTTCTATCATGTTTTATTTGCACTGGAGTCATAACCAGTACAGGCTCCCCAAACATTTCTGTGTCAGGGTGCCCTATGTGTTTTTTGAGACAAAGCTAAAGTAAGATTTTTGGCATGTACAACTACAGGAATGATTCAATTTGATGACAATTAATCTTAAATATTATCTCCACATTCTAGTCAAGGTGAATAATATTTGGGCTATCTTCAGTTTTCTCGGGATCCCTGCCTCACCCACAAGATCTGATACCAGGGGCTCCTAAACTTTGACCCCATGATAGATGCACATTAGACCACAGACCCCCAGAGTATTTTATGTTAAGGTATCCCCTGAATATTTTTTTTTAATTTAAGATTTGAAGATAATAAAGTCTTCAATAAATCAATAATCAAACTAGGATCGATATAAATTCCAATCAATCAAAACCCTTGTTCCAACATCCAGAAAATATGGTTAAAGTTATAAAACATTATATCCCTTCTTTTACTGGGGACCTGCTACAACCCACATCAAGGACCCCTGTTGGTCACTGGACCCCAGTTTGAAAACCACTCACAAAGTGAGTAGAAGTTTATTTTTGGCCAAACTGAAATGCTAAAGAGAAAAAAACTCGTTCAATTTATGACAAGCTATAGCAAACAAACTTTCTTTCATCTTAAACCTTAAAATAATGAGAAATCAGGACACACGTTCAAAAATAAAATACCTGTTTATTCAAAAAACAGTACAAATAGTGCATGTGCATTCTCTTCTTGTAGAATAACTCAGAATTGGTATTTTTATTTACACAAAGTTCAGGGAACTTGAGAAAAGTCAGAAGACAGTCGAGCACATTCCAGCCTTTATGGCCAATGATATTATGTACAAAACAGGCTCAAGACTCAGTGAATTTTGCAGACAGCAGCTCCCAGAGGAGACGGAGAGAAGTCCAGCATACTGCTTCAGCTGGGTTATACATCACACAGGTCACTGGGTGTCTCTGGGTAGCAGTCAACTGCAGCTGGAAGCATCACTGGGGCAGATGGGTAATGGAGTTCTGAACAGAGACTGTTCTATTATTTTACATTTGGGATGGGTGGAGGCTGCCTCCTGCAGAGAAGATCAGATTAAAGATATTACTAAGGTAATAAGGTTCGATATGATGGAACAAAATTATCAGAACATGCACTGAAATCCTTAAGAAAATGACCATGTATACTACTAATCATATTTTTCACAAAAAGTGGCTTGTGAAATTAGGGTCTGACCAATATACACATTATGGAATATATGCATTAACACATAATTTTAGCAATGATCTTTCAAAAGTGGACATTTATGACAAAGATATGTAATGGAGACAAGATATTTTGCAGTTTAACATTAAACTATTGTTCAAAATGGCATCACAGAAACAGTTAACTTTCTAAATAATTATATTAATTATAATTTAGTAATTACACATGACTATGAATTCAAAAAACACACATGGAGAAAAATATATGCATATCTTTAACCTGAAAGAAAGAAAAAATATCTAATACATCTAAAATACTGGCTGTAAAGCTACCGGATAAAAAATAATCTGCTTTAAGTTTTCATATAGGCACATATTGACAACATACACTATATGTTGATATTGATACAGACTGATATAGCTGTGATAGGCCATTGTAGGGCCAATAATATTGGTCGACCTCTATGTTCTTGTATTATCAACATAGCAGATGCTGAAATTAAGTTTTAATTAGCCACATTTAATTTGTGTGGTTTTGAGAAGGAAGTGCTAACGTTGATCAGAGGGTGCTGTCTTAACTGTAGCTTTCTTAGAGGCAGACCAAACAAACTGATTATAGTATATATTATATTTAAACAAAGGCTGATATTTAAAACAAGGCCTGTATCTCAACTGCAGCTATAAAACTGTGTTGACCTTTCAGTGAACGGTTTTATAAAAAACACAGCTGGCCCATTGTGTAACCTGATTGCTGACCCCTAGAGTAGAGGCTTGTCATGAAAGATGTGAACACTTGTAAAAACTATAACATGGATAATTATATGGGTTTGTAAGTGTTAGAAAGCAGAAGAGAGAGAAATGTGGCAAATAAGGGGAATAGAGTGGTTATAAGAAATTGCTACAGCATAGGTGGGACAGCAGTCTATTATAGAGCATGAAGTAAATGTAGAAATATTCATCTTAGCAGGGAGCTAATCCATCACAGTTCCATGCTTACAAAGTTCCATGTAGATCTTTTACGTATCTTATTTGTAAAGGTTTTTTATGGACCAGAGCATAGGATTAGTGGTATCAAGCAGTGAGTTTGCAGATTGCAACTAAAGAAAAACCCCTCGCCTCACCCTCCCCATCATGTTGGACAAGCTCCAGTGGCCGCAAAACTCTGTTCTGTAGTAACATGGCGATTAAACATTGTGGAATCCATGGTAGATATCTCTGTGGATATAAAATGCTCATTCTAAGCAAAAAAAAACCCTCTACAATTCTTATTTTAAGGTGATTATACACTAATGAAACCATACTTATGAACATTAGTCAATTTTTTGACATATTCTGCCAAAAGATCCCCCATAATCTTATAAACTTGACCTTTAATTTTCCATGATGCTACATTTGTAGCATAAACGGACCTTATAATGATGAGATGGAGGACATGGGGAAGAAAAAATAGACTTATAGAGATACCTTCATGCCCCATGTATATCTATAGGGGAGAGCGAGAGACAGAGGAAAGGAGGCATAAGGTTGAATGGAAAGAGTCAGGAGAGGAAAGAAGGAGACTGTATGCGGGAAAGAACCTAAAGAACCATTGGAGAGCACAGAGGAAATGAGGCAGAGAGAAAAAGGAGAGACAGGCCAAAAGCAGGGGAGGAACCAGTGAAAGAAGTGAAGTGAAGAAATGTTCAAGAAAAAGAAGTCGGGGGGAAAAAAGGAAAAATAACGGTTATTGCATGAGGGGAAACTGGGGGAAGGCAATAAAACAAATGCATGCTAGGAGACGGAGGGAGAGAGAGGGGGAAGAAGGACAGAGAGATGAAAACTTGACAGAACGCTCAGCCTGTTGTCTCTGGCTCCAGTAGAAAGCTACACAGAGAGAAGTCCTGTCTGCTGAGGCTGATGGGAAAGAGAATATGAGAAACACATTTTCCAGCAGACCCCCACCCAGCTCAAATAACAACTCCCTCTACCCTGGTGCCTCTGTAGCGCTCAGTTTGACTGTGTGTATGCGAGTGTGTGTATGCATATATGCCAGTGCATGTTTGAGTGGTCATCAAAATGTAACAGGTCAGGTTTCCGGCTGTAGTTGTGTGGTTTCAGAGTTACCTTGGCACACTAGGTGGAGCACGGTGGGGTTGGCTTGGGAGCTGCTGAAGGCCATCAGCATTTGCGGGTGTGGGTGCAGTGTGAGCTGGCACCCGAGGAGCAGATGGGGCATGGCCACGTACCACTGGCCTGCCACTGGTCACTGACTTTGAAGGGAGTGTCGAGCTGAGCAGAGAAGTGGTTATATGAGGCACTTATCGATAGTCAGCGTATTACCTAGAGCCAGTTTGGAGAAGCAGAGGGGGGAGCTCTAACCAATGGACTGTGGGCAGGGTCAGCAATAAAAGGTATTTTAGCCACTTAAAAATGCTATATTTGCTGCCTTATTTTGCCAACAGACAGTTTTTTCAAGTTGGAAACCACTGTTTTACAAACAAATTATTGCCCTCTCACACAATAAGACAAACAAACAGACAAACAACAGATTGAGGCAGCGGAGTTTGGTTATTTTTTAAATTAATTAATTTATTTATTTTTTGTGGCTAAAATACCTTTTGTTGATGAGCCTGTCAACAGCAGTTCATTGCATAGCTCCCTGCTAGTACCGCTCTCTGCTTCTCCAAACTGACTGCATGCTGACTGGCATCTACTGTATGTAATAAACTACTTAATACAACCACACATTAAATAGTCTGAACTATCTTTTTAAGTGACAGGCATGGATAGCACAAATTTGTCTACTGCATGCATCAAAGCATCAGACTGTGTGTCTGTCTGTACCTGGAGGGCTGTATCCACGAGGAGTCTACAGGTGGAGGCATAGGGGTGGTGCAGGTGGAGGCAGAGATCTTGCCAATGACAGCGAGCGCCTCCTTCAGGGCAGCGTGCTTGCGGAGCACTTCCTCCCGATGCTGCTGCTGCTCTGGTGACTCATCCATCAGCGCAGAGCATTCTCCCAGAGCGTAAAGCTGGGCCAGAAGCTCCGAGCTAATGAACTCCTTCACCTACAGAGAGTGATTATAAACAGCTGCGACAAGTCAAAATGTTAGACTTTGTAAAGTGATATTTTACTCTGATTTGGGATTATGACTCGAAATTCTTAAAGGGGCGGTGAAAACCTGTTTTTTTCTTATATGGTCTCTCATTTCTTTTTCAAGTCACTGGAATAAGCTCAAATTGTGTTTTAAATGGTTAATACTTGTATGGCAGAGAAGGGAATACCGACTCCGCATGGCTGTGATTGAGCTTTTGGCTGGACAATTTAAAGAAAGAAGGGGAAAAATATTATAAAGTTAAAGGGATAGCTTGGATAATTTGAAGCGGGGTTGTATGAGGTTCTTATTTATAGTTGGTATATTACCTACAGTAGACAGCAGTAAACAGGCCCTCAGCTCGGAGATGCAGACAGAATTGCCAGTGTAGGTAGTGGAGCAATGAACTGCTATGGAAAGGGTTGGCAGCAGAACATATTTTAACCACATAGTTTTAATTTTGCAGTCAGTAAGCCTTTTCAGACAGGAAGCTGTCATTATATAACCCAAATGTCCTTCTCTCCAAAGCCACCAGACTCCACTGGCAAAAACAGTCATTTTACTGTGCAGAATACAGGAGTTGCAGGTCTGTCGCTGCTTCAGTCTTAGTTAATTTGGATTAATTTGTTTGTTTGTGTTATTGTGTGAATTCAGTGTCTCAAATGGTTTGTTCGGATTCACTGAAGTCACACAATAATTCAAACAATGCAACCTGTTTATGCAGCTGTAGACCAACAACTCCTGTGTTCCACGAGGCAAAATTACTGTTTTTGTTTAAAAAGTCTGGTGGATTTGGTGAGAGCAATATTTGGCTTATCTAATGTCAGTTTCCCATCAGAAAAGGCTGTCTGATGGCAAGGTAAATACAGTGTACACTCAGCGGTGGAAGGAGCACTGAAAATCTACACTCAAGTCCAAGAACTGTTATATTATTGAAATATTACTCAACCACAAGTAAAACTACTTGTGTTAAAGATACCCCAGTAAAAGTACAAAATATTCTTCGCAAAAACTATATTAGCCACTTTTTAACCTTTGATGTTTAATGGATTATCAGTAGCAGGTATTTAATCGAAATAGGTTGTTGGACTTTGTCGTGAGCAGTTTCATGTAGGAATTTTCTTTCTATTAGAAGAAAGAAAGAAAGAAAGAAAGAAAGAAAGCGTCCAAAGTAGCTGTAGTATATTCTACTGCAGAAAGAAAGTAGTTCCCACATGAAACTGCTCACACAAAGGTCTGTGGATTATTTTGAGCAATCAGGTCATTATTTCTGGAAAGAGACATTGCTGCTGGGTTTTTCAAGCATATTTTTCTGGCAGATTAAGCACCACAGGACTAGTGCCATCTAGTTCAATTATATTGGAGCAAAGGTAGAAATCTCTGAAGCCAATATCTCAAAAACTAAGCAACAAACACAAAATGGTATAGAAAGATAATTAGCACTGCAGACCAGAGAGGAAAAATATGTAGTTTTGATTTGGGTGAGAACTGTCCCTTTAAACTGATATTGATTTTTTTTAGACGGCCAAAATAGGTTTTGCTAATGACCCTGTCCACAGCAGTACACTGCTGAGCTTCCTGGAATGGTAGTCCTGTCAGCTTCTCCAAACTGGGGGTGAGCTGGCCGCCATTATCTGTAGGTAATACACTGACTATGGATAAGAAGCTCATACAATCCCACTTCAAACAATCCAAACTATCCCTTCAAGAGTCTGGTGTGGATATCTTACACTGTTGATCATGAGGTGCATAATGGTCTTTGGCATTAAGTCCTTAATGGTTTTATAGATGATGCTCATATAGGAGTCAACCAGGCTCCGAATGGTTTCCACCTGACGCTCCAGCTGGGGGTCTGTGAAGTTTTCAGGAGTTCCATTTCCCTGCCCATCAACAAACAAGGACAAAACAAGAGAGAGTTGGGAGAAATTACAACTGTTCGGACTGTTCTCTTTTTTAACCCAGGAGATCATGTGTTGTAGGGACTACTGAGGTAATACAGCTGGTAATTTCACGCTAATACAGATCGGCCTTATGTTATTTCCATATCTTGTCATCTGTTCTATGCTTATGACGAGAAGAAGTATAGAGCCACTGCGATAGGAACAGGGAGAGCAGAACAGAGGGAACACAAGAGAAGGAGGTAAGGAGGAGTGGGCAGAAGAAAGAAAAGGGGGGAGTGGGTGACGGACGAGGAACTGCTGATTAGAAACAGACTAGAACACACACACACATACACACATTGGAGTGACATCATGGGCCAAGAATGCCGTGCTGAAGAGCCAACGACAGAGCGAGATGGAAGGGGTGGGGGACTTGCTTTTTCGTTCTTGGCAGTGGAGGAGAAGGGGGAACATGGAGAGAGGGGCAAGGGGTTATGGCCGGGGTTTAAGGTTAGCAAATGCTCTGAGTGTGTACAACACAAAGGTAAGGTGCAGACAGGTGCAGCTCCCCACAGCAAAGGTCAGGGTTGGGTTTAATTAGGTTGAATTATGGGTCAGAGTACTAACGGTGACTCTCTCAGGGTAGACTCCGGCCTGCAGCAGAGACGCCTTCCAGCTGTCCAACTCCTCCTGAGAGTTACAGGCCAACTCCAGGCACTTGTAGTCCTTATACACGTTCCTGCAAATTCAGTGCAATATTGTCAGACGTATCCAAAAACCTCCTTGCCAGTAATAACACTTTTTCCACACTACAGACTAATAAAGCCATAACTCCCAAGTTGTGGGGAGACTGACCCGTTGGTTACTTTTGTTATTACAAATTTTGATACGTATCAAAATCATTCACACTAGCATACACAGTGCTGAATAATCAAATATGACAAGCATTATCCAGAATAAAACCCTGACCTTTTAGTAATGACATGTTATTACTGGTTTCTCAGTATTGGTGATGTAGCCAGAGTTACAGTCACAATGCGTGGGATAATTTAAAATGACCAATGACATTTTTAGCTATACGCTGTCTCCTCTTGTTTACCATGATAATTTCTAGTGGAAACAAAACAAGTCTTGTCCCACTTCTTGTGGCAAGACAGTAAAGTAGTCCTTAGTCATACTAAAAAAGTGTCTCCTGCAAAACATTGTTACCACATGTTGTACCACTCGGTTTAATTACACTTACTGTATCTTCAAGCTTTTACTTTTAAGATGATGCCAATCACTTATTATCAGTAGTATATCGTAGTAGTAGTTAGTGTGTAGTATACTTAAAAGAGGACGTCAGGCCAACAAAATCTACTAAGACTACATGGATGATTTTTGGTGTTCTAATTTCTTAATATCCCTTCTTCATTCAGCTCTTAACTCACTTTGTGCCAAATATTATTAGACCAGTGATGCTGACAACTCATTAAAGGGCCAGTGTGTAGGATTTAGTGACTGAATGTAGTATGTAGGAGAAACTTGGCTGGCTGACTTTTCAGCTACTGTAGAAAAATGGTGGTTCAACACGGTGGACTCTGTGGAAGAGGACACAAGCCCTCAGTAGATACAAGGGACTCATTCTAATGTGACAAAAACACAACGGTTCATTGTGTTTGCATAAAAATAAGTGTGAAACTTGTGATTTTCTATTGTGTAAATTGTATTCTATTCTATTGTGAAATGTCAAATAAAATGCTATTTTATTAAATGTTTGTAGGAACTTCCATGCTTACTTATTTGGTATAGAGCAGTGGTTTTGAAACTGGGTCCCAGGGAACAAGAGGCCCATGAGTGGGTTGTACATGGTCCTCAGCAATTGGAGAAATGGAATATTTTAATTTTTAACACACATTTTGAAAGTTGTAACAACAAAGGATCAAATAATGTAATAATGTAGGTTGTTTCAATTAATTGTAATTCATAGTGATCCTTGTTTGATCATTTATTGAAACCTAATAGAAAAATACTTAAAGGCTAAGTGTGTAACATTCAGGTGGCTCTGTTGACAGACATGGAATATAATATTTATATATGTACTGTATAATCACCTGAAAATGACAATCATTGCATTAATGTTAATGAATGAGACATTTATGTCTACATAGACCACAGCCACTGTTTCAGAATCCATCATTTTGACCCACCATGTTCCTACAGAAGCCCAGGAGGGACAAAGTACACATTGGCTCTAGATACTGCCATTTTGCATGAAGTGCGCGGCCACCGTAGTTTCTCCTACACGTTTGGAAGGTGAGTTGGTTGCAGTCTGCTTTTTTAAGACTAGATGCTACTAAAGTGACACACGCTGGTTCTTTCAGACAAAATCTTCTCAAATTGGGAGTCCATGGTCTAATGTGCATCTACTGCGGGTGTCCTTGACATAAAAATGTTTGGGAACCACTGCTATAGAGTAATGCCTAGAAAATGTTTAAAATAAACATCTTGCTTACATTAGTGAGTTTGTGTGTGATTTAATAATAGAATCTATGAGACTCTCTTTAACTTCACGGGGGTAGAAAGACTAAAATTTAAAACATGTTTTAGACATAATTATTAACAGTATAATTGTCACAGCCTAGTCTTATGTACAGTATGTGTAGTTCTGTTGCAAGTTCACTCAATTCTGATGTAGAGTGCTGTTAGGTGCTTTCCAAGGTAATTGTAATTAAAAAGGCCTAAGCACAATATCAATCATTGTTACCCAAGGTACTTGTTGGTACTTTCCAGCACCTGGTATTCATCACTCAGACCAATTGTCAGACCAGCTGTCCTTTTCATTTAAAAAATAATGATTTGTTTTGTCATTTAATTATTTTTAAAAAATGTAAGGTTAATGTAAGGTTAATTCATTCAATTCAAACCTAAGGGAAGCAGCAATTTGCTAGAATATGAATGACACTATGGTCCTATAAGGTAAAATTTAATACACGAATATGTTTGAACTTAAACCAAAATGTTTAAAGTGGGAGGAGGCTCCTAGAGCCTCCAAAATAGTATATAACAGGGTGTTTTGCACCTCTTTCTTCAGTCTAACCCCGGGTTTGACTCAGGCTTGTTGATTTTTCTACTCAGAGAGATCAATAAACTTTGTGTGGCAGAACTTGTTGCTCTTCCAGTGATTTTTCCAGACTTTGTCTGATTCTTCTTTTTGATGGTTTGAACTTTGAAAAAATACAAGTGATAACAGTGTTTTTTAAATTAAGGTTTGTAGGGTGTTGTGGCTTTAAGCCCAGACCTTACTGGCCTATTTTTCTGAGACTTTTTGTCACAACATATGTAGACGATGGCCAGCAGATTTAAGTGGTACACTGACTGTGCCCTATTCCCAAATCTTGTGTAAATGACTAGATACAGGGGGAACACAAGTCATTGGGTTTAATGTAAAGGGCCTGACGAGGCCCTCCCTCCTGTTGGGAACCACAAATTGAACACAGGTGCTTCATGTAAAAAAGAACAGGTTGGGCCAGTCTCCCCAAAACTTGGTACAATCCTTTACAATACGATACAGCATATACAGTCCAACAGAATGTTAAGAGAGAATGATTCATTGACAAATGTTAGGGATAAAGGCGCACACACACACACACACACACACACACACAAACTTGCAACTAGGCAGACACACACACATACAATATCTATAGACACACAAACTAAAACAATTTAATTGATTTCTCCCCAACTGACATGACCTCCCTGCAACTTATCTCCTTATCTCTATCATCTATTTCTCCATGTTATTCATTCCTCTTTCCCCTCCATCGTTCCTCTAACTTTTCACACCATCATACCATCTCTGTGCTTTGGCTGTGGAAGCAGAACAGCAAAGTAAGAAACAAGCAAAGGATCTGGAGGGGGCTGCGGCCCATCTGTTAAACATTTTTCCTTAATCACTCGGTTGTTTCTTTCCTCCTTTTGTTGTTCCCTTCTCACATACAGAACACATAGCAATTAACCTCAAATATGTGAAACCTTTGTGCGTGTGAGAATGAGAGAGACAACAGAAATGGAAAGAGAAAAAGCAGATAGATTACAGCACCAATGAAAGATCAAGAAATAGGCCGTCAGTTTGTGAGCTTATAGCTAGGCTAGGATGGGTGAGGCTAATAAGTCAGGGCGTGGTGGCTAACAGACAGGGAGCCAGGCCAACGATGACAATACTACAGTGTTATTACACCAGGATCAGGACACTTACATTCGTATACACCAGTGAGCACACATTAAAATTGTTCTCTATGCTGATTTATCACTCAACTTTTTTTTCTCAACCCCTTTTGCTATCCTCTCCTCAGCTCTTGGCCTGTGAGTTTTTTCACTCATCTTGAGGAATTTTCTGCACAGGGCCCTGACTGCTTTAGATTTGAAGAGTTTCCTGAGGTTTTTGATTACTGTCAGACAGGGACAAAACCGCTGCAATGTCTGCCACACACACACATGCAAATACAGAAAGAGAAACAGAGAGAGTGAGGGCGCAGGAAAGGGGGGGGGGGGGCGCCATAGGACAGACTTTGACACATTCCTGGCTGATGGCTCTGATACTCTCTCTCTCTCTCCTGCTTTCTTTCTCCTCTCAACCATTCCAATTCTTCTTTCTCCCCCCTTTTTGTGGTGAGTCGAGCAATTCTTTCCAAACAAGAGCAGCCTCATCTCTGATCCAAGCTCTCTGGCTTTGATTAGCTGCTTAATGAGCCTGCCGTCGGTATGCTGTGGTCTGTACACACACATTGGCAAAGACATGTACACACATGTACACACGCACACATGCACACACGAATCCAGTTTGTGTGTCCGAATGCAGCATAGCACAGAATTATAAACAAAGCCCACATGCTCTGGTACAATCAGCCAGGCTCTGGGTAAGCTCCAGCTTCTAAACACTCTCTTTCTCCCTCTTTCTCTTATGCACTCTCTTTGTCTCTCTGTCTTTCTCAATCTGTTTCTCACACATAAATGCAGAAAACCCAAACCCAGCCCTGTCCTAAAGAGCCTGGCATATACTTGGAGGCAAAATGAAAAAAAAACAAAAAAACAAAACTGCATCCACTGGATATCCTTTCAGTTCCAGAGGCAAAGTTGAACAGAAGAGGTCAAAGGAAGGGCAAAACACCCCTCTCATATCTCCTCCCTTTCCTCCTCTGACATGTCCACCCTCATAAAATACAACCCCCATTTCCAAAAAAGTCGGAAGACTCTGGAAAAAAAGTTGTTGGTCAACACAGTACTTGCTGTGTCTACAAATTGAGGTTAAGACTCTGTCATGCAAAGTGAAAGTCATGTATCAACAACATCCATAAACGCAGACAACTTCTCTGAGCCAACGTCATGTGAGATGGAAAAGTGCACTGTGGTCTGATTAGTCCACATTACAGACTGTTTTTGGAAGTCATGGATACTGTGTCCTCTGAGCTGAAGAGGAAAAGGACCATACCAATTATTACTAGCACTAACTTCAAAAGCCAGCATCTCTGATGCTATGGGGGTGTGGTTGGCATGGCTAACTGTCACATCTGTGAAGGCCCCATTAATGCTGAAAGGTATGTACAGGTTTTGGAGCAACATATGCTGCCATCCAGACAACATCTTTTTCAGAGACATCCCAGTTTATTTAAGCAAGGCAATGCTAACACACAGTCTGTACATGTTACAACAGCATGGTTTTGCAGTTAAAGAGTCAGGGTACTCGACTGGTCTGCCTGTGGCCCAGACCAGTCTCTCACTGACAATGTGAAGTGCATTGAGAAGCACTCAAATGGAGAGTCTGGACCATTCAGCACCTGAAGTCATCTTCATCAATCAATAATGGGAAAGAATTTCACTTTCAAAATTTCAACTCCAGTCCTCAGTTCCCCAATACTTCCAGGGTGTTGCTAAAGAAAAGGTGATAACACAAAGGTGAACACAGTGGTAAATGTGATGTGGACCTGTCACAGCTTCTTTGTAATGTGTTGCAGACACCAAATTCAGAATTAGTGTATATTTACAAAAAAAACAATAAAGATTATCAGTTTGAATATTAAATATCTTGTCTTTGAGCTGTATTCAATTGAATATAGGTTGAATTATTGTTATAGTTATAGTGTCCCAGCTTTTATGCAATTGGATTTGTATCACTGAAATCAGATGACAAGAACAGAACTCCCTTTTCTGACTCATGCACACACACACACACACAAACACAAACCTTAACTCTGTGTTGAAGATAGCAAAGACAAATTTGCTGGACATGAAGCCCTTCTCCACGTCTCTGAGCTTTAAGTTGTCCAGAGGAAGCATGTACTTCTTCTCCTTCTCCTGGAAAACAGAGAATACAGAGAGATAAAATTTGACAAGAGGTATGCAGAGTAAAATATGACATCACAGAGAGGTAACACAGGTGTTGATAGCAAAAAACAACAGAGACTGAAGACGGTTCACTTGGGGGCTTTGGCTAAAATAGTTGTATGTCTGGTAGTAAATTTTTTAGACTGCCCCTAGAGAAGAAGAGGGGCCAAGACACTTGAATTGTTAAAGGCGAGGCATACAGGAGATGTGGAACATATCAGATGATGTGTCCGCCTGTCACACTACTGTCTCACATTAACTAACCACTAACTAGTGAAGGAGGGACAGTGGAGGAGTGAGAGAAAAATGGAAAGAGATGCCATGAGTCTATAGTCTGTCATCACTGCAGGGACTTATGAATGACAGAGAACAGTTGGAGGAGTGGAACGGCCAGATTGAGGAGAACCAGACAGTATGGAGGCAGGGTACAGAGAACTTAAGCAGTGAGGGAGGGAATGAGAGAAGGAGTATGAAAAAAGGAGGGAGAGAGGCCGGGCTCACATGTGAAAGTCATTACTCAGACTCAAGCTCTAACACAACATTTCTCCTAAAGTGAAGCCCTTCCCCCTCGTCTCTCTTCTCCTGGCCTGCTCCCTCTTTCTAACCTTTGAGAAGGGGGCTTCGGGAAAGGTTGGTAACAGAAACAGACAAGGTTGAGGTAAAGACACATCGGTCGAAAAAGAAAATCAAAGCATGCCTGCAAAAGAGAGTGTCCTATAAATGCTGCAAAGTGCCTGTGTGTGTGGATGCATGTGTGCACGCCTACATCTCATGTGGCATGAGATGCGAATGTCCTGGTAGTACACTTTGGTCTTCCCTCTCTCTTAGTGCTCCCCTGAACCCTACGACTCTCTTCCTTCGCTCCTCTTTCCTTTTTTCCAAAGGGGCCCACTTCCTGTAACAGAGGCTGAAAAAAAATGACAGAACGCGATTGGCGCTCATATGGCAACATCTGGGATCGCTTTAGACGGAGGGGGAGGAGACTGGGGAGAGTATAGGGTGTTCTGATGGGGTAGAAATAGAAAGTAGAGATGAGGAAGAGAGGAAGAGGAGGGATAGAGGTGGATAGAGGGATAGAGGGAGGTGAATTTTAGCTAGAGTAGAAGGGGAAGGGTTGAGGAACAGGAGAGAGTATGCAGGAGAAGTGGGGAGAAACTGCAGACCACTCCAAAGTTGATTCCCCATGGGTCCCATCAACCCATATATGGCTGCTAAGTTCCTCCCTAACTCTCTCTCCTTCTCTCACTCCCCAAATTTCCTTATGCCTTCACCGAGTGTACAGGCAGATCCCGAGCTGAATGAGCGAATGTGCCACGTCAAGACTGGATACTAAGCCGGGACACAGCCCTGCGGACGCCCCGACTGAAGGCACAATAAAACATCTCCGGTCTGGAGGAGGGACACCCATAGGAATGGATGTCAGGATGAGACCCCTCGCCGACCCAACATGAGGCAGGATAAGAAAGAAGAGACTAACAGAGGAAACCTTTTGCTGACTCCTCTCCGTCCGCCGCGGGCTGGACTGCAAGTATACAATCAGAGTGGGGAAAAGGCAAGGCCGAAGAGAAAGTGAGAAAGGGTCCTGCTCCGTCATCCCAGTGTTCAGACTACCTGTTCAGGATCTTACTGGTGTACAGTAGTCTGCACATTGGTTAGACTGTGCAAGGAAGTGCTTCAGCAGCAAGACTCAGGACAACGTGAAAGCCTGCATGTAGTCTACGCTGGAGCAAATCTAGGGTCTAATATTCATTGACGTTTGTTGCTTTAACATGTGCAAATACCTTTAAATGTGCATATGATGTCACCATTGCAGCCATTGACTCTATATTAAGCATTATGACAACCATTTTGTAGCAACTTTACCTTGATTTAATTGCTAATGAAGAAAGAGAAGAGAAGATATAACTTGTAACTGACTGTTGTTTTAACAATATTTCAGGCAGAAAAGCTAAAAATTAGCTACTTAGTCAAACTTCTTTTACACACATTCAATGTAGAGAATAGTTTAACTGATTTTTTGTCCCACATTTGATATTTGTTTCTGCATATGAATCTGTGTGGCAATACGATAATGCTTGTGTTCACAGACATCATGGGACTGTTTTGATTATACCTGTGTGTGTGTGTCAGGATGGTTGTGAGGTACCATACATCAGAGCTGCTGCATCTGAGGATGTGTCTCCTCTTCCTATAGACTAATGGATTTGAGATTTGGAACAGGCCTCACACACACACACACCTACACACAGAGGGGAGTGTGTAGATTAAGAAGTGTATAGGCATGAGCCATCTGTTTTTCTTCAGACTGCCTGGTGGAGGCCTGGCAGTCAGAGGGGTGAAGGAATGTATGTCTGCTCAGTGTGCTGTGGAGATTAAACCTTGAACTATTATGCTACACTCTGTGTGAGGTCAGCGTGAGGGTACGACACAGAAAGGAGATGTACAGTGCTGCCTTATAGATGTTAAAAAGTTGTATAGAAGCAATTGACACAGAGATGGAGAGGGGATGTTGGAGGGGGTGGGAGGTGGGGGTATTTGTGAGAGAGAGACTGTGGAGGAGTCGAGAAGAGAGAGGGGGGAGTCAAAAGGGGAGGTCTGCAGTGTAGAAACAGCCATGTGGGATTTCTCTGGGCAGATCTTGGAAGCTGGTGTTTGGACAAAGCTTCAGATTTTCCAGCCAGGAATGTGCACAGTCCCAGGGAGACTGCCAACCACAGAAAGAAAGCGGGAGAGGAGTGAGGGAAAGAGGGGGAGACAGACAGAGAGAGGGAGGAAAAGGCAACAGAGGTAAAGAAAGAGAAAATAAAAAAAAAAGGGGGGGGGGGTGGTTTAGAAAAAAGAAACGTCTGTGGAGGTAGTGTGGGCGGGGAGAGTAAGAGCGGGAACTGCAAGAGAGAAGAAGCAGAAGTTTGGCTTGGGTGTGCACACAGATGCATGTGGAAAGGCAGCAGATATGATCTTCTGTGATATCACGAGTGACTGACATTGCACTCAGGCCTCCCAAACACAGCTGATAAACCTACCAACACAGCAGGGGGGTGCACTGATCAAACAAGGATGGTGATTAGCCAAACACATCCAAAATTAATTGAAGACCAGTCTAGGGGTAGACTTTCACGTCAGCATTAGTCCTTGCAGTGACACATGGATGACTCATTGTGATCCAGCCAAAGTTTGTTGCTCTGATGTGGTCAACAGATATTTGCTTGCCTGTCTTAGTATTATTTGTCGCAGATGTGCTAAGTCTGTGTGTGTGTGAGTTGATTTGTAAACCTATAACACTGTGTGTGTACAATATGCATGCCTGGGGCTGTGTCTGGGAACACTGTGTTCAAGGGATGCAGTGTTTATCTGAAAAGTGGCCGTGTGTCTGTCTGAGTGAGTGTATATTTTTCTCCACTATTTGCATGCCAGTTTGTTTACATCAGAGTCCGCATGTGTACTGTATACTGTATATACAACTGTGTGTGTTTGTGCGTGCATGTATGTGTGTGTGTGTGTGTGTGTGTGTGTGTGTGTGGGTCTTAGTTTGGCTTGGGGCTGCTCCAGCTGTGTCAGAGTGAGCCGCTCCAAATGCCTGAACTCCCAGAAGAGGAAGAAAAGGGGGAGTAAGGGGAAGAGTGAGCAGAGAGCGGGACGAATGGGAAGGGGGGGCGTCAGAGGAGTGAATGGGGGAAAGAGAGGGGCTTAGTTGCAGGTCCAGGTGGCAGAAGAGAAAAGCAAAGTGAACTGTTTGCTGGATGGAGAAACAAGGCTAAAGATGCACTTTTAGTTATGCATTTAATGGTGTCATATGTCAGAAAGTGTCCTTGAAGGGTCTGTTTGTTTAGTTTTAGCCATGCCAACATGTCCTTCAGGCCATTTTAATGTGGTCACCAAGAACAATTACTTATTTGTTAAAAGCATTCTACATATCGTTCCTACCAACCACTCAATTATGTCTGTCAAACAACAACTCAATTTCATCCATAACAGATCGTCTACAGTCCACCAGATGTGAATGTTTACAGGTGCTTGTTTCTGTCCGTACACAAATACTGCAATGTGCTCTCCTCTCCTGACCTCACTTCCTGTGCTCTGCCCTTTCCTCTTCCCATGACATCAGCTGTGACAGACAGGATGAGACTGTTGTGGTGTGTCTGCCTGTCTACACTTGCTGTGCAGACCTTCTGCTCCTGTACAGCAGGCACAGACAGGCAGACAGATGGCAGCCCCACTGACATCAGAACAGAGAGCCACTGGCTTGTCCACCTACTTCAATAAAACTGCTTTACTGGAACGGTGACAATAATATGAACAGATGAAAGAATTTTCCCTTCTCAATTAACTGATTCAAACTGAGATATGTGGTAATAAACTTATGATAACTTAACTGTACTTTGTGTTTTGACTTCACTATTTTCTTACCTAAAATACCACTCAAAGTTACAACTTGTCTTGGTGTGATCTCTTTGTTTTAACTATGATTGTGAGCATGAATGCCTCACCTCATCATCCTTGAACCAGGACAGGCTCTCTGCAGTGAGGATGAACCAGTATTCCTTGGCTCCACCTTTCATGATGCCGATGTTGCTGATGGTCAGCCAGCCTTTGCGTATGACCTGCACAACAGTCAGGGGTAAGGAGCTCAGATGGCAGGACTGATAGGACCAACAATGGTGTTCAGAGGACAGCTTTATGGAAAATTAGGTAGCAAGGTAAAGGTGTGTAACACAGGTCACACCTTGCTGATGAAAAAGGAGTAAAGGTTAGAAACAGTTGACATTGTAGTGAAATATTTTTGAAGCTTAGACATTTTGAGATATATGACATAAATTATGCAGCCATGGGACAATCACCAAACAAACTGAGCATCAGTGTGCATAAATGGTTAAAGAGAAGACTAGATGCACAGGTAGGAATAGAAACAAAAGTAACCCAACACATCTGAAGACAAAAAAACAGGATGGAGGAGACTGGAGGACAGATGTGTTATGAATAAAGGAACAGGAAATATGAGATGGCATACAGATACCAAGAAATGACATATACATCCTGTAGCGTAGGAAAATATTATCATCTGCACATATTTATGGAGCAGTGGAACTGCATGGTGAGGTTATGACAGAAAGAAAAATACTGCAGTCTGTAGCTGAGAGGAAAAGAGTATAAAACATTAACAGTGAATCAGTTGCAGATGACGAAAAACATGATTAATCAAGCAATTTTGCCAGTGTGCATGTTTGCTGCCATCAGTAGCATGCCAACCCGCAACCCCTTAAGCTTGAATCCTGCACAAAAATATTTCCAGAAGAGGCAGCAGTGAGTGAGCAGACTTAAAGAGACTGGACTCCTACTATTAGACTCGAAAGTGGGGTCACACCCTGGAAAAAAAACAGGAGATAAAGGAGCAAAATTAAGATGGAGTTTTTTCTATTACGTGTTTCGATTACATTTGTGGGGATATCATGGATATTGATCATTTAATAATCAACAACATCAATGTTCTTGACTAAACAAGGGCTTGTATTTTTAATTACTCCTGCTTTCAAATGTGTCACATAAATATTATGTTACATATTAATGATAACAGACTGAGATGAAAAAAAGCCTAATTTTTGCTTGACTGCATTCAAATAAAAAGCTAAGATCAACTTTGGTTGGATGATTAATCAGTAGAATGACAAAAATCCCCCATTTATGTGCAGCTACAAACGCTGATTAATGCTCATTAATGAATAACATGTAATAGTGACGTCACTAAAAAAACAAACAAAAAAAAAAATGTATGATTGATTGAAAAAAAATTTCATAACCATGCACACTCAACTGCTTCACTGCAGAGAACCACTGGCAGCAAAGGAACGTTTTTTGAGATTTATGACCTGCATATATCATCATATAAAAGGAGCACACTGTCATGCACAGTCATGCAATATATAATTTGTTTGTTTTTTTCCTTAAAATTGACAGTACCTCTTTAAAATAGTCTCACAAAGTATTTGTAAATGGTTTTCAATTATGATATAAACATGATAAATATGATATATTAATTAGGTTGTTAACACTTTATAAATCATTAATAATTATATGCTGTGTATTTTAATACATCAATGTGGGCTCACTATTTGGCAAGAACTAGTTAGTGATTACTAATAATTAATCTTACTAATGAGTTGCTAACATTTTTAACTGGCAAAAGGGTACCGTATCATAAAGTGTAAAATACATGGCAATTTATTAATGAATTACTACTATTTATATGTGGTAAAAGAAAGCCACGTTACGATTTATTGATGACTAAGACTGGGTGATCAGCACACCAAGTAAACTTTTTCAACTGTGCAACACCTGGAATTATGTCTTGAAGAAAATACCAAGCATTTGGTAATTTGATATGCAGATTTGAAAACCCTAACCCTGCTAAATGAAACTTTTTAACTAATAAGAAATTCTGACCCCAGTCAAATGATACAACCAATATTAACAAATATCTGATGATGCTGACAGCTATGAGTAGGTGATGAGATCTTAACAGGAGAAGCTTAAAAGTACAGATAAATGTGGGCCCACTATTTGGCAGGCTATGGGTAACTGATGCCCTTTTTATCTAATGTATTGGTCATCCTATTTATGATTTATTACGTGTATACAACCTAATTAATATCCTAATTATAGTATAGTAGTTATAGCAGTCTTGTAGTAGAGTGGTGCCTGTAGCTTTATTTTTTAACCTAAGGGTGATGCTGCTAAAACCAGGTCTTACTGGGATATCACTGGGTTATTCAGATGGCAGTTAAACCTTTTGGTGACACTACTGTAGATCAAAAGTCATTTGGATGCCTCTTCTGCATATGTATATAATAAAATCTTACCTGGTTTCCTGGCACTCCTGCAACAGTGTTCTTATTGTTGTGGTTGAACGCCTGATGGGCACTGAGAGAGAGAGAAAGAGCTCAAATTATTTACCCTGTTGGACTAGTCCATTTTATAGTTAATACAGAGGATGAACATATATAACAAGTATATTTATGTATATATGTATGTAAAGTATGTAAAGCTGTTACTATTGGGATAATATATATTGTTATGCTGAGAATCAATAAACTTTGTTTAAGAAAACAAACAAACAATGATGTTACTCACTTAGTGAAACCAATGAAATCCTCATGTTTAGTGTTTATGTAGGCAAGCTCTATATCAATGAGCAACAAGACCTGAACAGAGCAGACACATATTAACAAGGGAAACAGACCCACAACTGAACTTAACAATCCAGGAGAGTCAGTAAAATCAATTTGTGAGTGCAATGTCCAGCTGTGTGTGAATGACCTGGTCCCTGCATTTAGTCTCTTGCTGTTGTATTGCAGTGGTTACAATTCTCTCTGTCTCATCTTGTAGTTTGGGAAAGGAACTGAGCTATAAAGAGAAAACAGAACAGAAGTTAGACAGAAGACAGCTTCTACACTCTGAAACATACAGTCCAATGCATAACTACAGGACTGACACACATTTATACCTTGTTGATACACTGGTACACAGTGGTGTTCAGTTCTTGAACCACCATGTCAACAAATTTAAGACATGGCCCCTTTAGTCTTGATATCTGTTTCTTCACTATGGCTTCAAAAGCCATGTCAGGAGTGAACAAACCTGTCCTGTAGGGACAGATAGGCAGATGGAGGAATTGGATTCAGCGAAAAAATGTCAGAACAGAAAACTCTAATGATGTAAAAGCATTTAAAACTTTGCATTTTGCCTTTGCTTAGAAGAACTATACTGCACCTGACCCCGTGGATGTTTCTGATGGCATAGTTGATCTCCCGCCGCAGCTTCCTCTCATCAGATTCAATCTGAAGACAAACACAAGACACTGTCAGTTAGTGTTGAGCAGTATTCATTAGGCTACTCTATGACAAGCGCTATTTGCGCAAGAAAAAACATTGGCAAAATTGCAGACACACCTTGACCAGTTCATAGGGGAAGCGCTCATGGAAGATTCGGTTGATCCTAGCCCCTCCTGAAAGATTAACTGTATCTACTTTGTCGCCTGAGCCCTCGATTAGCTTCTCAAAGTCAACAGCCAAGCGCTGAACTAACCTTCAGATCAGAAACACACACCAGGAGAAACACTGACATACCAGCCCTGTTCAGACCTGGTATGAACATGCAACCTTGGTAATCCGATCACAAGTGGACAGCTCCAAGTACAGATGTGAATACACTTGAGATCTGATGACTCAGGCCACATTCCAAGGAATTCTGGGCCACATGTAACCATATTATTTCAGGAGTGTGTACACAAATGAACATTGAAGAACCGCCTACTCAACTGACATTTTTTAACTATATAATTTGTGTCACTGTTATGCAAATTATGTATTGGCTCTCTTACCTGCAGAGGATATTTGTGAGCACCCTTAAAAAAAATGCACTGTTTTGAAAATTGTTGAGAAAGGAGAAACTTTATTAACTTTGTGAAATGCTGTCTATGACAAATTCCTAATTAACTGGGCCTGATTGCAAATTGCCAGCATATGTTTTACATTAAGTTATTTCCTTCTTTTTGGAACAAACATCTTGTCAGATTGAGCCAGCATGTTAATGGTTACTACTGTTGAGCCCCCGGTTAAAACAATGCATTTTGCAAACGGGTTTATTTGCATACAGATCCAGAAGTAAAACAGCTATGGCAAATTCTTAACCATTTGTGCCTTCTTGTAAATTCAGCATTAAATTCAGTACATTAAGTTGTTTCTTTCCTTGTGTTGCTGAGAAGAGCAGACAGCAGAGACATTCTGTGATGCGCTGGAATGCACACTTTCTCTGTCTCTCTGTCATTACTGACTTTCTTCATCATCTGTGATGTTAAAACATCAGATTTCCAGAGAGAAAGTAAAGTAAAAGTGAAAGTTCAGAGAACTTCAGAGAAAGTAAAAGTGTGCAGCCTGCTAATAGTTCACTCAGTTATAAAATCCCAGAGCACCATGGAACGTCCCTCCTGCTAGGTAGTGGTGGACAGTAACGAAGTACATTTACTTGAGTACTGTACTTAAGTACATTTTTTGAGTATCTGTACTTTTAGTATTTGTTTTTTTGGAAACTTCTGACTTTCACTCCACTCCACTTTCCCTTTTGAATACTTAAGTATTTTTTAAAAACATGTACTTTTGAATACTTAATTATTTTTAAAACCAAGTACTCTAGTACTTTAACTCAAGTAAATTTTTGACTGAGCAACCTTTATTTGTAGTTGAGTAATATTTGACCAGGAGTATCTATACTTTGACTCAAGTACTGGGGTTGAGTACTTTGTCCACCACTGCTGCTAGGCCGCTGACAGTGCAGGTAAAATATGAGGCTCACTGTGGGCTGAGAGAGGAGTTTTGTGCAGCACTGACTTTAAATTAAAGGACTGGAAAAAATGACCTAATGGACAGTAATGTACACTCAACTGATAAAACAGCTCCAGTGTTTATTTGCATATACAGCAAGGAGGTGAGAACTGATCACAAATGGTCACTCAGAACTAAGGTTGGGTATCATTTAAAAAATTACAATATCAGTACCAATACCAGTACCCATAAAGTGATACTACTAACCAATGGATTACTTAATTGATACCTTTTTTATGAAGTGTCTTTTTTATGAAAAATGCCTGCAGTGATTGGCTGCAAGCAAAACCTTATAAATAGTAATTTTTTTCTTCATCTGGCACCAAAAGGATTGAATGGCTGGAATTGTTTGAGTAGAGAAATTTCAATACTACTTGGTACTGGGTTATTTCAATCTATACCTTGGTATTGAGTAGCAATACTCAGCCCTACTCAGGATGCATATGGAGACGTATTGTAATACCAGGTGTGAACTTGCACACTCAAAGTTATTGACTTGTGATTGGATCACCCTGAACACATGTTAATACCAGGTCTGAACAGGCTCATAAATAACTTTAAAGAGAACAAATGGGTGCACGCGGACACACACACACACACACACACACACACACACACACACACACACACACACACACACATCCAGAATGACTGACTGACTGTAGCAATGTCTTGGTCCTGCGTGCGGGATCATCAGGACTATAATGTTTGTACTCTTCAGCCTCTTTGTCCAATGCCAGAAGGTGGCTCTGCAGATGACTACGGAAGACTGGCAAAGTGTCCCGGATGTGGTTTGTCAGTTGCTGCAAACAAACATTATCAGTGAGAAATCATATACACATTACTTTGTTATATGTGTGTGTCAGTGTGCATTTCTAACCTGGTTAAGAATTCTTTGTAGATATGGGGTGCCCATCATTTGAGCCATGTGTTTGTAGGCTGGATGGGACAGGAAGAAATTCTGCTCTGCAAGCAGAGCTGCCTTAATATCCTTTTTCCCATCAATGTCCTTCTGACTGCGGTTCACCACCCCTATGTAACCTGGGGAGGAAGAGATGAGAAGGGAAATGAAGAGCACGTGATCACTGTAAGGAAGACAATGACCACATTCTCTTGATGTTCAACAGGAGGAAGGAACAGTCAAGGACTCTGATGTATGACAGATTCAACTTGCATTTTCTGACATATCCTTGGGAACTCGTCCCAGATTTGTTCCATTAAGACTGTAGCACACAAGCAGGAAATTAATATGTTTGTGCAACAGAAGAGCATGTGGTATAAAGCAGGCCAAATCCCCTATTTAGTACAGTAAAAGATGTAATAGCAGCAGGCTCCATATCTAATGCTTCAGCTCTATGCTGCTACTAGGGCGGTTATTTCAGTGGGCTTCCATGGCTAATGCATTAGCACTGTAGGAGAAGCATGAAGGAGCCAGCACCTGGTGGTGCTTTACACACTGTCACAGGAGCTCCTGGCCCTGCCTTTTTCCCTGCCTCACACACACACACTCACACACACACACACACACACACACACACACACACACACACACACACACACACACACACACACAGAGTTACTAGCCATTAATATCATCTTTGTCTCTTTGTCTGTCTCTATCGCTCATATACAAACACACAAGAAAAAATGTACAGACAGACACAACGCTATTATGTCATATAAAGTCAATGACCATCTTTCAACACATGGCACAACCTAAAGTAGGGGCGTCAAACATATGGCCCACAGGCTCACTGGATGACTTTGCAACTAAACTCACTCAAGGATCAACTGATTAAATTTTTGGTGGTCAAAGGTTAACTTCATTGTGAAATCACAATGTTCAGCTCTCTGTCCTCCTTTGTAAAAGTAGTGTGGAAATGAAGACAGCACGTTTCTCACTAGAAATTATTCACTGGAATCAGACATGTATAGTTTTTTTTTTTTTTTTTTTGCCAAAAAACAAACTTAACCTTTTGATAAATTCCTTCTAAGTTACAGGTCAATGTAGTGGTAACTTCAATATTAAATTCCCTCAAAATCTTCACTACATACATTTTATGAGTTTGGACAGACATGCATGTAAACTGCAACTTGACTGGTTGATGGAAACATACAACTGCGATGCAGTTACTCTATTATTTGACTGCTCTGTTTTATGCAACCATCAACAGCCTACTTCTCACTCTTTTTAACCTGCTAGGGGTCACAAGTGATCAACAACTGCTTTAGTTTGGAATCTTGTTTCAGCTCAGGTCAGCGTATGTGGAGTTCATGTTTGTGGAACTTTGCAAATCTATGCTGGTCACATCTGGCAGTTGTGGTAACATTGCAGTAGGTGCTTCAGCAACTGTTGCCTGGCAAGGATCTGCACTCTACTGAGTACACTCTTCAAGTGCAATGGTTTTACTGGTCCAGCTCACTTGAGATGAAATTGGGCTGTATGTGGGCCATGAACTGAAATTAGTTTGACACCCCTGAGCTAAAGACATACTGTACATGGAAAAAAACATAAAGATAAGTGAACAAAGAAGACAAAAAGAAGGAGTCAGATAAAGAGAACGAAAAAACACAGAGGGAATGAGAGAATTACTGAGACTGAGAGACAGAACCATTATGTCAGTCCTCTCCAAAGAGCCCCCACTGGATGTAGTGTGACTACATTACAGCTAGGTGGCTCAACACACACAAGCAGCACACCTCTGCGTAGGGGGAGCAACCTGTTCTCTAATATTTCCCGGGCATCTGTTCCTTCATCCATCAGGTCTAGCTTAGTAATTACACCAATTGTCCTCTGGCCTGAAAATTAATAGAAAACAATAGAAAATTTTAAAACCAGTGGAAAGACGTAAACATTGTTCTTCTAATAATGTGATAATTAACCCCCATAAGGATATCAAAGTACAGAGCCATATTCTCAGGTAGGGCTGCAACTAACAATTATTTTTACAATCATTTAGTCGATACAAAACCAAATAATTGTAAAAATTGTCAGTTTTTCCAGACATCTTTAAATTGTTTCTTTCATCCAATCAACAGTCCAAAACTAATATTGTACATTTACTGTCATAAATTACAAAGTAAAGCAGCACATTCTCACATTTAAGAAGCTGGAATCAGCAAGTATTTGTAATTTTGGTGGAAAAATGACTGAAATGATCAATCAAATAGTTAGCAACTAATTTTCTTTCAATAGACTACACAGACAATACAAGCCCAGCACACACAAATGTGGCCTACCCTGTGGGTCAACATCTTTGGCCAGTTTGAGTGCATCAGAGTTGGCCAGGTCGGTGTTGGCTGGCGTGACAGCCAGGATGAGACAGTTTTCTTTACAGATGAACTGCATGATCATGTCTCGGATCTGGTACTCTATGTCCGAGGGCTGGTCGCCTACAGGTACCTTGGTGATGCCAGGCAGGTCCACAAGAGTCAGGTTCAGCACTGTAAACACACACATGCATGCAGAAGTGTACATATAAACACACAGTCATACATATGTCACAGAAATAAACTTTGCATGAATGGATGTGGCACGTCAAGGGCACACAAATACACACTGTGTTACCCTGTGGGGAATAAATCCGCAGGTTGATGGGAATAGGAGAGATGCCTTTATTGGATCCTGTGAGTCTCTGAGTCTCTGTCTCGATCTCTTTGCGGATCTCATCAAAGTCTGTGAACTTCTTTCCTTTACAGTGAAGAAATTCACCATACTCTGGAAAAAAACATAACGTTGTGATTTTGGTGGATATTTGGAATATCATGCCTGCTTAGTTGTCAAAATTTCAGCTGTTATCGTGAGTACGGCCACAAGAGCACAGTATAATACAACATGATACATAAATGCAATTTCATTAGATCGAGTTTTTTTGTAATTGCACTCCTCCTTCAAGTTTCTAAAAGCCATTTGAGAAATAATGCAAAGCTATACATCCTCTCACCTTGCTCCTCTGAAACAGAAGTGAGGGGGCCAAAAAATAAAGTTCAATTCAGTGTAATACAACTTCATTAATCCCACTGGGGCAATTTGTTTGAGCAACTTGTTACACATAAAAACACACAGTAACATACAAACAAACAAATAATGATACTGGGGAGCTAAATGTGGAATGGAATCTATAAATAATACTGATAAAAGAAAACCTAGCTGGAGCACGATAAAAAAGACCATATAAAATACATACCAAGAATGATAACTGTTAAAAGAACCTACGGAGCATTTAGTAGACAGATTGCATAGGGAATGGACAATTTGGAATAGTAGTTAGTTTTACAGGCAGGTAAAACATAATGATGCCCTGACAGCAACAGAAAAATTCACTTGCAAGAACACAGAAGCTATGATACTTGCTGCTTTCCAGAGAATTTGTTGGTTGCAAAAACATGGTTCCTACACCTTTTCCAAAGTCAAATTCAAGCATTTTTGAGTTGCTTTTACCAGCTTTTCTAGCACCTTGCAGCTGTGGCAAATTGCTTATTTACTTACATACATATACTCAAAATTATTATTTCACCTTTTTTTTCACAAGATGTTACTGTGCTATAAGCAACCAAAATTATCTGTATGTTTGGTGATAGTATTCTACAGAGAGATGACTAATTAAAGGAAAACACAACAAAGAATTGTGTTTCAAAATGTGTGACCTGTCTGTAAGTGGACTTGGCATCCTAAACAACCTGGTGGAACCAATATCTGACTATCTGATTTTAGTTCTTTGTCTAAAAAGTGAACTATTCAGTGATTTATAATGAAATATAAAATATTATATATATTGAAATATTATTATGCAATTATAGTTTCAAGGACTGTATTCAGCATAAGCACTTTTGAAACATTGAAATCACTAAAATCCCAGTGTTTTCAAGGATTTCAAGCACCCATAAGAACCATGAAAAAGACCTTCCATCTCTTTGTTTCACTTCAGTGATCATTGAACAATTTATAAAATTACTGCTCAGGCTGTTTCTGCCTTTTAGTGTGAGGCTATGAAAGAAGCAGATTTAAAAAAAAAAAGCTCAGAAGACTGTCCATAAAAGATTAGGAAAAAAGGACAAAGGATGACTGGACTGAGAGAAAAAAGAACTAAGTTTACAGAGAGGGTGAATTCTGTGTTGCCCTCTTTTCACATCAATTTAAGGTGATCAAAAACAGTAACCAAATATTTCCACAGTGTAACCATTTCCACATTTTCATTATATATGATGTAATCCTTGGCTGCGTCCTTGTTGAATCTAAAATCAATAGTCAGTTCTTTGGTTTTAGATACAAATAAACCTGAGAAGTTGCTATGATATCAAGAATTAAAATCAGTGTGAGCACTCCCATGGTCAAATTCAGGACCTTGGAGAAAGGAATCTGACCACAGGATGCAATGTAACACTTCTGACCATAGGATGCCAATTCCAGCGCTATCCCACCAGTCACACTCAACTATTGTAAAATATCACACTGCCATCTGGTGGCAGCTTGAGATACAAGCTGAAGAATGGCATAATGCAGAGACTGGATGAGTGAACTTGTGTGTCTTACCTACCCATGTTACTACTAAGCAGCTGGAGAATTAAAGGTCTGCGAGTGACAATTCCTGAACCCCGTGGAAGGAAGTCTCTGTTTGGGAAGAAAGACTGAATTGGAGAAGGGTACACACACACAGAGCAACTGCACATGATGCCAGTGCAGACCACTACACTAAACCTATATACATAATTTTCTAACAGTGCCTTGTAATCATGGTGAGCACCAACAGTCAGCTGCACATTACTTTTGTTTTATTTTCCCTACTATCCAAAATATCAATAAGTTCATCAGGATGGCTAAGAAAATCTCTGTCATATGATCCACCCTAGGCGATACACAAACAATAAATGGTAAATGTAGTGCTCACAGTAAAGACACACCAAGCACAGGGTAAAAAATAATCCTCCTCTTTCCTATTAAAATCAGATTCAGGAAGTTTGTTTTCCTGCATCCTGTCCCACATCAAAAAGTTGGCACAGCCCTCCACAAAAAGGGTGTCATAACATACTCACAGCTGAGACAAAGAAACGAGGTGTGTCTTAAATATCAATACACACTCAGGAAAGCAATCATTAACAGCCTCCTATAGTTACTACACACATTCTGGACTGCTGCTGTGGACAATACATAAGTGTCCTGTAGTTGACAGAGCTCCACTGTCGAGAAAGTAGGAAACTACTGACTTCACCGGCATTCTTTTCTGACAGGATGGAACCACTTAGTCTCCTTGTCACAAACTGAAACATGCATATAAAGTCTACACAAACAAACAACCCTGTTATTCACCAGTAGACTGCAGTATTCTAAGGCTCTTAAAATCTGTTAAACATCAGAATAAAATATTAATTCAACAAAGCACACTTTTGTTAACTGAAGGACTGGCAAGTTAACAAAAATAATTCTGATTTGATTCCCTCCCTGCAGCTATGTTAATCTCCTCCCCTTCATCTACATCTACGTCACTAAGATAAGATGCTCTACTGGCTACTGTCATACAGACACTGGCACCTCTGGCATTCACCACTTCAGACTCAAGCCATATCACTACTGCTGGGTGGGAACGCACATGGAGACACTGTGATTGGTTACAGTGGTTGCCTGGAGTCCTGGTTTCAATTCAGTAGAACACAGAGCCTTGTGTATTGAGCTTCTTCCAGGCCCTGAATCACAGTTGCCATCGCTTTATCTTTAACATTACAAACGAATAACAGTATATTACAAATTCCGATTTTGATGAGTCTGAGCCTATTAAAATATAGACCTCATAATTCATACAATTTTAAGTATTTTATTAGCTAGAAGTAGACAGGAATTAGCCAAAAAAAAGCCCCTTTTATACCAATTTGTCATAGACTGTTTCACAGCAGCCATTTTGATATGAAACAGTAGTGTAAACACAAGTTTTACCAGTGATACTAATTAAGGTTCTGTTGCATTCAAGTCAGAGTCAGAGTGCTGCTATTGTGCATGTTGACTCACTGGAAAGGCCCTGCAACACTAAATGGAACAGGCCTTAATTGCAGTGAAAATTATTCAGTCGTTTAAGAAGAAGGGGTTTATAAGTATTGACTATAGATATACAGTTTATAAATATCCTTTATATACAGTCTTTAATTTATGGGTTTTGTTTGACAAAGGGGTTTGTATGTGGTAACTAATAGACAATAAGTAAATAACTTATCTGTGTTTTAAAGATTTATAATAAACCATGACTTTTTTTCTTTCAATTGCCAGAAAAATGCCATTGGCAGGAGTTTATTTTTGATTCAGTTTTCATAAAAACTGTTAGGTTTATGTCTTTCCAATAGCCATCGCATTTCAGTTATACTTGTATGTTGGTCACAGATTTTAGTTCAGACAGATAATAGTAGGGCTGAGCGATAAATCAATATTTTATCGATATTGTGTAATGAGACTAGATATTTTTGTAGATTTTGACAATTGTTTTATTGTGATATGGAATGTGTGTTGTCTTTTACTGGTTTTAAAGGCTATATTACAATAAAGTAATGTAACTTTCTTAACTTAACAGACTGTTCTAGCTGTTCTATTATTTGGCTTTACCCACTTAGTCATTATATCCACATTAATGACAATTCATCATCAAAAATCTAATTATGTTAATATTTTGTGGATACACTAATAGTCATCAACAATTAACAATATTGCCACACTATTAATATTTAGTTATTTGGTCATAAATATTGTGATTTTTGATTTTGCCCATTTCACCCCGCCCTAATATATGGTGTGTTATTTTAGAGATAACGTGCATATCACAATATATATCCTTTTTAGCAGTATAGCCCAAACATATTGGGACATTATTTTTTGGTCACATCAACTCAGCCCTAGGGTACAGATAGATGTTCAATCTGAAACTAATTAAAGGTCCCATTCCATTTAGCCATGTTCAATGAGCCAGCATGCACAATAGCAGCACCCTGACCCAGTATGCCCTGAATGGAACAGAGCCTTAATTAGAGTCATCGGTAACATTTGTGTTCACAATTTCATGTTATTCAATGGCTATTGTGAAAAATGCTCATTACTAACTATTTACCTATTTGGACATCTAAAACTTATCCACCTAGAGTAAGTACAACTAAAGGGGATTGTGTAAATTGATAGAGTCCATTGCTGTACAGTTCATTCAGAGTTCATTGCGAGGGGCTTACCTGCCCACAAAGTTTTCCAGGACGGAGCTCTTGCCTGCGCTCTGGCCGCCCACCACAGCGATCTGAGGCAGGTGGAGGCTGCAGCTCTGTCCCACATTGCTCAGGGCGTCCTGTAGGCGGTTGACCAGCGGGATCAACTCCTCCATCCCGCGGTTGCCCATCGCAACGGAGCTGCCGCCCTGGGCGGGCTACCTGTCCGGCTCCTTTAAATCCTGTTTTACTCCTGTTCTAGGCTAAGCCAGTCCATGGAGAAACTACCATAATTAATGTTTACTTATAATTACGCTGTTTTCATTACTGAAATGTACAACCCCTAAAAATAATATCCTTCTTAAAGGACGGTGCCGACTTTAAAAACTCCTCAGCAGCCGTTAGTTAACGTTACGTTACCGTGCGTGCGTCTGGTAACGACGGTAGTGTTCAAGTTTGTACTCACAGACTTCAAGCCTCCTAAAAAAGCCTGCTACAGACATTATTGTCGTTTTAAAACTCCAAAAGTTCCCTGTGTGTTGCTTCCCTTAAACTCCGGATACGTTTAAGAGGCCAGCGGCTGGTCGCGACGCTGAGTTTGGTCCATAGAAAGATAGGGAGGAAAACATTCTACTGACAGCTAACGGAATCAAATTTTCTGCGCATGCGCGACAATCAGTAACTTTAACTCGGCAACCCCCTTCTGCAACATGCAGAGGAAGACAGACAAACTTCATAGCCAATTATGAAAGTACCCTGACTTATCAGACACCATGAAGGCATTCCCTCCTCTGGGCGACGGCTATTTAAAATCCCACACACCCACTGAGGGCTGGGCTCTGCTGCAGCCCTATAAACACTGACACAAGAACCAGAGTGGAAGATTCATCTACTGTAAATAACACTGCTGGATTCTTTGGCAATGAGGGAGTGAGCACTGTGTAGTACACTGGAAATCTGAGGCAAGTGATAGAGAAACTGAAGGATACATAATACAATGATCGTAATGCATGTTCAAATATCTAATAGCACTGAGCATTCATGTTTGTAGAAGCACCACATAATGATGTAAAGATGAAATGTTCTTTACTTGTGATTGTATGTTATACATCAAAATACTTTTTATAACATTGCACTGAATGGCAAAGTCAAATATTTCAGTATCTTTACCATGTCATCTCAACAAATTATTAAAGAGAAAATTTGTCATTGTCCACTCAGTGTTGATGGAAAATACAGTCAATCAGGTCATCAGGCCTCATCATTTTAGGGGTGAGGCCACTTGGTTGTCAACTTTTTATGGACACAAAGGCCAAATGCCAGGGCAGAAAGGGCATCAACCAAAACAATTATTAAGTCCAAGGAAACAATGAATTTAACATAAGTGTTAAAGATGATTTTATTCTAATCACCCCCACCCCCCCAAATATGTAAACACCAAGCACAGGGGCACTGGAGGTCAATCAGAGGTCAGTCTATATAATGATGTTAGACTAAATAGTGAGCAAGACATAATGACTTAGTATCCCAGATTAATGGGATATTTCTCAAATACTTACTAAATAATAATGAGAAATATTCTCATTATTTATCCTCATTATTTATATTATCATTATTATAATGATATAATGATGAGATTTATTTCTTCAAGTGACTGCATTTATCATCAACATTGACTGGACATCCTCATGAAAAAAGGCAAATTTTCCCTTTAAATCTCAACCCCTTTGAACCCCAGGAAACTTTACTCTACTTTCAGGTCCTTCAACAATTCTGCAATATCTATATGTGGGCTGCTGCTGGTTCCAGGCCTTTTGGAGCACAGCGTGCTCTGCAGGCTCTTGGCTGCTACATTCAGAGATGGAAGGATGCGAGCAGCGTCTGATGTCTCGTTTTCTCCGCGGGAGCACAGAAGGACTTCATTGACCTCCCCTTCGATCTTTCTGGAGAAGATGGTGGGGAACACAGCGCCCACACGCTCCAACACACTTTTCCTCAAGACCGAGTCGCGACACACGAGATTCAGTATGAATACACCTGGTCCAATGGCAGGGAGCGATAGAAAGAAAACATGAAGATGAGACACACAATTATGACAAAACAAAGACAAAGACTTCTTAGATGTTGACTGAGACTATTAAACAGTAAGTTGTTAATCAACTCTTTAAATACATATTAACCAATACATACATTTATGACATTATTTTACAGAAAACATGACATATTCCTACAGACGGAGGTAAATAAATAGTTAAAAATACTGTACCTCTGGGGGTTAGCAGGCTGCAGACCTTCTGCAGCATTGAAGTCTCCACAAAGGCAGCAGGAGGACAACTCATACCTACAGTACTGTCTTTATTGTCTACATCAAACATGATGGCATCAAACAAACGACCACCTTCAGAGAAAAAAGAAATAGCTAGAGTCACTTCTTGGTATTGTTAATATATTCACTGGTGTAGCCTTACTTTAAAAGGGATTATTGGTAGTGGTTGGTCATACTGAACAGCATCTACTGTAGGTAATACACTGATTATTGATAACTACCTCATACAACTCCACTTCAAGTAATAAGACCTCTCCCTTGAACTGCCCTCTCTTTGAGTCCTCCTTTACTAACCTTCTTTCTCCAGGGAACAGATGCGTTCAAGGCCGTCGCCAAGGGTGACTGTCAGACGATCATCTGGTTGGAACCCAAACCATTCCTTCGCCACCTCCATCACAACGGGGTCTAGTTCTACAACCTCAACATTAACACTAGGCACAAAGTCCCGTAGAAACTGAGGCAGGCCTCCTCCACCAAGCCCCACCAGCAGCACTGAAACTGGGACATCTGAGAGAGAACATGGGGGGGGTGAAAAAGTCCCGGTGTCAAGCTCAATCACTGTGGCTGTTTAGTCAGTATTTTCTCATCAAAAAGACTTTAGAAACCAGGTGTGAACTGACCTTTGTTCTGTGGCATGCCCACCCCAAGCATGGCGAGGCCAGCCACCATAACTTCATGGTGAGCGCAGCAGAGGAAGCCGCTGTCCACTGACAGAGAGGCTGAGGATGTTGTTGGAGCAGCCGTTGACTTGACCTTCTTTTTGCTTTTCTTCTTGTGACTTGATGCTGTAGCACATAAATTTTAACTCATTTCACCAGTCTGTGTCCACTTTATAATAAATTATTCTAATATTATACTGTATATAAAGCTATAATATTTTGTAATCTTCATTTTTCTTTTTCACTGTTTGCCCTTTTATTGTTTTCTCTGTTTTTCTTTTTTGTTGATATTGCTGATATTTGTTATTTGTTTGTTGGCTTCTTTGTGAAACAGGTGTCTGTTAAACTAATTCAACATGTATGTGCATTGTTGGTACTCCTTGAAGGACTGGTCTGTAGGATTTAGTGCCATCTAGTAATGAGTCATGAGTTGCTTGGTTTGTCTGTTCTGGGCTACTGTGCAAGCATGGTGGTGCAACATTGCAGCTTCCATGGAAGACAACCCGCACCCTCTGTAAATATAAAGGGCTCATTCTAATGTAGCAACAACACAACGATTCTTATTTTCAGATGAATATACAATAATGAAAAATGTATGAATATTATACTCGATTTATGCCAATAATCTTTCTAAACCTTTCACACTGGAAGTTTAATTGGATTATATATTGCTTATAATAAAGAAAAAACACATTACAATGAACAAGGAAAAAGAACTGACCAGTATTTGAAGAGACAAGCCGGCTCTCTGATTGGACGAGGGCAGCATTAGACAGGAAAACGAGCCTCCGATACAGTTCCCCATCTTCTCCTTTGACATTCTCCACACAGTACTCCCCGCTTAGCTCACTCACACCCCTGCTGACCTCCTCTCGCCAACCCAGGTCACCCCCAACTGACAGAAACGGCACCTGAATGGGGAGATACAGCTTAAATGAAAACACCAATAAACAGTTTTAAAACAATTTGTTATTGTACAACAGAGCATTGCTAAAAGGAACACTTTTGTTCATTTACCTGCTGGTTGGCTGGCATACCAGGAGGAGCTAGGTCCATCACCACTGATGAGAGTTCTGACTGGATAGCCTGCATGTCTGTGTACTTCTGATTCCTGTGCATTGCCACAATTACCAGCCGCCGAAAGTTGGCGCTGGCTGCCAGCTGCCTGCGGCCCTCACTACAGCTGTAGAGCCAAGCTGTCTCACTGCCTTGAGGTACTGAGAGGATAAGCAAAAGGAAGAAAAATTAAAGAAGATCAAAATACAACCAATCTGTTGTGCATAAGATGGCAGAATTATTATGAAATATTATGAGACAACTCACCAATAAAAATAGCAAAGTGGTTCGATTTTGGCACCTTAGCACCCAGGGGACAGTCTTGCACTGTGAGAGTGTATCTGGGAAGGCCAGTGTTGGTGTGGCAGAGAGTGAGTGAGAGGTTGGAGCTGGCGTCTGTACCTGTGCGGAGCCGCTTTCTCAAGACAGAATAAGCCTGATGCTCCCTAACAGCCGACAACAACTCTGCTACCTGTGTGAGACGAGTTGGGGCTCCGTCTTCTCCAAGACACATCTCCAGGATAGGCGTGGGCATCGGCTGACGAAACTTGGTGCAGACCAGAACAAAGACGGGCAGTGCAAAGGAATCCTCTTCTTTCCCGCTCTCAGTCTGCAGGCAG
This sequence comes from Lutjanus erythropterus, assembly GCF_056507025.1. Lineage (NCBI taxonomy): Eukaryota > Metazoa > Chordata > Actinopteri > Lutjaniformes > Lutjanidae > Lutjanus > Lutjanus erythropterus. Next base: position 11,343,096 of record NC_139323.1, on the reverse strand, counting down.
TGGAGCCTCACCGCCCATCCCAGCTGAACAAAGTGCTCCACAGCCAACTTGATCACACTCTCCTGAGCCAACGTCACACAGACATACCGACCACCAACACTTAACACGCGGCCCACCTGCAGACACAAGGAAACTACTGTGTGCCAATTCAGGAGAATTATATATTATAACTCATTTATTTCTTACCTCAGTGAGCATATTCCTGGCCAGTGCTCCTTCTTCTTCTGATGCCATTGCATCCAGCGTGCCCTTGTCCAGAGCAGCCTGGTAGCTGGCATCCTCATATGGTGTTTGTGTAGCATCCACCTGCTGGAAGGTCAGGCCCGGCCGGCGCTCAGCATTTCGCTGGTTCATGTGGGTCACCACTGTCTCACTGATGTCAATATTAGTTAGATGTTTGTAGCCAACATCATACATCTGTTCACTCAGCTCAGAGTTACCACAACCAACCACCAGCACCTAAAGGACAGAGGTACAAAATACTGTTGATAAATCAGTTACTGTCATCAGCAGTGGTGGAAAGCAACTCAGCACATTTACTTGAGTAAATGTTGTGGTGTACTTCTAGTCTCTTACAATTCACTGTAAAATATTTGACTTTTCACTCCACTCTACTTTTTGCTGTTAAGTTGTTGGTTACATTGTAAATTAAAACCCATTAAATTTTAATCCATTATATTAAAATTAAAGTCATACAGATGAACATCCTGCTTGACCTGTGTGACCAGCGTGCCTCCTGCTTCTCTGAAATAGTTTCAGAGTGGACCAACCACTGACAAAAAACAGGCATAAGAGTATAGGGTTTAAAAACATATTGTTTTAGTAACTTGATTTTATTGTACTGCAAATTCCCCTGAAAAAAAGAGACCATTAAGATCTACAGCTGTCACTATTTCAATGTACTCTTTTAAATTGCGTGCATCTAAAATATAATACATTTTTGTAAAACATAATACATTTAACAAGGTGTGAATAAACCGAAGTACAATCTGGACTGACAGGTTAACTCATGTATTTTCAGATAAACTGTATCAATCAATAGAGAGTAATCTACAGTTTACTCATGTCTGTATTTACCACAACACAACACATTTAACAGCCCAACTATATAAATAAAACTGGCTTCACCTCCAACATCTACAACAGAAAAATGCTACTTACACATTAATAACGTAGTGCTAGCTACCTAGAAATATAATAAATAGCAATATAATATTCACAGTGGGAGTACTGCTTTTATTGTATTTTATTTGTTGCTATCAATATTTAAAGTACATTTAAGCGAATACGCTGTACTTTTACCTGGGAAAGCTCCTGAATACTTTCCTTTGTAACTGAGTATTTTTCTACTCTAATATTTGTAGCAGTATATTAGCTACACTGATATACATACATATTTGCAGGAAGTGAACGAATACAGTAATATTTTGAATACTGTCAACACAAATTGTATATGCTGTATTGAAATGTGACACTTGCTATAGCCCTTCATACCCTGCTCCACAAGGTATCTCACCTTATGCTGGACTTTGATGTATTTATGCAGGACGCCGCAGAGTTTGTTGTAGTCTCCATACCACTCAAAGGCCTTCTCTCCGCGCTTCTTGAAAAACCTCTCCCAGTACTCTGCGGAGCTGAACTCCTCGGCAGTCCGAGGTAAAAGACTCATTGTCGGCTACAGTAGTCCAAAACGTTTCAGTTTAGGGTGACAGAGTCTGTTTACAGCTTCCTCCCCACATGGCACTTCTAACTTTTCATGCCGGACAACATTCTTGGAAGCACCGCTCGCTGATTGGAGGATCAGAATAAATGCGAGGCCAAATATCGCCCGATGATTCGCTGAGGCTCTCAGAGCGGATTTCATTGGCCGTCCTCAGCCGGAAATGTTCGGTCCGTTACTGTTAGTGCTCCGGGTGTCTTCCATCATGGCTGTGCCAGCGGGGAGGTCTGTGGTATTCGTGACTGCAAACGCCAAAAAACTCGAAGAGGTGAGACTTAAAACATTTCACACCTGAGACAGGTCGTGTGCTTCTGATCGAGCTGTAATATCTGAATCGTTTCAGCCAAGAGATTTGCTCACGTGTTAGTGTTATCCTGTTTGTGTCTGTGCTCGCCAAATATAGCTAATGGTGAAAACAGTGCTAAACATTTGTACTCAAGTAGAAGTAATAGAGAGAAATATTTCTCAACTATAAGTAAAATTGCTGCTGTTCGAAAAAAATCACTTCAGTAAAAGTATTCTTCTCAATAACTACTCAGAGTACTACTTACTTTTTCAATCATGATTTTAAGAGTAGATTAAATGGTGTAATGCATACTTAAGTGAGAGTAAAATTACTGACCTAAGTATGTCTGAGTAGCTATCATGTGTTACTTCCACCCCAGAATATAGACAGTGAGCATGAGCTGCACTTGAGAGGGACAGTAGCCCAAAATCAAAAATATACTCATCTCTCTCCAGAAATCAGGACCCCATTACTCAAGATAATTCACAGACCTTATGGACAGTTTCATATAAGAAGTATTTTCTTTTTATGCTAGAATTCTGACTAGAAACATAATAGTTCCTTCTTGAAACAGCTCACAACATGGCCTGTGGATTATCTTGAGTAACCAGGTAAAGATTTCTGGAAAGAGACACTGGTGTTGAGTTTTTCAAATTCATCCATTTATTTATTTATTTATTGTTTATTGTTTGTTTTGTTTGTTTGTTTTGGCACTTTGAGCACCACAAGCCAAGTGCCATTTACTCCCATTATATTGGAGAGAAGGCAGGCATCTTTATGGCCAATGTCTCCAAAACTCATCAACTCACACCAGTACAATCTAAATGGATAAACTACTACAGGCCAGAGGAAAATATGTATTTGTGATTTTGTGGCAAACTGTCACTTTAATCCAGAACTCATCAGTTTCATCAGTTCAGATTTATGCTTTACTCTCTTTTTGGTCACATCCATTAGGTCATTCAGATACTGGGAGACAAGTTTCCCTACAAAGTGGTGTCAAAAAAGATTGACTGTAAGTATGAAAAAAAAGAGACTACTAGCACAGTAAATATTTTCATGTGATCACTGCTCATCTAACTGCTTCTTTTTCCAGTGCCTGAATACCAAGGAGAGCCAGATGAGATTTCCATTCAGAAGTGTAAGGAGGCTGCACAGCAGGTACAGTAACTATATTGTCATGTAAATGAAAATTGTGCATATACACATCTGTTGAATGATTGAAACTGATGTGTCGTTGGTTGTTTTTCACTCTCAGATTGATGGGCCAGTCATAGTGGAGGACACGTGTCTGTGTTTTAACGCTCTGGGGGGCCTGCCTGGTCCTTACATGTTAGTATGATACGTTTCTCACACCCTTTTATCTGTAATAGAATAGACAGATAGTAATCTAATGAATAGTAATAATTACAACTAAACTTTATTATTTGTAGAAAATGGTTCCTGGATAAACTCAAGCCAGAGGGTAAGTATGATAATAGAAAAAACTTTGTTGAGATATTATAACAGAGGTATTAAGAGCTGCATAGAAAGTGAAGTGAGCTGTGCCACATCTCCAATCTTATTAATTGTTTTGTCGTAGGCTTATACAAACTCCTAGCTGGGTTTGAAGACAAATCAGCATGGGCTCTCTGCACCTTTGCTTTCTCTGCTGGGAAAGATGAACCGGTACAGCTCTTCAGAGGGAAAACAGAGGTTAGAATCTCTGTAAAAAGCCATCAGTGGTTGTACATGTGTGTGTTTTTATTTAATATTCATTCATTTCTCTCTGTACTTTTAGGGACAAATTGTGGAACCCAGGGGACCTAGAGACTTTGGATGGGATCCCTGTTTCCAGCCAGACGGATATGACAAAACGTAATCAAAGGCTGCTTGAATTTCCCTGTTCTTACCACTAGGGGGAGTCAGAGGTGAAGAATAAAAATATATATTTAGGGAAATAAATATAAGAAGTACGTAAATATGTGCAGTTATACTACAATGAACAATAATATATATATATATATATGTATGTATAGAGAGAGAGAGAGAGAGAGAGAGAGAGACAGAAAAAATAAAAACAAGAAATTATGTAAATATATGTTTACAACAATATATACAAGTGTACATAAACAAAAATAATGCTGAAAGGTAGGATTTCAAAATAAGTATGTAAGATGCAAGAATATTATAAATAAGACTATTTGTTGGTTGACATGTACACTATAAATAAACAAATGTAGTATTTATGCCAGTTGAGAATTACAGATTAATTCATATAACAAAATGATGATCCCTTTCACCTTATGCTGTGCATTATTTATCACGTCATGCATATCCATACTGACTATTAACCTCTCCCCTCTCACCTGCAGCTATGCTGAACTACCCAAAGACGTGAAGAATTCTATCTCTCACCGCTATCGGGCGCTTGCTGCTATGGCTGAGTACTTCTGTCAAAACAACGGTACCTCACCTCAGAGCAAGAAGAAGAAACAGGAGGATTAAAGAGTCATTTTAGTTCTGAATCTGGAGCAAAATATATCAGACCTCAAGTTAGTAGATTCCACTTGACAATGTCAGACATTTTTTTATTGTTGTCAGAAAAGTGTGGTATGAGTAACAAGTTTGTGATCAGAATGTCTACTTGTGGAATCTGCAGTGGGAGAGGTGATGCATAATACTGTTTTCTCTTATGTTCAATAAATATTTTGTCAATTTTTAAACAACATTCCCTCTTTCTTTGTCATCCTTAGTTAAGAATTCCCTGTGTCAGTGGTTAGAGCTTTCAGGAATTGAGCATGGTAACAGTATCCTCCAGATGATACGGAAAGACTGCGGAAATTGTTGCAAGACTTGTTTCATTGTTCCACAGTGGATACTCGTACACAACCTTCTCAGTTTTTGCTTCCAAAGACTGACAAAGGTAGACTTGAAGAAGAGCATAAATCACATTTTAAAAAAGAGGACCTCCAGGACCCTGATGAGAGCAGCAGACCACTCTGTGGCCAAAACTGGCTGCTGGAGTTGTTCAGAGAGTGGGACGTGGGAGGAGAGGGTCTCTGGAGGAGGAGGAGGAGGGGGGAGATGTGTGTTCAGTACAAACACAACATTGATAACAGGGGAGTTTGGGTAATAAATGACCCCAGAGCTGGAAGTCTCTGAGCAGGAACTATGCATACACCTGTGACTGATGCCTCCCAGATGTACTGAAATGTCACACATGCACAAATACACGCATCCTCTGAGCTCTCAGACCACAAGACAGTACAAACAACTCATGTCATCAGACCAGTGGTATCACTGCTGACAAGTTATTTTGTGTTTTTAATGAAATATTTTACACATTTAATAGCACCCCTGTTTCATTTGCATAATTTCTTAATTTCTTTATGTATTTATTATATGTTGCTTTTCTTATGAAATACAACAACATTTTTGCATGTTTATGATAATACTGAGCCGGTAAAAGTGACACCTCTTGAGAAGAAAAGGTGCTGTAGGTTGTCAAATGACTGTTTGCTTTAGACGTCTGGTTTGGTTTGGGGACTTGCCAGGAAGTAGCAAGCTGTTGTGAGAAGAGCAGGAAAGCTGCATTTGTCTTCATCAGGGAGACTTCAGTTCACTTGTCAGACAAGTTTTTTTTAACAGAACACAGAAGATGTATGCCAGACCTCAGGTCACTAGAGGTCAAAGACATCGCTATGAAGGCATCCCTCCTTTTCTCCTCCGTGACATAAAGTCAACATGGTTACTGTCAGTGCTGCAGCAGTAAATGGGAGCTGCCTATACAGTATACACTTCTGAGAAATTTAAAGCTTTAATATTGTCAGCCAAGAAAGACAAGAATGACATGTTATTGTTATAAAATATGTGGTGTTGTTTCATTGACTCAGGTCAAACAAAGTCAGGGTGCTGCTATTGTGCGTGTTGGCTCACTGGACAGACTCTGCACTAAACAGAACACACCTGTGTTTATGCTACTATTTCATATCAATGTGGCTGCCATGTGACGTCTGTAACACCTCTAGAGCCACATGCCTCCATTCAAGCGAACCAATAACAGAATAAATACTTGACTTGACTATGACACATATACTTGCTCTTTAGGTAAGACGTGATATGATATTTCTACATTTGTCTCATAAATAATAAAGAATATTTTGCCATTTTTTATCTAAATTTAATCTTTTGCAACATTGTGATTAAATAGTGATTCCCAACCTCACAGAGGCTTATTTTATTATGTACACTCCGATCAATGAGAACTTTTTTTTTTTTTTTTACTGTTTTTAACCTTACTGACTGGGGTAAATGCAAACCCCTTAATAGATGGAACTATTCATTGATTGAGTTTGCATTTGCTATGAGTCCTGATCTGATATATCACACACAGTCATACAGTCATTTTGAAGAAGACAGTCGCAGATGCAGCAGACACATGAGCTCTGTCTATTTTAGTTTTGCATATTTGCAAATTAACTGTAACTTTCCTAAAATAATAATAATTTGCCTTTTTTTCTTCAGTTGATATTATTAAGTAAAGTAAACATGCTTTGATGTTTTAAGTGTCAATATGATTATCAATAATAATGATCATAATCATAATATCTTGTTGATCATGTTCACTAAATTTATCCCCCCAAAATTGTAAAAAGTGCAGTATTTCCCTCTGAAATGTAGTGTGTGTGTGGAAGTATGAAGTCACTAAATTCTTGAGTTTTGAATTAAAATTTGAATAAAATTTACTTTTCTGCTCAGAAAAAACATGCATCAGAAAATGTATTTCTTTTTTTTAAGATGATTTTTTTGGACTTCTGCCTTTATTTTGGACAGGGACAGCTGAAGACAGGACAGCAAAGAGGGCAGAGAGAAGGGGAATTACATGCAGCAAATGTGCCACAGACAGGAATCAAACCAGCGACCGCTGCAGAGGACCAACAGTCCCAGCACACGGGGCGAACGCTCCACCAACTGAGCCATGGGAGCATCCCAGAAAATGTATTTCAAAAGATTTTCTGTGAAGTCATCAAAGTGAGAGAATATATGTAATGAAAAATGGTTAATAATGTAATATTTTAAATTGTGACAATCTAATTTTTAAACACCTAAATTACAAATTACGTTCACAGTTCACTGTGAATAATTATATCATATCATATCATATCATATCATATCATATCATATCATATCATATCATATCATATCATCATAATTATAATCTTCATGTGCACAAGCAACAAGTAGAGTCACTAGACAAAAAGTTTGACACCACTGCAATATATTAACCTAGTAGAAGACAGCCAAATACCTCTGTGTTTGGCTGTCTTCAGGACCTGGAAAAAGCCATAATGCCTCAAAAAATGTCTCCTGGCATGACCTTTAGGGCGGATGCCTACAATGTTCCAAAATACAGGATGCTTTCAGACTTTATTACAAAGAGAACCAATAAGAGCATGTTTATCCACGGTAGTCAGAAAGAGGTTTTGTTGTTGTGGTTAATGAAGGAATGTACTACACAGGGATCACTGGAAAGAAAGGATGCCTGACTTTATGAGATGTTAATCCATCATGATTGCATCAGAGAATGAGGACCGTTTGATGTGGCTTCGGGGAGACAGGCTGTACTTCCTCTCACTTGTTGTGCGAGGCTTACCTGAATTCCCTTGCTGTAATGAGTTTTATTTAAAGGCAGATTCAAGTCAAAACTGTTTTTGTTCAAACATTTTTCTTCATGCAGCTGAGGAAAAATAACTTCTATAATTCACAAAATGACTTTCGACTTCTAAATCTGAGAGGGCTGGTTTTAGCTTCAAAACATCAATGCATGAGGGTCAATTTCCACTCCATAAATTTTGTGTTTCACCAAACTTGCCCTTGAATGAAGCGTTTCCAGGGATTTTCATGCTTCAGGCTAATGAATTATTCCACCATGAGGCCAGTGCATTGAATGATGGAAACAGTTGACCTAATACGTATTCCTGCTGGAACTCATCTTCTCAACTTCCACTGTTTATGACTTGAGTCCCACTGAAGACACTGAAGATTCTATGAATATTAGCTGCCACAGTGGGAGTTATTGTGTGGAATCTGAATTCAACTCTAACCATCTATTTTAATATTTGCCATTACTTATGTGTTTTCATTTCCATCATACTGTAAAAAAAAAGATGTAGTTTAAAGTGGTGGAGCACAATTTGTGTCTTAATAAGTGAATATTTAACGGTCCCATACGGGCAAGCTTGTGCATTAGATTCTGACAAGACTCTAATCTGTGTATAAGCTTAAAAACACACTGAAGGATGGTTGCAGAACTTTGGAGCAAAATAAAGTTAGAAATGAATAATAAGTGGAGATGAAGTGAAGATTTAAGTGGAGAAGGGTGGACAAAGTGGAATGTGGGAAAATGGAGGAGCAGGAAATTTGCATGTCTGTTATTTGTCTTGAATCTCACATTTCTCTCAGGTGCACACTGTCACATAACACAGAAATGTCTAAAAAAAAATCAATGTGATCATATTAACCAGATCTGTGTGAGTCCAAGCCACAGAGTTCCTACACATTTTCCAAAGTCAGATTCAAGCACTTCTCAAGAATTTTCAAGGTGCATTTCTGGCCTTTCTAGCACACCTTTCTATCAGCTGTGGTAAATGTCATACTTCTATACATATATGAAATTATTTCACTTCTTCGTCACATGAAGTCAGATTCATGATAGCTTTTTACAGGGTGACAATTTAAACAAATGTTTCAAAATGTGTCACCTGTCTGGAAGTAGACTTGGCATCCTGGCCAAGCTAATATTTTAGTTCTTTATCAAAGAATAAAACTAGTCAGTCAGGAAGCGATTTATCAAGAAAGTGATGAAATTTCAATTTCAAGTACTTTATCCAAAAATAGAGGCACTTTTCAACCCCTTGAAATCATTACATATACAATGAAATGTTTCAAGGATTCCGAGCACTAATAGGAATGCTGAGACTTATCTTAGAGTGTCTTTAACTAGAAATAAATTTTAATCAGGTGATCAAAGAAAAACAATAAGAATGATAAAATAAACAAACAGTGCAGGATTTTTCCTCCAAAACATTTATTATGACAAATCTTTCTTTACATCATGAGATGTTTGGTTGTAACAGAACATGTATTCTTGTTTGCCATGGCACAGTACAGACCACCACTTGAAGGAATTTCTTCCAATATGTTTGGTTTAGAAGCCAAAGCAAGATGCAGGACAGATCTTTGTGAGGCTCCAGCAGAACACAGCTCTAAAAGACTCAATCTGTGATCAGGTGAAGTCCCACACTGAGAAAGCAGTTGTTCTATCCAAACAGCCCTGGGTTGTGCAGGGTCAAAGTCTGCAACAAGCGCTGGAAGTCTTGCACTGTCCACGGCTCCATGTGTGTTCCTGCTGAAGCAGCGCTGCTGCTGTCAGGGCTGATACTCTGCGGGTCATTGAAGGTGATCAGGATGTCTGTGGAGAACTGAGGCAGTCGGAACAGACCCAGGTGAAGGGTCACTGTATTCCTCGCTTCTTCGTTGAATTTGGACACACACTGTGTCCCAGTCAGCATCCAGACCGAGCTACAGTCTGACAGGGACAGCTGAGATTTGGGCAGGGACTGAACACTGGTCACTTCAAACCCACCTGGCTCTAAAGCTTTGTTACTGCCTGCTATGTCTTCAAAGTGATACCTGGCAGCGTCCTGGTCTGCCACCTGAGCCTGGTACTCCACTAGCTCCACGATCAGGCTCTGGTCGGTGTGAGCGTGGGCAAACACCTCCTGGTTGTCCGGGATCTCCCTCAGCTCGCTGATGTCCGTTGAACTATGAGGCAGGACAGCAGACAGAGCTCCTCCAAACAGAGGATGAGGCTGAGCAGAGCTCCCTCCTCCAGCACTATCCACCTCCATGTGAAGACCGTCTGTGAGCAAAATAACAACACGCAGAGCCTGTTTATAACTACCTACAGTGACATAAACGCCGTCTCTTTAAATACATTTACAATGGAGTTTTAAAAACGTAACGGTATATATATGTAAATAAATGAAGCGTTATGGACAAATTGCTCACCAGCTAATCCAACACTCACTTCCGGCAAAAGTTTACGTTCTTCTTCTTCTCTTAATGTTTAGCCGCGCTAGTCGTATGTCAGTCGCACTGCTGCCACCTGCAGGTGAGGCTCACGAACACCCTAAAACAGGCAGCGGTGGAAGAAATATCTACCTATGCGGACTTTTTGTCTGATGATATTTTGACATGGGCAAAATATTTTGAAAATCTTCTTTCATTCAAAAAAAAAAAAAAAAAAAAGCACAAGAGATTACTCAAGTTAATTAGATTTTTTTCCTTTTATATATTTAGGCATTTATTGTTTGTATTGGATTTTTTTTATTCCTCCCTAATATTTCTTGCCGCTAGGAATTATTGTTATTGAATCTAAAATGCGTGTTTGTTATTCGAAGATAAAGTATAAAGTATTCGTACTTAGAAAAAGTACTTATACAGGTATAACGATATGTAATACTTGACTACTCTTGCAATTTAGTTTACTTTATATACAGTGGAGTAATGTAATTTATAGCAATTGTGTTTTTTTCTTCTTCTTATATTTAATGTGTAAAATCTACAAAGGAGATGTTTCATTTTAATTTAGGTGTATTTCTCCAGAGTAGTATCAAAGGAATATTTATGTCTGTTATTTCCTGTACAAAAAATAAAAATGACAATATTGGCCCACGCTGTCAAACATCTGCAACGGTCCCTCTCCTCTCCTCCTCCAGCTGTTTGTGTTAATTTCCTGGTCAGCTGATTCAGACGGAGAGAAGACAAGCGGGGCGCTAGCATCCATAATGACAATCCTGTGTCATCGTCCGGACAGCATTTGAAATGAAAGTGACAAAACCGTGAAGCCGTTGCGGAACCCCCCTGAAAACACTGGATTAATACCCGAGTCTCTGCGTATTTGTGTCCACCATCATCCAGCATCGGATCTTGAGGGAAACAGCAGGTAGCTAGCTTTGTTAGCATCCTTAGCTTAGCCTAGCCGGGGAGCTAAATTTGCCAGTGAACCGAGCGGCTTGTCCGAGCTAGCTAAATTAGCTAATAGTTACTGAATTGGCGTTTACATCGGTAACCTTTCACTTTAATTACTGTTTCGTCATAATGTGATGATTAAAATGTGGTGGACAACGATAACCTGGCTTACGTTACTTACGTAAATTTAGCGTTAGGCTAGTAAACGCCTTAACTAGCTAAAGGGTCGTGTCTAGAAGGGAACCCTAGATGTGCAAAACTCTCGTGAGATTTCTATGCATTGTTTCCTAATTGCGCACGATATACAATCTGATTGTTTAATAATGTGACAGCGCTGTAGTTAATATATGGGTAAGTTGGCAGGGTAGGTTGAGGGCGAGAAAACAGCTGGTTAGGGCAAAGGAAAAGATCATGGTTTGGATTAAATCGTGAGACACTTCAAGGGTCTGGGTTTGCTTTCCAGGCACGACCCAGCTAAAGTTGGCAGAGGCTGTAATACAAATACTAGTAATTACTAGCTCAAGAGATGTCAGTTTTATTTTCAGTTCTTGCTCATTGAAAGAGTTATTGTTCAGACCTTAAAGCTGTTGCATTAGTAGTAAAAGTACCATAAATAGCTGAACTTGACTCAGTGAACGCACAATTCTTGATCAGACATTGTATTGCATTCTCTTCTTATCTGCTTGAAGCTGCTCTTTTTCTGGATTGCACCTTAAAAATCATCACTTTAACATACCTGTCAACATTGGGATATGAAAATAAGGGACATTTTCTGCTGCCCAGCCTCAGGCATCCCACCACCCCCACCACTGTCCACATACAGTGAGTTCTAAAATCACCACAAGTCAACCACTTTCTTTTAATATCAGTGCAACAAGGATTGAGTTAATTAATTCCTAGATTACATGACTTTGGTTCACTTATACTTGGCCAGTTCATCATGCTGCACATCACTTTTCTCTCCATGTGATACGCTAAAATACATGTGGCATATTTTATAAAAAGAATGACTTTGTCCGATGTTGCGCTTCATTAAATACCGGTAAGCCTCCTCCTGTTTGTAAGAGACTTTATGACAGGTGCATCATTCCCACTTTCATCCATCCTTGCCTCCTCCTCCTCCTCCTCCTCCTCCTTTTTCTTCTTCTTCTCCTCCTTCTTCTTCTTCTTTGTCCTCCACCACTTCTTCTATTGGTAGACGCCATCTTGCAGCTGTGACAGCCACTGTTGTACATACTGCCACCTGCTTTACTGGAGAGGACTGCAGCAAACACATCAAATTGTCCCGGTGGGCTATGCCTGCCTTTTATTTATATATAAATAAATAAATAAAAAAATTATTTAAATGGGAGGACAGTGGAAGAAAAGAGTAAAATACTGGAGAATCTTGTGAAAAATGGGAGGGTTGACAGGTATGCTCTACATAGAATAGTTTTCCTTCTGCAACACTAACATATTAGATTTGGCTTTTCTTGATTTTCTCTTTCTGTTTCTCTTCACGCTGTCCCCGCTTCAGATAGAGCCCTGTCCTCTGCTTCTCTTCTCTTCTGTCTCCTGGAAAGTTCTTCTCCCTCCTGGCCACTGAAAGGCCTTTTTCCAAACGCAGTGCCAGAAAAGGACGCTGCTGAGAAAGCCACAGTGTCCGACTGAACTGGATTCAATGGTATAAGCTGTGTTGTTGGGTTGCGAGAGTTGTGTGTGAGTGAAACTGCTGCGTTCCCCCAGATGGTTGCTGTGGGGCCTGAGGATCACATGGTGTTTAGTTCAGTGTCACAGAGGCACTTTATTGAGGCACCGTTGTGTTTTGTCGCACTGTTTGGAATACGTAACACCCAAACACAGACTCTAGGGGGTATAATTGGAAGAACAGCATGTTTTCCACATCCGACAAAGTAGAGTTTTTCACCCAAAGGCACACAGGCCTATGATGACATTTCCTTTCAAAGCTAGTGACTCAGTGCCTGCTCACACCAGAAACATTACAATGTAAGACATCTGAATAGGATATCTTAAAGGGATAGTAAAAATTTTTTTAAGTGTGGTTGTATGAGGTACTTATCCATAGTAAGTGCATTACTTACAGTAGATGGTGGTCAGTATGCACCAGTTTACACTAGCAGAAGGAGTATCAGTGTAGGAAACTAAACAATGCACTGCTGTGGACAGGGTCAGCAGCAAAATGTATTTTAGCTATCTGAAAAAATCAATAACAGTTTAAGTGTAAGCTATATTTAGTATATTTTCACTGCTGCTTGCTGTCAGACAGCTTTTTCCAATGGGAAACCACTAAACCACTAAACCACTATTAAATCAGCCAAATATCGCTCTCTCCAATGCCACCAGACATCATTGGCAAAATCAGTAATTTGTTATTGTGTGAGTTTGGTGAATCTGAACCAACCATTTAAAAAACAGAAGTCACACAGTGACATAAACAAACTAACAGATCAAAGCAGTGGTAGATCAGCAGCTCCTGTGTTCTGTGAGGTAAAATTGATTATTATTCCGAGGGAGTCTGGTTGCTTTGGATAGATCGGTATTTGGCTTACATAAAAGTAGTTTCCCATCAGAAAAGGCTGTTTGGTGGCAAGGTAAAGCAGTGAAAATATTCTAAATAGAGTGTACACTTAATCTGATACTGATTGTTTGAAGTGGCCCTTTTTAAGTGGCTGAAGTTAAATTTGTTTTGCTGCTGACCCTGTCCACAGCAGTACATTGCTTAGCTTCCCACACCGGTACTCCTGCTGCTTCTCCAAATAGGGTGCACACCAACCACAATCTATTGTAAGTAATACACTGACTCTTAATATGTACCTCTTACAACCCCGCTTCAAAAAAATCCAAACTATCCCTTAAGTCTTTCTTTGTTGTTTACTGAGAAGACATAAAACAGTATTTCACAGACTTAATGGAAGAACCACTTTCATAACATCCTCCAGAGGTAGATATTAGATTGCAGAGAAAAATGAAAGAATTCAGCTCTGTGACTAATAACAAAGTCAGGCTGTTTAACAGGAAGCGTCAGGACCTGAGGCCTCCTCAGATTGCTTGACCATGACCCGTCTCATTAATGCAATCATTGCTGAGCGAGTTTAGATTTAGGGTTTGACTCTGTTCTTACACTCAATGCTGTTCTCCAAATTCTGCTCTCAGGCAGAACCTGGCTGTGGTTATGCCTGCAAGTCAAATCAGTCACTTTCACCTGCCAATATTAGAGGGCATTAATTTAGCAGACGGTCACGTGTAACACATATAAACTGCAGTCAGGACCTTTGCGGCTTGGAGCAGGTGTGTTGAGGATGTTTTCATGGAGCTCTCCTCACTGATTCTAACTAATGATCTTCTTCTCCTTTTGCCCTACAGAGGGAGCCAGATCAGGAGGAGCAGCCTGAGAACAACATGCCCCCCAAGTTTAAACGACACCTCAATGATGACGAGGTCACAGGATCCATTCGCAGTGAGAGGGTGAGACACAGATGAAGGGACTGTGTAATGTGTAACTGTGTAATGACCGCTTTCATTTGATAAATATACACAGACAGACAGTTTAGACGGAAAGGAATCCATTCCACATGGCTCAGATCACACCTTTTGCTAAACAGTCATCAGATTTTTATAAATTTTTGTAAATTAAAAAATTCCATCAGTAGACTCTTGTCCTGGATGAATTGGACCAGAGTGATACAGTCAAAGTAAATACTTTTTTACTTTCCAGTCACATTTCGGCACAAGTTCAGGAAAAGACAAAAACACTCCATTCAAGTACAGTTCACGTATCTTGTGTATCCCTTTTGTAAACCATTGATGTTGTTAAACAGACCTTTTCCCTTTATGTAAGGCAGGATTGTGCCATAGGAAAGGATTTAGATTTAGCAATTGACAGTGAATATGCTGTAATCAGACCAAGGTTGAAAGCTATCATGTGGACACTGTAAAAACAGTTATGCATTGCTTGGTTTCCTTCATGAATCATGTATATAATAGTAAGAGAATGTTGAACATATTGGAACATTTCATTTGGACTGCCCATTGTTTTCATAAACAGATGTTGATATAAGATGCAGATTTTGCTGTAAGAAATCCATTAGATTAATAAACATGGAAAAAACGTTGGGAAAACATAAAAGAAAGTTGACCACAAAGAAGGTGAAGTGAAGAAACTCTAAAAACTCCTTAGGCCAAATATCTGGTTCACATCAAAGTGATCATCCCCTCCCACCCATGTGCACCTTCCCTGTCCTCCTGATTCTTTACTTTCTTCAGTCCTCTGTTTCCTTTCTGTAATCCTGTTTGTTATTGTGTTGAACTGGGATCAAAGCTGAGCTTAAGGGGAGACTCGCATAACAGAATGCTGCCTTCCATCTTCCATGCTTCCTTTTTACTGCCTTGCCTCCTGTCCTCTGATAATAGCTACCAGTTCACCCATATGTCTCCCATATTAGACAGTGGAAAGAAAGAAAGACGTTGTACAGAAGGAGAGTGTTAGTGCCTCCACTTATAAAGTTCTTTATGATCATGTGGTCACCATCCACTCAGCTTTTTTGCAGATGACAGTGTATTTACAAGAAAATAAAATGTCTACAGAGGCACAGAATTGTCAGGCAGCTGTCAACATTACAGGACATTCATGGTTTTTCATTTTCTCAGCTCTTTGTTGTTAGAGGGTGTTGTGCTTGTGAGAGGGTGATTACCATGACTGAAAGATTAGAGATGTAACCTAAAAAATCACTAATCTACCTCTGCATAATGTCATTCATGCTGCTTCTGAACTCATGGAACAATATACTTTATGCATACAATGTCTCCTGCCATCCACACAACTTCTAGAAAACATGGATGCTTTTCTTTATCAGTAGCAGTGAATATATTGCTCCTGACTGCCATCCAATGAGGAACAGATTCTTCCAGTTCCTGTGAGAATTTAATGCAGCTGTCCTCACTAATTCTCTATGAATAGCATTTTACACAGGCTACCCCTATTAAAGCCATCACTTGGTTCAGACATGGTTGTGATCATGGCAGTGTGTTTCTGTAGATAATAAGCCTTGAGATCCCAGAAACCTCTCATTATTTTTTATCAGATTCTCTTCAGGTCCATTTTGGCTTAACAGCAAACTGATTTTCGGAGGAGAAGTCTGGTCTGTGACCTCGGTCAGTACCGATGTTTGGAACAGATTACCATGTAATGTCGGGAATTTACAGATCCAAACTTTAACCTCCCCAACTTCTCTCGAATGCATTGCCACAATCATTTTCAACAAAATCAAAATCTGGATGATAACATCAGTACTTTGCAATCAGGACCACAATAGTCAACAAGAGAGACGAGTCTGCTAGGAGATGGAAGCAGCTGAGCAGCTGATGGTGTTGCAAAGCAACCATGAGATCACATTAAATCATGTGAGATTGTGGTCCCTTGGGCATGTAAATTTTACTAACATCCTCTAGTGTGTGATGTCCCGTTATTTTCAAATCTTGTAGTGTGTGCATGTTTGAGATCAGAGAGAAGAACCGTGAAGATTTTCCTTATGTGACTAATGCAACCAGTTAGGAGACCAGAATCAGTTAGGATTTAAAAACTCCAGTACATGCACAAGAGAATGAGTTTTTATTAAAATTTGACAAGCAAACCAGCACAGTAATGATAGTCTTTTGTTGTTAGTTCTCATAATTGCAGTGTATTCGGCCTTGTCTGCTGTCTTAAGATAGACAGGAAAAGCTTCATGTTCATTCAGTTTCATGTTTCTGTATCAGCAACAGCATGCTGGTACTGGAGCTTGTTCCTGAAAAAATTGGGACATTGTGTTAAACATAAACAAAGCAGAATGTGCATTTAGCATTTTTGACATATGCTCAACTGAAAACAGTAAAAAAGACTATATATTTAATGTAACCTCATTGAATGTCCAGTAAATGTGATTAAACCACAAACCACTCAAGGAACTCTGTTGGTCCCTGGAACCCAGTTTGAAAACTACTGGTACAAAGAATATTACTACAAGGGCTCAGGAACATGTAAAACCATTTGAGTATAAACTCACTGTGCTTGCAAATAATTGCATTGTTTTTATTTACACTTGACGCAGTGTCCAAACATTTTTGGTACAATAAGTGGTAGGATGTAAGTTGGTATCAAGCAACCAGAATTGCCCAAAAAACAGTGGAAATGGGGACTGGAGTGAAAAGCATCTTATAATAGAAAAACTTCTGCCTGCAGTGGTCCCAGCTCCCCTCATGGGATGTTCTCTGAATAGAAGACAGTAGTCAGTCAATATCCAGAACACTCTCTTATCTGATCTCTGACATTCTCCTCTTTTGCAGAGGAACCTACTGGAGGAGGACTCAGACGAGGAGGAAGACTTCTTTTTGTGAGTTTTACGCAGGCAACTTCTATTTAGGCTCCAAGCTCATCGGAACAATAATAATCCCATATATCTAAAGTGCATTTTACACAGCAGAGTTACAGTTCAGCTCAGATAATGAAAGCAGTGATTCTTTTATGAATTGTTTAAACAGAATACACAATATCAACACAACACAATATAAGTTTTTACAGTTTACAAGTCATGCATTAATTTGTGAACTTGGCTTCGTTAATGGTTGTTTTTCAGGAGAGGGCCCACAGGACCCAGGTTTGGACCTCAGAATGACAAAATGAAGCAGTAAGTACTCACACATTCCTCATTACATCCAAAAGCCAGAGGTCAGAAGAGTATTGCCAGCACTTTTAGTTTTGGTGTTGGTGTTATATAACCGTGGTCCGTCATGTTTACCAGAAGCTGCAGGTTGTTAGTAGGTTGTGTAAGAGAGGCCGTTGTGTGTGCAGGTTATTGTGTAACCTTCCCTGGACGTCCCGGTCTCTCTGCAGTCTGTTTCCACATTAACCTCCGGTCAGACCCAGCCGGAGAGCTGAGGAGGGCATTGTTGAGGCAGTCTGGCACCCAGGCTTGTTTCTCCACGCTCTTTTCATACGTGACAGTTTGTCATTGTGAGCACATGAAACCAGATGCCATCATTACTGATTCCAGGAATGCTGCGCGTATATCGCCCAGGTTCTTCAAGACTGCGTCTGAACCTGAACCTCTCAGGTCACATCCTCACAGTGTGTTTATGTATGTTTGTGGCAGCCCATGCATCTTCCTGATGGTGTGTTACATTACCGCCTTCAGTGTACAATCAAGCTTGCGTCCAAAACTGATAATTTCCTGCAGTCCCTTGTCTGTGAATCAGTGTAGTTGTGATGGAAAATGTGATCAGTTGTAAGAGAAAACAAATTCCTTTGTCTTGTATCTCACTTACAAGCTTCCCCACCTCCACTTCCCTTGCCAAATATCCTCTCTCTCACTGGTCCTGCATCCCTCCAAGAGGTATTGCTAAGAATTACTTTGAAATGAGAGTGGCTGAAGGGTAATTTGGACTAGGTATGCCATGATATGACCATCGTGAATAAAGCAAGGATTTGTGCATACTGAACAGGTGCTGACAGGTCACACTGAGCCTGTAACCTTTTGATAGGCTTTTTATTGCCTACCAACTGGACATGAATAGATATACAGAAGATGACTACAATTTTTGTAGAAAAGCTGCTGTGAAATCCCCAAAAAGCCTATGAAATCCAGGACTCCTTTTACCATTCTGATTGATGTCTATTTATGATTCTCTGTCCTCAGGGTGCAGTCGCAGGTTGATGAGGTGATTGATGTAATGCAGGAGAACATCTCCAAGGTAATAGAGAGGGGCGAGCGTCTCGACGACCTGCAGGACAAATCGGGTGAGTTACAGTGTGTGTTTTTGTGTGTGTCCACACATGTACAAAGTTAAGTGAAGTTAACACAAACACTGGTTTGTTTTAATGTTCAGTTTCCGAAGGTAGCTCACAGATGGTTTGCACATGGCTCTGAGGATTGTTGTCCTTATTGTATGTAGGAGAATTTGGGTACTTGCTTATGTTAATTTAAATAAGATAGAATAGATAAAAACTGCCCGCATATGAATGAATGAATGAATGAATGAATCCTGTTTTAGTACATACTGACTGATCAAAAACAAAACATTTTTTTCCGACCAACAGCCTGAAACCAAAGAAAATCATCAAATCTTGATATTTGAGACAGTAGAACCACCAAATGTTTGGCATTTTGCATAAAAAAAACAACTGAAGTAATTTTTTTCAATATTATTTAATGACAATTTTAGTTTAAATAACTAATTTTGACCTGTGCATGTCACTAATGATATTTAATTGAAGGGTTTCTCTAAAAAATATGTGTCTGTGAGTGCCTGCCTCTTTGTATTTAGTTTTTATAAAGAACTGGTCCCTGTCTCAATCAAACAACCAGTCAGGGTTAGCTAGCATGTAACTAGCCAGTTACAGCAACTCTGTACAAACAAGGGTAGTCTGGGGCCGCTTTCAGCCCCGACAAAACATAGCAAGATGTTTGCAAATGCAGAAATCGTGCTGTGTTTAGCACCTTGTTGTGTACACAAGCACTCTGCAACACCTTATTAAGATGCTGGTATTCATATGCACAGTGTTAGCAGATTGAACGCAACCCAGGTTCTACATGTCTTTGTTGTCTCTGAGACATAACACAACTAGCTACGTACAGTAGACGCAGGTTTGCTAGTTAGTCACAAGTGTCGACGACCCTGGCGTTCTGCTTGGAGCCCAACAAAATGCATGTGTATTTTTGGTGTGTCATTTGGTGGGAGAGTTTATGCGGAGAGATACATGACAGCTGAAAGAGAGGCAGAAACGTGTTTGCTGCAGCTCTAATTGACTTGCAGAAAAATTGTAATGTTTTCTTCTGTAGGACCGGAGGTGTGTGTGGGCAGTAGCACAGGGTGTTTGCATGTAAATAAGCTCGGAAGAAGAAAAGCTGCTAATGACATGTCCAGGTTTAGTGTTTTACCAGGTGTGGATTTTTTTGACAAGTCTCACACTCACATTCACACACACTGTTTCTCTTTGACTCGGTGTGTATCAAACAGGTGTGTGACACATGTTTAGCTCACTCTGTTCCACAGCTTCACACACATGCAAGGCTTACACAGGCCTTTTTCTTCTTCTCTTTCATGGATGAAGAGATGAGCCTGATGCGCTCGTGTCTCTTGCCTTGTCTATTAGGCTTCATCACGATGTCCACACAGATGTTGTATAACTGCTTCTCTCTGTCATGTCCACCAGCCAACCAAGACAATGACGCACATCTGGAACACATTTGTGTTTGCACGAGGCTTTGGGTACCTGTGAGTTTGCTGTATTTCTATGGCTGGTTGTGTGTCCCTACAGTACATATCGTGCTTACTGGGGTGTCTTTATGCGAGCTATATAATGTGATTGACAATTGGAGGTTGCGGTCTGACCCGTGTGCAGATAACCTGTTGTTAAATTCCTCAAGATTAACAAGCATCTTCTCAGAAGCTGCATCCGAGTGCTTCCTTTGTAGTAGCGACAGGTCGTTAACTGGCACGTTGACGTAGTAACAGCAGACACATGACAGACACAAAGACTCTGAAGAGGGATGGGGGCTTGGACAAACACAGCCCCGCACGCTAGGGAGCTGTAACCTTCCTGTTAGCTTGCATAAACATCAAGTTAACAACAGTATCCAAGAAACAGAGCGACAGAGAGCAGTGTGGGCGAGCATTTTGGAGAGGAATATCACGACAAGGACAGAAGGGAGAAAGTTTGAGCAAATGTTTATGATTTTGGCAATTTGTTGTTCAACATTTCATGCCAATATTTAAAAAAAAAACTGCAGGATGATCTCACCAGCAGAGGTTAGGCTTACATAACTGTAACACCTTATAACTGCACATGCACAACACAGAGCCAAGCGGTTTGAGTCACATTATCCGACATCAAAATCAAAACAATAGCCTGCTTATTGTTTTACTTTGTCTCTCTTCTCCACTTTGTTCTTCTCCTCACGTGTCCCCGTCTGTGCTGCGGTCATGTGACTCTCCAGAGAGCCTATCAGACAACGCGTCTGCCTTCAGTAGCCGAGCCAAACAGCTGCACAGGAGGATGTGGTGGAGAGACATGAAGGTGTGCTGTCTGTCTGTCTGTCTGTCTGTCTGTCTGTCTGTCTGTCTGTCTTATGTGTTTGTATTCAAGTGTGTGACACCTTCAGCATTTCTTTATTTGTTTGCATAGAAGCTGGAGTCAGAGGCATCCAGGGTTATGAGTGGAATGTGTTAAATGTGTGTTTCTTCTTCCACAGATGAAGATAATTATTGCCTTGGTAGTTGTTGCTCTCCTGCTCATTATCATCAGTGAGTATCTGACACACTCGCCCAGTTTAAATTTACACATGCAGAACTTGTTAAGTATTCAAATTAAAAGGGGTTTTATTGGCATTGGAAACGGGAGCTTGTTGCACAAAATACCCTTAAGTCTTCCTGAAAATATTCACTAGATATTTCAGGTTTTCTCCTTTACTTAGTCTTATACTTAAGGAACCACTTAAAGTTAGTTAAACCGTTGCACAAAAGACCTTCACAAACCAAAGTAAGGGGGGAAAAACCTTAAGGTACCTCTGACTTTCTTAACCGCCACATGGCTGAATTTGGGGAGATAAATGAACTATGCATAGTATAAACTCTATTAATTTTTTTATAGCACAATAGGTGACAGTCTAAATGAGAAGACTAGTTATATTATTAAGCTTGCATCATGCCAGCTAGCTATGCTAAAGTGTAGCTAAAGTTGCCATCACAATTTAGTTCATAAACAAGATGCTGATGTCATCTTTATTATGAATGACTTCTATACAGAGACTTCTTTCAGCTAGCTAGCTAGTTTTTTTAGCTAGTTTAACCATAACGTTTACTTTCACTTCAACGTTTCTTTCTTTTTAAACATTTCTGTGGATATTTCCTGTAATTTTGTCTTTTTTTGGTCCAAAAGTTATTGTAATTCTTTGCATTTCTTGGATGAAGGTGATAACAGCTATCACACATGTCAATGCAAGCAAGCAAGCAAATGGTCTCCATGGAAACAGAATTTTACCAGCTGTAAAACCTTTAAAAAAACATAAATAAATAAATTCTGTGGGGGTGTTTTGTGCAACCGGCCCCTGGTTGTTTACACTGTCAAAGCAAGTGTGAAATAAAAACAAAAGAAAAAAATGTACATAAATAGAGGAATTGTGTTTTTGCTAGCAATATATAGTATTATATATACAGAGATAAATACTTTAAGGAGAAATATGTAATGTATTTACTGAATTAAATCATAAAATGACCATGACATGTCATCACAGATTAATGAAACATGCTAAGTTGAAATACTGGCTTCTCCAACAATAACACTACAAACCAGCATATTCTCCTTTGAAATTTCTCTTCCAGTGAGGAACATCAGTCTGTTTTTGTCTTTTATGCAGTTTTGCTTCAACCATAGATCATATACAGTATTAAATAGATTCAGTTTGTTTAATATACCATCTATGGCTCCAACTCACTATTTGGGCTGCAGTGCTCATTTTTGAAAGCTAGGGTCTTACATATTGCTCCTTTAAAATAAGATAGAAAAGAGGAAATAATGTAGACTTGTGGTTTAAAAAATCGAAAAATACAGCAAGAATTATATTAACACCGGAACAGTCAAATAAAAAGGAACAATAACCTTGAATATTTTTATTCTCTTTCAGTTCCAGTGATCCTGCGATATCGCTAGTGTCCAACAAGGAGGATGAGGGAGAACCCTCCTCTTCCTCTTCTTCCCCTCTCTCTCTCTCTCTCTCTCTCTCTCTCTCTCTCTCTCTCTCTCTCTCTCTCTCCCTCTCTTTCTCTTCTCTGCACACAGTCCTCCACTCCCGCTAGGGGGCACCAGCCATCCTCCCACACCCTCCCCAGTGTCAGCCTGTGTACCCTCAAAGGATCTGGCCTCAAGTTGCCCTTAGTACCGATCTTATCGTTGGTATTTCCACTGAAATCTACTGTGAGATCAGTACTAAGGCTCAGTTTGATCCCTCGGATTCAGAAGAGGGACGCAGGCGAGTTGGGGAGATGTTTTAATGGAGTTCGGGAGAACACACTGACTCTCACTCCTCCAGTCAATGTGAAGGAGTGCTCCATTCCATGATACAGATCACGTGTAGGGCCCAGTCTTTGCCTTGACATAAGGGCAACTCCAGGTTATTACATCATATAGATAGATACTGTAAAGGCAGGGAGCCCATGCCAACTATGGTCTAAATGTGCTGCAGCAGCCTCATATAAAGAGGCTCTAACATTTAGCAAATGAACCTCAGATGTCTACCCATGATTCCTTGTGTCTTCTCACCGCCTGAGGGTGTTTATAGGGAACATTTTCATTTTCAACACGAGGCGAGGGAACATCTGAGGTTCATCTGAGTAGTCAAAGGTCGCTTCTTTTAATCATCTGACAGAAAAGTGATTTCACTTATCAGGTATGTTTCCTCATCAGTGCAGACAATTGGAAAGGAAAGGAATGTCGTCTGTTCAGATAACATCCTGCTTATTCTAGTCCATAAATCACTGCTTTTCCACTTTCGTCTGCCTCTCGATAGCTCGTCATACCGTACAGCAGGACCGTGTCAAACCAAAACATCGAGGTTATGAATGTCTCCTCGCCACTCTGGACTCCAAACCTCTCACCTTCCACTTCTTGAGTTGTGCTGAGCTCTGGGCCAGTTTGGTCACGGCTATCCTACTTTCCTGCTAGTGGCATTAAACTGTCTCTCATTCTGCAGATGGGTCTGTTTGGTTTTAATTCTGCTTTTTTTTGTCTGCTTTTCTCACAGTTTTTAAGTTCTTATTTCTGCTGGTCCCTCAATGTGATGCTTGAATGAATGCTGGTATTTCCACTGACGGGACAGTTTATCTCTGTACTGTTACGTTCAAGGATGGATGATTTAAGTGAAATTTAAGAAATTAGGTGTTTGGATTAACTGTATAATAAATGCAGTTCTACATTGTCATTTTATTATTTTTAATGTAACTTATTTTAGCTGTAAATATTGATTCTGTAATGATGTATAATACTCTGGCATTGCATTGGAAGACTGTGATATATTGATCCGTTTTGCTCTAAAATAAAGTGATTTTAAAGGGCACTTGTCTGGTTTAATCTGGTTTGAACTGATTGAACATCTTCCTGAGAAGAGGAAATTAAAAATAAGTGTAAGGATGGAGAGCAATCTGAGGGAAATGAGAGAAAAGGTTGAATGGTTTGAAGGAAAGAAAAATGAGTGGAGTGTAGGTAAGAGGGGAAAACTAATTTTCATGCCATCCCTCCACTCTCCATTTAGGATATCCAGTGAAGTCCTGAGTTTTCTTTTATCTCCTCTCATTACCAGACTTTTTTTTTTATTGGTCTGTGGCTTTACTGGCAGCACGGAGTCCCAAGATGGCACTAAAGTTGGACGGACTGGAGTTCATGAAGTGTTATTGTTCTGGCAGACACACTGCTTACGTCCTCTCAGGACAGTAGATGCAAACACACACTGACAGCCCTGCCCTTTGCGTCTCCAGCTCTGCCCAGCTCTTCTAAGGAAACAGAAATTAAATTGGCCCACAGGGGTCTTTTACTTCATTGATGTATGGCAGATGGGCTTCCAGCTCTCACTCTCTTGGTGGTGGCTTTATGTCAGCTTTGAAGATGAAGAGAGCGGTCATTTCATCTTATATGCTGAAAAGCCTGCATACCATTGGACAGTCCCTGAGTCGTGCACCATTGCACTGAAATCAAAGGTAGTAAAGTCCTGGTTGGACAAGTGGCTATAAAATGTAACAGCTCTTTTTCAGGTCTCATGGACGTGTTGTTCGCAGACACAAGTCATTTGCTTTAACTGCAACTGGGAGCCTGGAGGTTTGATTTAGCCTTCAGCCAGGACCACATCTGTATGTAAAAGAAAAAAAAAAAATCAGTGTCATACTGTAGTACAGAGATTGTCTGGCTTTGCTAATTTTTTGTTTTTGAGTTTTGAAATAATGCCAGCCTATAATCTTTTGTTGAGGTACTGTTACTGTACCTTTCTTCTGAAGACTTTAAAAAAGTATTTCAAAAATGGTCTTGTCTTAAAGTGAATAGTGAAAGTGAAAACATGGGATTCATCAGATATGTCAGAGCAAGGAAGGAAGTCAGTGAATGTGACAAAGCTTAACATGATTAAAACTATTAAAAAATATTACCTCATCCATGATTCCTGCCTGAGTCATCTCAGATTTTCATTAGCAATGGTGGTAGTTTCTTTAAGTTTTACAAACAAAAAAATTTATCTTATCATTTTCTTTTATCAATTATTTCAATTAATTAGTTTATTTCAAAATTTAAGAGTTTGAATTTGATTCAAAACTCAAAAATCTAGTGAAGACATTTGCTTTAAAATTTAACTAACTTATCTTCTTTAGATAAACTTGTTTCTTTCTCAAACATTGCTCACAGTGAGCTGTGAACCCCATTTGCCTGTATTTGTGTGCTTGAAATTAAATGGTTGCAGTTGAAAATATTAATCTTTATTCACTTTCATTTTAAGGAGTTAACTCGACAATTTTTGGAATACATTTTTTTTTCTAAAACTCAAAGATTCAAGTAAAGTAGAAAACTGAATTCTCTCAACAAAAGATTGTAGGTCAGCAAAACTTTTCAGTTTAAGTTTATTTAAAAACAAAAGAGTTCGACTTAAAACTAAAAAAAAAAAAAAATGAAGTCAGTTGCCTTGAAATTATGAGTTTTCTTAACTTTTTTCATAGTGTTTTACTATTCTGAATATTTGTGCATGAGAGGACATTTGTGTCACACACCCACACTGGCAGAACAGGATGTTTTGGTCCTCTGTTAGGGGCTAATACTGGATGACTTAAGATTCCGGGCATAGCAGTGGTTATATGAGTCTTATAAAAGAGAACTAAACTCTCAAGAGACAAGAGTGGACATTGTGCCAACCAGCATTAGTCAGTCACACACACATGCTGTCCAGTGGAGACTCTCTGTGCCTCTGTACAGATCCATGTGTCACTGGCTAGAAAAAGTGGAGAATAAATCTCCAGAAAAAGAAACCTGTCTGCATTTGAAACTCATTTGGGATTCTAGTGAATAAAACATTGTTCACCTCATCCTGTGTTTTTCCATCTTTGTTGTTGACCTCTTCTTACTCATACTTTCCCAAGAGCTTCTTTTTTCTTCATTTCTGGTTACATGTGGTTTTACTCCCAGCTTTTCCTTCTACCATGATTTATTCAGTCCTTTATTTCATGTGTCCCGCCTTCCCTCCCTCTGTTAAGATATTTCCTGTAGGAGGATGCACCACAGCCGTGAATATTGCAATTTAGTGTTTTCAAAATCAAACACAGGCCATATCTTATTCATCCATCCATCCATCTGTCCAACCAATCATAGACCTGCCTCATCAATCAAGACAAGTGTCTCAGGTACCATGAGCCACAGACATATTTGTAGAAGCCACACTGGCCGTCAGATCGTATGTCAACGTCGCCGTCAATTTGGTCCAGTCAAGACTGGCCTGTAAACACATTGTTTCTCTGGATAAAAACACTGTAGCATTTAAATTTCTCAACCAGTTTTTATATTCAAGGGTTCATGATTTACATGGTGTAAGTTAGAAAAATTGTAGATCATGAATCCTTGAGTATAATATAAGTCATTGAAATTGGTAGAGAAATAAATGTGGCAGTGCTTTTTTATTAGGAAAAGCTGCAGCTGCCCTGTTTTTGTATTTGTTCATGGGCCATTCTTGGCTTTTCCAATATGGCAGCCACATTGACAAATCACAGCAACAAACTGAAAGCAAGGAGGAGGCTGGTATCAACCTGCAAGACAAAATGCACACTTGGGTCACACAATTAACTGAAATATTATCTAAATCACAATTTGGCCTAGTGCAATATTCAAATCGCAGGAGCTACAAGTTTTTGATAAAGGTAAAATGTGTCCCATTATAAATGAGGCACTATGGTGCTACAGAGATGCCCCAGCCTACGAAACATTTTCTCCAGATATAAGGGAACATACTTTTTTGGTACAGACTCCAGCAAAAATCACATCATCATCTTTTTTATACATCTATATTTTTTCAATAAAAATGAATTTTCACTAATCGTAAATTGCTCTATCTGACAAAACAATTGAAATAAGATTATTTTTGTACATTGTTCAGCCATAGTGCATGCTTCCCCTCGTGCCCTCGTCCTCTCTGCACCTGTTGCCCTCTGGCCTCCCTGAAGTGAAGCATCTGGGTCAGGTGAAGTTTCAGGGTTCGGGTTGGCCTGGCGGGTCAGCTGAGATAGATGTCACGTTCACAAGAAGGCTAAACATATGCAGAAGTAAGAAGAGGATGTGAGGAAAAGAAGCAGCTACAGGAGACGAGCCAGAAGAGGTTTTAGGAACCCAAACAAAGAGGCAGGATATGAGGGTAAGCCAAGACCTGTGAGTCTGCACACCTGCCTCATCGCGTGCATCCTCTGAGCTGAGATTTGAAAGTGTCTCACTTTCAAATCTTTCATCCTGCCTCTCTGAAAATAAACAAGACATCATCCTCAGTATCACATGATGTAGAAGTGAGCCTGACAGGCAGCGGTTCAACGTGTCTGTGATATTGTGTTAAACCAACGAGACGAGAGAGGACAGACGAGGGGCAGACTGCAACAAATCCGCCCAGGCGGGGACAAATGGTTCCTGGCAGCTCGCTCATGTTGTATTAAATATAAATTAAAAAAAAAAAACTGCAACGAGTGGAGTCTGCAGCATAAATACAGACACCATCAAGGTTTAATATTTAAACCTGATTAAATCATAACTTTGGGTTATGTTACACCAAACTAGATTAACATTAAGAAAGATTTGATTTAAACCATTCTTTAACCTGACTTTAATTTTTACTGTAAACCTAGATTAAATTTTCTGTTGCACCAAAAAATTCAACTCCAATTTAAACTGTGCTCCACTATTAACTATGACCTTGCACATGTGGAGGTTTAACCTTTAAAATAGTTGCCTTTTTTGAGAAGGATTGAGCAAAATAATCAAGTTCCATGAAGGAAGTTAAGGGACAAACTCAAATCAATTATTATTTCACTCAAGCTGATAATTTGTCGAACAAGTTTTTTCCCTAAGGAGGAGAAAATTAAGTTTCTCTGCTGAGCCATCATGAGTAGGCTCACTTTTTAGCTAGCTAGGAATTAAAGCAACGTTGTCACTTTTTAGCTTTTTGGAAAACAATGCAGCATTTTGTTAAGGAAGACAGAGCGCTGAACTTACTAAACTGAGATTTGTTTAAATTGTGAATAGTAAATAGTGAATCGTAAATTCAACAGAGCTCTGCTTAATTTTAAATCTCAATTTACTCATTTTAAACCTAGTCTTGTTAAACTCTGATTAGAACTAATCTTAGATTAAATTAATCCTCATTGGTGCAACCCAGTCATACTATCACAACAAACTGAGCTGGAGAGACTCAGTCTATGTTGGGGTCACAGTCAGCGTCAGGTATCAGATCATCGATTGACTTGTAACCCCGACCCTTCGTAATGATGGCCCTTATCGGCTGCTCGCGTCACGTACTGGCCCCCTACCAATATGAAAGGAGACACCGGCTCCTCAGGAGGTAATTGTATCCAGTGAGGCCCAGTTTTCCCTGCCCTCAACCAAATCCCTTTAGACACACATGGGACTACATCACACATATCAGGGGGCGTTTGCACAGATAAGACTTGAATAAATTACACTGGCATGGCTGAATTACACAAATTTAAAAGACATGTCGAGAGCTGTCACACCGGAGCATCAAATCCAAAAAACAGCTTTTGCAGAAAGACAGATACACTCAACCTCAAGTGAAATGGTCTGTTTTTGTCCCCAAAACAACTAGCATCCCATTACTTTCTCTTTTCCTCCACCCTCCTTCCTCCTTGGCCTCTGATCCCCTCTCCCCCCCAGTCTCCCCTCCCTTCCTTTCACCTCTCCTCTCTTCCCCTCTTTCCTTCCCTCCCTTCCAGATTGTATAAATATCTGTGAGCTGTTGGGGAGAGCTCAGTGTTACAGACCTGTCCACTGAGGACAGAGCAGAACAAGAGAGGGGAGGAGAGAAGAAGAAGAAGAAGAAGAGATACCTGAGAGAAAACTGGGAGATAGTAACAAACTAAGTCTTCACCAGGAAATTAGAAATTAGGAGAATTCCAGTTAAGAACTGCAAAATAAAAGAAGACTGGACAGAAGATATTTTTTGGAGGGAGAATTTAAAGTAAACTTCTGATCTGTCTGTGTGGAAGAAACGTCTCCAGTATGTTCCTCCTTCTGTCCTTGTGCATGTGTGGGCTTCTGCTGCGAGGACACGCACAGGATCGAGCTGCTCTGTGGAGAGGAAACGACCGGAGTGGACGATGCCAGTACACCTTCACTGTGCCCAGCCCCGTCGAGGCCAGCTGCCCACAGACTGGAGGCCCCGAGGTCGAGGGCCTGAAGGCCAGACTCAGCATGCTGGAGGTGCTGGTGGCCAGGCTGACTGGAGGGGACAACGGGGCTCCCCAAAGAGCCGGAGCCACATCTCAGTCTGATCTCCAGGAGGCGCTGAACCAGGCCGTGGGGGAGAGGAACCTGCTGCAGGGGGAGAAACAACGTCTGGAGCAGGAGCTGGGGGGGCTTCAGCGCAGGATGGAGGAGATGAGGAGGGAGACCGAGAAGCTGAGGAACAGACCCTGTCCTCCACAGACCCCAGTGGTGCCACCCAGCCCCTCTCTGCAGGGTGGTGGCCTGACAAGACCTGCAGGGGGTAAGAGATACAATCAAACTAACACAAACACCATATTTTAAGAGTTATTCAAAATATGTGCAAAGCTTAATGACATTAATAAGTAGAAAATTATTTTTATGTCTGAGTATTCTATTGTTTTGAATTCACAGTTTTAGATATTTGTGCATATTTGACTTAATTTCATATTTAAAGTCAAAGTCAAGTTTAGTGAAGTTTCGATATTAAAAAGTATGCCTCATATAATAAAACAGGAATAAACACACAAAACACAAAAATGCAAGATAAACAACAGACAAATACATGAGACAAACACCATGCAGTATTTGACACATACAATAAAAACTATGATGAGCAGCATTAAAAACACACAGAAATAAGACAACACATACATACACCGTACACCAACCAGTGGGTATTAATGAACTAATCATAGCTCAGTGTTTAGGGCAGACTAAATGAGGTTGAAAGCTGATGCAAAAAGATGTGTTTCGGGTTTGTCTTTGATTGACTCAACTGAAGTAGGCTCTCTGAGTTGAAGGGCTTGGTAAGAAAAGGCCCGACCACATACTGATGTCTCGTTCATTTTTGGAATAGTCCAGCGAGGGGTGTATTGAGATCATAAAGGCTTAACATATAACATATATGAGGAGTGACTTGAGCCAACAGGTAAGATGGTGCAACTCCATGTAATATTTTACAAATTAAAAGTAAAATCTTGAAATCAGACCTCACAAGTATAGGGAGAAAATGTAATGAAATAATAACAGGGGTGATGTGATGAAATTTTCTGGTTTTAGTTAACATCTTAGCAGCAGCATTTTGTACCAGCTGTAAGTGGTTAATATATAATGTAGGTAAACCAGAGAAAGGAATATTACAGTAGTCAACTCTAGATGATACAAAAGCATAAATGAGTGGCAATGTTCTGTAATTAGAAATATGCAGTCTTTGTGGTATTATTTACATGTTCATTGAAGGAGCGATCAGCATTAAATAGAACAGTGAGATTTTTGATAAAGGGGCCTTGTGAGACTGTGGAACCAGCGACATTCAGGGTGAGAACACATGAATGATTTCTCATATGTTTGGGACCAAGAATTAGCATTTCCATTTTCTCAGCGTTTAAGAGAAGGAAGTTAAATGGCATCCACCTTTTGATTTTGGTATTTGTTCTTCCATTCTCACCAGCTGTTAACAGTCATCAGGGTTAATAGAAAATGAAAGCTGAGTATCAGCAGTAAAGAAATGGGAACCTAATTTGTATTTATTGATTAATATATGAGAGGCAACATGTAGATGGAGAAGGGAACAGGACCGAGCACAGATCCCTGTGGGACACCATAAATAACCCTTGTACGGTCTGATCAAGACTGTTGTGAAAACCTGTCAGATAAATATGAGCTAAACCAGGAGTATCATATCAGTGAGATCAATATAACTTTCAAGGTTAGTCTAGACTAATAAAATCTTCTCTATCCTTCTTGCAATTAAGACACAACTAGATCACCTAATTCCTTGCAGACAAGTTGTCTCTGTTAAAATATCTAACTCTGGCTGAAGGATAATGGGTTAATTGGAGCAGAGAAATGATGACACATAAATGTCATCTATGTATAGAAAACCATACACATGTAGAGCACGCTGGACAGGCAGTCAGATCCTGTGTGTGAGTGTTTGTGTGTGCCTGCACAGACCACCTTAAAGAAAACAGGGGAATGATGTGTGTGCATCCTCTAACGATGCGTGCGTGTGTTTGTGTGTTTAATGTTTTGGTTGCCCCATTAGCCTGCAGAGAGACACTCGGCTCAGGTTTCTCCTCCCCACTTCCTTTCCTGCATTTAGGGGTGATGGTGGCTCAGTATTTATGAGCAGATCCTGCTCTCTTTATGACTGGTGTTTCCCTCTGCATGACGAGCAGGGTGCGAATAGCCCAGTTGGGAAGTGGAGGGGGGGGCTGAAATGTGATGCATGCTCTTGAAGTGGTGGTTCCACGCCAGGGTCTCATCTCAGGGCTTTCAATGACGCCTGGTGGGTCAGAGCTGGTGGGGATGGAGGTGCCTGCAGAGGTCTAGGAGGCAAAGAATACTATACTTCCGGGGGTTACATGGGCTTCACAGAGCTTGGGAGTTATCTTGGAGCCAGTAAGGTTAAGCTCTGGTATTCTGTGTGTTTGCAGTGGCCAAACATCCATCTAATTAGCCTCCGCGCTCATCTTTTCACCCACCACCCCCTTTTGTTTTCTCAGTAAAGCCATCGCTCTGTTTACCCTCTTGGCTCTCAGAGTGCATTACTTTTAAAGCTGAGATTGCCCGCAGTGGTAAATCCTTCCTTACCATTTCCCCCGTCCACTGCACATCCCTACTCCTTCTGCATCAGGAGGGCTTATTTACTCCGTCTCCTGCATACTCCAGGTTATCTGTTTAGCTCCTCACCTGCAGACTGGAATACACAGAGAGGGCCCCTCAGGGTGGGAGGCAGATGTTGAATAGATCATAGTGAGAGGAAGACACGCAGAACCACAGAGGAGATAAAAGTCAAGTTCATCACTTCGACAGGAAAATTTTAGCGTTTACAACTCAAGCAGTGGTCACAAGCTTCACTGACATTTGCCTCTCAAAGTATATGAGCTGATATTCTGTTATGCTATTTTAGAACTTTAAAAGCAGACTTTATAAATAGACATAAAATTTGCACTAGTAGTGACAACACAAGCCAGCCAGCATGTATGCTAAAAGTGGAAGCATTCTTTATAAACGGAGACCTGGCTCACACTCAAAGCAGAACTAATACAAATTGCACAAGCTGAGCTGATGACATTGAACAACTGTTTTACCTTTTTTTTTAGTTTAATAAACAAAATAATCACACAAAATGCAAACAAAAGGAAATATCCTTACTAATATTTTCTCTTTTAAACAGAAAAATACAACATAAATCTGAAGACAGACTTAATTACCTAGCTAACTCTTTGTAAAAAACACTTAAAAAACAAAGCTCACCAAAACCGCTCTGATTAGAAAAAGAAAAAAAAAACTTAATTCACTTAGATATAAAATATATGTAAAAGTACATTCATGCTCATGTTCATCCTCTCTGTGACAATAATCTGAAAATAAACTTTGCTTAGACACAGTAATGTTTTTTTGTTTTTTTTCAAGTGTATGTAAATGTGCCCCCCTTAGGCTCATTCCTATTGCACTCCTCAAGTTTGGCAAATCCTCACTTTTAAAGGTGCAGCAATAGTTAGCAGTTACTCTGCTATGCTATGTTCTATTGGTTTGGTCTATGAATTCATCAGGTAGTCAGTACTTACATAGTGCACCTTTAATAGCAGCCTAAGGGGGCACACAAAAACAGTCAGTTTCTCTTTTGTTTTTCAGACATTTGCTTTCAATTTCCTGATTCCATGAGCAGCCAGCAGGAAATGCAGTCATAAATAGTGTTCATTGAACTCCAAAGATGTCACACTCAATGTGCTTATCATGATTTTCAGTAAAATTTAAATGTTTTGCATCTGTCTTTTGATTATATCTGGTGCCCTGAACCATGAATATGGAGGAAATGTAAATGCCCAGCTGCAAAATGTTTCATGACAACAACATTATGTGAATGCAGAATTGAACTTTGTGAAGGACAAATAAGATCCACCAGCTCTGCTGAACTTTGTAAGCAGAGGTTGATTAGGCTGCTCTCTCCTCTGACCGAGCCTCCTCTGGGAAATTAGGACCGGCCTGCTCTGTGAGGTTTTACGATATTCTGCTCAGTGACATCCCAAACAAAGAGACAGGATATGAGGGCACATATGGCATGCACACACACACACACACACACACACACACACACACACACACACACACATACACACACACACACACACACACACACACAGACACACCAGGCAAAACACAGTAGGAGTATGTGGCTGTTTACCTGTGACGATGATGAATGACTTTGTCCTGTGGGAGCAGCCTCATAGGAAACCCATTTATCCCTCCAAACACTGCTAACCCTTGGACTTTACACGCTTTTAAATCGCCTCAACATTACCTTTAGCTTTTTCAAACATTTTGCTGTTCATAACACACAGCAGCTTTTCCATGTTGTCACTGGTGTTCGTCATCTGCCCCATTACCAGCCTCCCGTTCCTCTTCATCAATGCTGAGAATCAACATCAGCTTCCAGCTGCTAGCATTTAATGTTCTCTGCATCATTAGGGCTCATTATGTGCCTGAAATCACTGGACACTGCACGTGCAGGAGCACAGCAGGCACATGCTCACCCACATACAAACAGCCACAAATACACAAACACACACTTCCATCCTATCATCAATTTTCAGAAAAGTGTATTTGAAAAGTTAATTTTTCTTTTGCATACATCTAAACATTTGTATCTTCGAGCTTCTGAGGTGTACACAGTTTACATAAACCGTTTAACACTGACGGCAGCATCGTTTACCTTTCACAGTAATGGTTTCATGAAGGAGCCAAATGGGAAAATAAGGACAGGGTTGAGGGTAAATGGGGAGAAACAAGAGGAGGAATGAAGAAAGGAGAGCAGTAGGCGGCTGATACTGGACAGTGATACAGGGGAGAAAGGGCCAAACGGCCAGTTTGAAGTTTTGAGGACGTGAAGTTGACAGTGCTGGGGTGGGATGAGGTGTCGAGTTTGTCAAGTATGTGTGTTATGGTCGGCCAATCTAGCGACTGTCTGACTCCAGAGCAGCTGGGAATCCATTCAGGGGTGTTTGTTTCCTGCTGTCACATTCTCTGCTGTCAGTAGTGCCATGATCACCACATTTGGATACACAAACACTTCATCTATTGTATGATACATGTGAAATATGCAACAGAAATCAGTAAACCCTGCGTGTGTGTGTGTGTTTAGGTTCCAGTCCCATGGGTCACCTGATGACTAGGCCCAACAGGCAGGGAGACAGCAGCAGTTTGAGAGGTGGGTTTTCTGCTGAGTCACCTCTGACTTTCTGAAAGTTATTGAGCTTAACATCTCCATCTCTTCCTGCAGACTCAGCATGGCAGTATGGATCTCCAGGATTCCAGGAGCTGAAGGCCGAGGTGACAGAGGTACCCGCTCCTGATGGCTCTGAGGACAACACAGGTCTCTATTTGAAATATTCTGTCCTTGCTAGACCTTGAGTGGTTTAGCATGTTTAGAATGTAGCATTCACTATAAATCACAGGCTTTACTTTACATCACAGATGATCATTTTGCAATTTTTTTTGCAAACTTTTTGTATGCTGGGGATCCAAATCCCTGGACTACATCTGTATTTTCCAAAAATGAGAAAGAACACCCTGTGGGGTTTAGGGGTATATGTTCCCGGCATCAGTTGTGTTTTATTTTCATTTTCATGACCAAGAACTTGTACAACTTAGAATAAGACTCTGAATCAGAAAGTTTTGTTCCTATCTAAGAACAATTTTAAAAGGAGACTATTTTTTTTTTCTGCACAAGTTAAAGGTACCCTGTGGATTTTTTTTAAATCAGTAGTAGCAGTATGTAGCAATGTTTTAACCATACAGTGCATAAACAGACAGAGCACCATGACGTCACCCATAGGTTTCTGTGATACTCTCAGTGTTGTCATTCTGGCTGTTGCCATCTTGGCAGTGCAAGATGCAGTTTATCCAAAAATGAGCAAATAGGGGAGCATGAGTGGAGCTGAGGTGGACTGAATGAAGTGGCTACCCAGTGACTCACCACCTGTGCTGGCACCCACCTGTCACTCAAAGTGGCCACACCCTTAATTATGCATTAATTCAAACCTTAATATAATTTAATCAGGTGTGTTATATAAAACTGTCATGAAGTAGGAAATTAGCTATAAAGCCGACTTCCACGTTGGCTTAATTTTTCTGCTCTTGGAAGTTGCCGCTTGGTTATTCAGTACTCAGTATTGGCCAACATGCAAAGATCAGGTGTCAAAAATTGGTACTGGGAAGGAAAAAATGGTATTGGGAAATCTCTAGTTACTAGAATTTTTGTTTGTATCATGACTATTCACATGTGAGACACATACCTGTGGCCTGTTTCATGCAATTCCATTAATAGGCAGTTGATTTTGCAGCTGTTTTATGAGTAAAGAAATACATTCAACATGCTTGTCAGGTCGTTATGGTGACTCACAATGCATTTTGTTAAGAAATGGTTCATTTTTGCTTGTTTACAAAAAGCCCTTTAACATGAAATGTGTGTGAGAAATTTTTCATGAGGTCTGAAGGTTGTCTGTAACAGTAAGAAAAATATATTCAGCTGTACCGCATTTACTGACCATTCTTAAATGGTCAGTAAAAAAACATAAAGAACACACGCTTTGTAGTTATATATAGTCCAGTATAGTCCATTAAAATCCCATCCTGGCAGCTAATACTCAGCTCACTCTCTCCCTCTCCTTCCTCCTCCTCCCCCCTCTGGCTATCTGACCTGCCAAACATGACACTCAGCCCCCCTGCTGACAACCTCAAAGCAAATACTGCTATTAATACTGCAGCATTTGGGGCGAGAATACCAGAGTCGTGCCAATCCTTAGGTATGAGGGCCTGCCTGAATTTCATGTTTGTCTCGTAAATGTAAAGGGGAAGCACGCCTAACGAGGGTGTCACATAGACTTTAAACATTCCCCTGATGGGTGTCCCAAAACAATGTCATAGCTCACTCTGCTGAATGGCTCTCAACAGGTCTGATTGTGTTGAAGATCATATAAGTACACGTGCCGTCTCCACGTGAGGTCATATAATCTCTGATGAAGCCACGCTGAAGGGAAGCTACATGGTAATAGGTGTATTTATATGACATACATGTATTCGTATCTAACCCTTGATCTGGTGCTACATCCTGGACCTGAGAGCGAGGGTGTATTTTAGGCTATGGTAAATATATAAAGCCTGCCTTATCATTTTCCCAGTAAGACAAGCAGCAGAGAGTTCCTGCCCAGGGTGAGTTGTGGCCCAGTTACTGCTCTGATGGTGGTGACTCAGACAAAGTTGCGGCTAACAGAGATGTCAGGCAGCATCTGTAGACCTACTGTCTGCTTCAGTGATGAAAAACGATGACCTCATCATAACCCTGATCACTTCTCAGATTACCTTCATCATCCCTTAGACATGTACATACAGATCTACCAGTAACTGTGTGACCTGCTTCCTGAAGTCGCCTTAAATTGGAAAAAAACACTGGAATCAATCGAATTGATCTCTGATAGATTTACTGCAGTAAATCATAAAATGACCATGATGTGTCATCAGAGATCAAGGAAACGTGATGTCAAGTTGAAATATTTGCTTCCCTCAACATGAATGCTACACCTGCAGAGTCCTCCTTTGAAATTTCCATGCCAGACTGTATTAAAACACATTTAATATCACTACAAGTGATTATTTGGACAGCTGGACTATTTTTTGTAGACACAATGGCTACATACTGCTCCTTAAAAGAAAAAATGGTTTTGATTTGATAATTATCGTTTTTCATTATTGTGGAATCCAACCCAATCAGTCATCTCAGTGATGCCTGACCATAATCTGAGCCCTGATCCTAAATCGAGGCAGAGGCTTGCCACCCAGAGCCTGGTTCAGCTCGAGTTATCTGCCTGTTAATAGGAAAAATTTTTGAATCAATTTTCAATGAATTTTTGAAATGAGTCATGTTCCTACCCAAAGTATCCAGAACCTTTAGTCACTGAAACTTATTTAAAAGGACTAAAAGATTCCTTCAGCTCACTGTCTGTTTCCACTACAGCCCCATAAAGATTCATCAAATTAGTCTGCTGACGTATGAAAACGTATGGGCTTTGTTGTTGTTGCTTGTTTTTACTTGTCATTTTAGCATGCTACAATACAACAACACACTGGCTGTCGCTCATCAGTCCATCTGTTGGACACCTGCAAGTTCATGTTGATGTGTCAAAGCACAACAGACAAAAAAAAACTGGTTTGCAGGTGCAGATTTTTAAACATGGTGGCTGAAATAAAATGCTGTGAGTGCTCGACCAATCAGAAATGTTGGGCACTGCGAGCCCTTAAAATAAGGTCCCTGAAACTTAATTTAGACCCTGGTCCCTGTGGTGAAGATGCACTGAGTTCCTCCAAAGGTTCCTAGTCCCTGGGGAAAGTCCCTGCGGTAGAAACTTGGCTTTAGTGACTTAAATCTTTTTCTAGTATGTCCCCAGTATCAGATAGAGATAGTCTTGCAAACATTTTCATCTGTTCCTCGCTCATGTTTCCTCTTCTTCGTTGCTTGCAGGCTGTGGGGAGTTGGTTTCAGTTGGTGAGCCAGTCACCTATAGGAAAGCCGACAACATAGAAGGTAAATATGGTGTTTGGATGCAGGATCCTGAGGCTGTCTCTCCTTATGGACCCAACATGATCTGGCGAATTGATGCTATTGGCGCTGATGTCAGGAAGCTCTTTGGGTATGAGGACATGGAACAACTCTCTAAAGGCTTTCCATCCAAGGTAGGTGTATCACACGGATAATAATTGTTGACAGGAATTAGCCAGAAACCTTGGGTCATTCCTGATTATTGTCTAATGTTTTCCCATGACAGGTCCTGTTGTTGCCAGAGCAGGTGGAGAGCACTGGTGCCGCTGTGTACCGAGGCTCTCTCTATTTTCAGAGACGTCTTAGCCGCACCATCATCCGCTACGACCTGGCTTCTGAGACTGTTGCAGCCCGTCGTGAGATCCCTCACGCTGGCTTCCATGGTCAGTATCCCTACTCCTGGGGAGGCTACACGGACATTGACCTGGCTGTGGACGAGCAGGGGCTGTGGGCCGTCTACTCTACCAACAAAGTCAAAGGAGCCATTGTGATCTCGCAGCTGGACCCACATAGTCTGGAGGTGAGGAAGAGCTGGGAGACCAACATCAGAAAGCAGTCTGTGGCCAATTCCTTCATCATCTGCGGCAAGCTGTACACCGTGGCCAGCTACACAGCATCCGACACCATCATCAACTACATGTACGACACTGCAACCAGCCAAGGGAAAGCCATGGCCATCCCCTTCAGGAATAAGTACCGCTACAACAGCATGATCGACTATAACCTGGCTCAGAGGAAGCTGTTTGCCTGGGACAACTTCCACATGGTGTCCTATGACATCAGGCTGGGTCGCCAGCAGGCCAAGTGAGGCCGCCATGAGTGACTGCTGAAAAGTGACATGTGCTCACCTGTTCCAGCTTCAAAGACTCAAGGCTTTAGAGCAAAATGTGTGTTGTGGTAGTAGTTATAAAGCCAACACCAGTAAAATCAATGTGTAGAAGAACCTTAAAGGGATAACTCGGATTATTTGAAGTGGGGCTATATGAGCTACTTCGCTATTAGCTACAGTAGATGGTAGCCAGCATGCTCCCAGTTTGGAGAAGCAGAAAGGGGCACCAGCACAGGACCTCAGCAATGTACTGCTGTGGACAGTCAGCAACAAAAAGTATTTTAGCCACTCAAAACAGGTCCACCTAGCTTCAGTGCTGGTGGCGCTCTCTGTTTTTCTTAACTGGGGGCATCAGCCTTTTCTGTAGGTAATACACTATCTATAGTCACTGTAACTGATACTACTCCATCAAATAATCCATACTATCCCCTTAACTACGTAACTCCAAAGTGGAATGAAGACGTCTGAGGAACAGTGTCCCCTGCTGGTCTGCTTTTTTTTCTTCAGTGGGAAGGCTTTTGCTGTGGCATGGTCCACACACACACACACACAAATGTTTTTAGAGGAATTATTTTTGTACCGCCTTTGATTCAGATGTATGATTTTGTTGTTCTCTTGTTAAACTATATATATTTGATGTCTGAAAGTTGAAGCATTGGTGAATTTTACAAGCTAAGTGGGACAATTAATACATACAATTTGCAACACAAACTCCTGTGGTACTACACTACTATCCTACTGTGTTTCACCCATTAACATCTTTTATCAAATAAACTGCTCTCACTCAGCATTTATTGAAAATTGCATGTTCTTGTACATTGTAGTCAATTTAATGACGTAATGTTCAAAACTGTAATGAAATAAACTTATTCCTAAATTACAATGGTTTATGTCATCATTATGTACTGGAGCAAGTGGTCAGCTGCACCCCCACTACTTGACTTGGGGGCAAGATTGGATCCAAAATAGTTCATATTCATAGCAAAATCAAGCATGTCTAATATTATCAGAGGGTAGGTGTGCTCTCTCCAGTACCATCCAGGAATCAGCAAACTGGTTAGTTCCTTTGGTAACAGCTGAAAAAGCTTCTCAAATACTGTCACACACACTGTAAATGGTGAATCAACAGCGCAAAGAGTCAGTGTTTAATTTGTAATTTATGTGTTTTTGTGGAAACAAGGAATTCTTAATATGTAATATTTCTAAGCGGGAGTTTGGTGTGATGGTTTCCCCGGAGAACACAGGCAGCTTTAGTTAATTCAAACTGGTTACATGTACATTTTTTTAAAAATCATGTTATGCCCTAACCCAGCGCTGATCTCGTACCCCCCACTTTAAACTGTAACTAGGCGCCCATGCCTCAGATGAGTATTTGCATCACTTTATGAAGTGTTTATAAACTACAAGTATTGAGTTTATTAATGGTTAACAAATCATACACTTCACTGATTGACAAATGAAAACCATGAATCTCCAGATCTGGTGATTCAATGTTTTCAGGGAAACCTCAACAACTGATAATTATTTTTTACTTCTGACTCTAAACAAACAATTAAAAACAATTAAAAAGCTCAGATTTTTTTTAAGCTAAAATGTTCACATCTGATGACTCAGAATTCCTCTGGAGCCACAAACACCAGGCAAAGCAACATTAGTCAATTAAGCATTATTCAATAAATTAATGATAGAGCTACTTGCTAAACCTTTTAATGCAATTTCAATAATTAACAATGACAGATGAAGGAAATGATCAAAAAGAATCCAAGCTGAAATTTAGTTAAGGTAAAGGTCAGCATGATGGCATCTGCAAACTCCTGTTTACTTCCCTTACATAACTTATATTCATACAACTTTGCGTCACTCTATATTTCCCCCTGGTCGTTCATGTCACAGCCCGCAGTTTGAGAGCCACTGCACTGATGCCCTACTTACCTTCACACTCTGAAATGCACATTTAATTTGGTAAGAGTTGTAGGGACACCTAGTGGTCAGAGGCAATCCAGGCTGAATTTGATTCTGATGTAGAGCGAAATAAAAGAAATACGATGTCAAGCATAAAACAGGCATCAGTGAAAAACATCTCAACAGTATATTATTTTTATTAGTTTCTGTAACCAAACCGAGAGAATGTAAATAAGACCGTACATATTTTAATACA
Source organism: Lutjanus erythropterus (assembly GCF_056507025.1). Classification (NCBI taxonomy): domain Eukaryota; kingdom Metazoa; phylum Chordata; class Actinopteri; order Lutjaniformes; family Lutjanidae; genus Lutjanus; species Lutjanus erythropterus. The sequence continues at coordinate 11,302,008 of NC_139323.1, read as the reverse complement.
GCGATGAAACCCCTGTACAAGTTCAACAAAAAAACAAAACAAAACAAAACAAAAAAAAGAAAATATCATTACCCTCCCTCCCTCATCCATCCTCCAAAGCAAGGACTCTACCCCTGGCTAGGGTTTGAGGTGAGGAGGACACCCTCCCCACCTCAGGGTGCATACTACTGTACATATCTGAAGGACCCTTGTCACCACAACCCCGAGATGAAAGCATTGTGGGTGGGACAGCCAGCGGAGGTGAGGCAGAGACAGAAAACAGCACTGATTGCTCTCATCAGTAAAGACAACAAAACAATAAGTGTCCTTCTGCCCAAACCCTTCAGAACTTGAGGCTCCTTGTCTCATCTTTTTCCTTGTCCTCTGTGTTTAAGTCGACCCTCGTGACGAGGGGGAACAAGAACAGGACACACTCAAAGGGTTTCTACTGGTTCAACAATCAACTCCTCACCGTTTTCTATTCCTCTAAATAGCCCTATCCTGCTATCCTCTAGCTAAGGGCACTGAAATCAGTCAATAGCAGCAGGTCTGGGTGCTTTACAGTGAAGTGTGTATAGGTGTGTGTTTGTGTGACAGCAAGGATGGCTGTGAAAGCAGTAAAAGGGTGTGTGACAGTAGCCCCTAAAGTAGTGATCATACATCATCCATGTAATCATTTTTAAAGTCCACTCAAAACTCTGCTGCCACGGCAACAGCAATCCTAAAAGGCTGTGACATCATCTCTGCGCTGCTTTAACCTTTGGCTAAATATACAGGGGAGTCCAGCTACAAGCTTTCTCCCCAGTTTATACCACAAACACACACCTGACACACACACCCCAACACATCAATAATTCTCAGGCAAGGAGATGAGAGCAGAAGGCAGGAGCAAAGGCTCACAGGCAGACTAATCAATAAATCAATCATTAAATTCAATTAACTGCTGCATTTTTCACATTTCCATTCTGGTAAAACAACAAAAAAAACAAAAACAAAATAACAGAATTTCAGATTTCATGTCTCTGTGCGGTAACCGTGGATGAAACCATTGAGTGAGTGTGTGCATGCGTGGTAACATGGTGCATTTCCACGTGCACAAGTCTCTGGATTAGTTATGATGGGAGAGTGGGCAACAAAAAGTGTGCTTCACTAAAATGACGTCTCCTTAACAAGATTGTTTTGACTACAAAAACAAAACTGATTCATTCTTTTCATTAACAAAACAGGTTTCTCCTATAATATGCGTGATCCTATTTGGGGGGGAAAAGAAATAAAATAAAGGAACAGAAATCAAGAGCTATAAAAATGGCAAACTCAGCAGCAAATCTCATTTTCAATTTTCTTCCTCCAGCTCGCCTCGTTATCTACCCTCACAGTAGATTTCTATGGAACAACTTGTGCAGCCATTTTATCGGCATCTAAATGTGATGGAAGAATCCAACTCAAATGCCGCCACCTACAGTGGGACAAGACAGGGGAAGAAAGAAGAGGATTATGTGTATGCAGGACAGTAACCACTACCACTGGATCTTGACTCATCCTCCTCCCCAACACCGTCCCCCTGCGCTGATATGAGGTGGTGACTGAGTGAATGGGGCTCAAATCTCTATCTTCCATCCATGCATATCGTCGTCTAAAGAGGGTTGGCAGCTCTTTTACTTGCCCTCTTCTGGTTTGATGGCCTGTGGTTTTATGGGGCCAGTCCGTATGGGTTTGGCCGTGGAGATGGGGGGTTTGTCAGAATCGGAGCGGTCGCCTCCTGCCTGGTGGTTTGGGGCCGAGCTGTCAAGCGGGGGTTTTCCTCCCTGATCGAGCCGAGACACTTTGCTGACTTGTGGGGCCTTGAGTTGCTGCTGTTGCTGCTGTTGTTGCTGCTGCTGTTGCTGATCTGAGAAGAACTTATGTGTGGACTGGAGCACCTCGGCCCGCTGCTTTGCCTATAGAGGGATAAAGCAAAAAAAGATCTTTTACCAAAAGATCATTTCATCATCTGATGGTCCAGTCACAGGGTTTCTCCAGGTTTCAACAAGTTACATCTGAGAATTGTTAAGACATTTTAAACCACTATATTATTACATACAATTTAAGTCCTATTTCAAAAAAAAGGATGAAGAAAAAATTGAATTCCATGCAAAACAGCTGCATTCATATATGAATTGGTTATTATTAAGGGTTGTTATACAGAAATGTTGGCGTAGATCCAATCACTGTCTGGAGTGGTCTTCACGGGTACCAGATCCACATTTTCTAAGGTCAGTCGGATCCAGGTTGGCTCCCATTCTATTTCTGTGGGTCTGTGGTCTGTTTAACATTTTGTGTAATAGTCAAGTGGGTCCATGAAGGCCTGACTGTGATCATACAGCACTGATCATGATCATGTCATGTGTACTGATTGGAACTTGCAACATTCAGCAATTATAAGAAAACTGCACAGTGCATTTGTAAACATAGGGTGGTGCTAGTTGACCACATGCATGTGCCTCTCTGCTCTCTGCTCTGACCCTTCAGCTCCTCTGCTCAGGAGCTGAAGGGTCAGAGCACAGATGATAGTAAAATTAGCAATGCTAATGTTAGCAATGACAGCTAACCATCATTATTATATTTCAAAAGGGCAAACAGTCAAAGTTATCTTCTGCACAGCTGAGTCGTGCTTGTTATCCATCAATGTGAAAGCACACAGACTTTTAAGATGAAAGAGCAAGTGGATTAGCCATGCTGTTTCAATCAGCAAGGGAGGAATGACAGAAAAACTGGAAGTATTTTACCAACTTTCCTGGTAGGGAGGATGGATTTTGTATCTCACAGCCAGAGACAGGGGAGGAGGCTACTAACATTATATTCAATTTTGTTTTGACTTGCAAATAAACTTTAACTCGCTAATAGCGGTCAGTGCCGATCTGTCTGTTTCTCCCGGCATGGGTCTGAATCAAGGCTTACAAATAATAGACAGGCCTGGTTCAGTTCCAGGTTTTACAATTTTGGGAGTTAATTTAGACCAGTCTGAACCAGTTTGCACTTATGGTTACTGGTTGTTGGTTTAATTTTACAGATGATATTTGGTAGCATGATCAATACAATTTTTCCTAGGAACACATTTAAAAGCAAGGCTGAATTTAATGCAACTTTATAAAGGTGACATTGACTACACTTCATGATCAAGCTGTCAGAATCATATTTGAGATCATTTATGGCCTAAAATTCAGATTATTGGATTTTTGAATTTTAAGAACCTGCAGAAACCCTGAATCACTAAAACAGGTGCACAGAACCAGCAGATGAAATATTGAACCAGACCTTTAGGTCCTGCTCAGCCTTCAGAGCCGCCTGTGTGCCTCTGGGTGCAAGGGATGGACCAGGAGGTCCTCTGGGAGGGTGCTGGCTGTGCTGTGGGTGCTGAGGTCGAGGATGGGGCATGAGACCGCCACCCACATTGGGTGACATTGGAGGGCCCATGGGGGAGCGCTGGACACCTCCAGCAAACGAGTTAGCATGAGGAGGTCGAACCAGAGGGGAGACAATGTTTGGCTGAGACAGAATCTGAAATGAAGAGGTGACAGTTGCCTTTAATGTCAATAACCGGTACATCATATTAACACAATCAAAATAAAGGGTCTGCAATTATTATTCCACCTGTGGGTTGAACTGGCCAGGGAAGTGCTGTGTCATTCTCATGCCAGCAGAGCTAGGCTGAAACTGCTTCTGGTACAGCATACTGTTCATCTTACTGGACTGGCTACTTGGAGAAGTGGAGCTGGCCCTGCAGGCAGGAGAGAGGAACAATAAAATCATGTGAATAAAGTGCATGACCAAAGGACACATGACGGGTAAACCACAGTTAAAACAATGTTGACTTTGGTTTGTGTAGCAACAAGCAACTTAAAAATAAAGAGAGTTGCTTTGCAAGGCTCAGCCACTTCAAGTTTGCTTGTGTATGTACATAAATGTACTTTAAATTATGCTTGTTGTGCCTTTTAGGTGTGTCTGTGTGTCACTTGGACTCAATGCCCACTACTCTTAGATTATGGCACCCTTTAATATCTAATTTAAAAAATTGCTTTTTATTCAAAAACAGAAATTTTCTAAATCACTATCCTAGATGTCATCTTTTCTCCCCAAACAGAATTCTCTACTTAAATCACTCAAAAAAAAAAAAAAAAAAAAAAAAAAAAAAAAAGCTTTTGAAACATTATGCAACTTTCCCCCAAAACCTTTATCTGAGTGCTTTGTTTTTATGCAATTATCTTTTAATATTTTCATTTTATGTTCTTCATATGCATTTGTAAATTGTAAATTTGTATTTACTACTATTGTTTGCATATTATCCTTTGTTAATTATAAAAATGTAATAATGTAAATTAAGTGATTAGTTGATGATTTTGTCCATTCTGTAAGATAAGAGTCTGGAACATGTTCAAATCTAGCAGTAGATCCATTGACCAAGAAGAAAGTCAAAAAAGCAAAATAAAACCCCACAAGGCAAAGGCATACATCACCAAGTGCTGTCCATTAATATTTATACCATTTTGGTCTCATTTCGCACTCAAGTACTACCAGGTGACACAGCTAAGTTAATGAACCTGTGAATATTCTCATTCATCCAGGTCATAGTTATCTTAAGGGATTAAATCGATCGCAACTGGACTGGTAAAATTGTCTTAGAAGACGTTTCGCCGGTAAAATTGTCTTGAAGCCTGCTCGGATGAGAGGCGAAACGTCTTCTAAGACAATTTTACCAGTCCAGTTGCGATCGATTTAATCCCTTAAACTAAGTTAATGAAGGTTCAGACTTAAGGCTTTGGGGGGTACAGTGGGATTGTGTGTGACGGTGTGTGAATTTGGGGGTGGTACCTGTAAGGGCTGGAAGTGGGTGTAGTGCTCCTGGCGCTGACAGGAGGGGTTCCAGGCTTCACATCCATCCCACTGCCAAAGAGTTTCAGATCCATGTCCATCTGCAAATTGTCAACACACAAAAAACTATTAGGGAATCCACTTAATAAAAAAACAAAAAAAACAAAAAACACAGCCTCTGTGTGTGTGTGTCTGACACCCACACATACACACAGTACCTTGCTGGTGGGAGGCTGCATCATGCTGTGGTTGGGGCCCATGATGCCTCGGTATGGCTGGGAGACTGGGGGCTGTCGGTTGATGTTAGGGGGCTGGGCCTGGGGAGGAGTGGGGGGCAGCGCCAGAAGGGGCTGGCCTCCACCTGAGCCAAAGTTTGGCAGGGACAACTGAGAACTGGGCAGAGGAACTGTCACCTGGATAGAGTTTAAGACACAAATATTACACACTAAGAAACTAAAAAACTGCTAAAACAAGATAATGTGTATAAGAGGGCTTATAAACAAAAAATGTCAATTTTTATATTTGTATGAAGGTTACCTGTTGCATTGCAGAACTGGGCGACTGAGTGTTACTATAGTAACTACTCTGGCCATGTTGTTGCACCTGCCCGGAGTACATGTTTGAATGCTGATTCATCCCCTGTCGAGCCTGAACAGACATAAATATGTCAGATAGAGCAAACGCACACACAAAATAAATAGCATACAGATAACAGTGTGACAAAATGTCATATATCATACATCGTTTAAAGTGATTTTTTTGTGTTCCTGTACGCAGACTGCTTACCTGCAGCAGGTGTGTGTCAATTAGCTGGGAGCCTCCCATACCAGATGGCTGGTTGAGCTGTGGCTCAAACAGAATGGGAATGTGCTGGGTAGAGGAGGGCTGCTGATAGGCCAGATTAGACTGTGGCTTGCCCAGCTCAGGTGCCTGCACACCGGGGTAGCTGTGCAAAGATGGTCCTGACAGCATCATGGAGGGCTGTGACAGACTGCTCTGCATGAATGCCTGCTGAGACCTGAGCATCAGAGGACAGAACAATGGTACCTCAAAATGGGCATACTGGCACTTCAGCAATACTGTAAGTTTCAGCTGTGTTTTGGAGCAGAAAGCTGAATACCTGCGGTTTTGTGAGTTACCTGTAAGGCTGCAGTGAGGAGCTGAACAGATCCTGTGGCTGAGAGACTGGAGGACCAGTGCTTAGTCCCAGCTGAGCCTGGTGTGTGTGTTGGTGTTGCGGCTGACCTTGAAGTGGAGCGTAGATAGGGATGGGAATCTGCTGCACTGCTGTTGGCTATAAGGTGGAAAAACAAAGAGTTGTAGTTTTACCTCTGGCATTAAAGGGATAGTTTGGATTACTGAAAGTGAGGTCTCTTTGTTTGACATAGTTTATCTTATAGTGTGACACTGGTGGGGGTAGACCATCAACTTACATGTTATGCAAGGTAAAATTACTGATTACACCTATGGAGTCAGAAAATCCTACCTGAGAGAGGCCGGGCTGAAAGCCTTGCTGCTGTGCCAGGGAGGGAGGAGCCAAGCGAGGGTGGGGGGTACTGAAGAGGTGGCTAGTGTCCATGTAGAAGGCTGGAATCTGAGCTGCAGAACCTGGAAATGCAAGGGATTAAATATTAGTGATTAACAGACATGACATACAATGACATATTCAAATATGAAACTGAGCTACCAGAGCAATAAAAACAAGGAAGTTGGTAGTCAAATTTTAATAGATGGATGAATAGGTTTAAGAACAAACCACTTCATTTAACAATCATTTGGGAAGCAGCCGACATGTGTAACCTAACTAAAGTCACAGTTCAGCATCATGTTTGCCTCACCTGCTGCAGACTGAGAGACGTACACCTGTGGGGTCTGCTGCTGCTGGGGCAGGAGAGGAGGCACACAGCCCAACTGAGAGAAGCTGCTGCTACTACTGCTACTGCTGGAGGAGGACAAACTTCCACCCTGCAGCTGCTGGGGCTTCACCTTACAGATATTTGGGGGGTCAGAAGCTGTGGTGGTCTTGGTGCTGAGGGATGATGTTGTGTAGGTACCAGAACCTGCAGGGTGGAGATGAACGCATCGTGAATACAAGAGATCATTATGGATGCCTGGATGCTACTGAGCACAGTATCAAAAAAACAAAACAAAACACACAGGTAAGTCAGATATTACCTGACAGTGAGGTGCTGGGGGTAACAGAAGCCACAGGGATCTGTGGCATGGAGGCTGAAGAGAAGGTGGAGTACGAGGATGCACAGGAGGTGATGGGGGAGGAAGAGGAAGTGACTGGGGAATTCTTCTCCAGACTCGGGGAGTTCTCCCATGCTTTACGAGCTGATTCCATCTGAGGCAGAGACAGAAAGAATCAAGCATTTAGGAAATGTTTCACAAACATTTTAGACAGAAGTATTTCTCACAGACAATAATGTTGCTGGAGTGCGCTGTACATCAGTGTACCTTAAGTGTTAGGTCAACAGTAGCAGGAGAGACGGTGCTGAGACTGGAGCTCTGCTGAAGGGTCTCTCGTCGAGGGAGGGGCAATGAGTGGGGTAGTGCCACCTGAAACACACCAAAAAATAGACCCAAAGCAGCGTTTGAATAATGTTTGAATAATTATTTTGGGAGACACATGAAAGTGTTTAAAAAACAGATAATGATAGAATGACTATAAGAAGATGAACGTGATGAAATGTACACACTACATAGAAAAACTGATCCCACACCAAGGAAATTTATCGGGTTAAAGACTGGACTGCAAGAATACAAGCAGCAAAAATTAATAATGGAAAAATGTACAGCAAGAGAGGTAAAAAAGCTACAATGGAACTCACCTACTTTTAAAAGAAAAACAAACAAAATAATTAAATCTAAGCTAAAATAATTTTGGAAAATGCAAAGGGCAAGAAAAAACAAGAATGAGCAGAAAAACAATATCGGTAAACAACAAAACAAACAAAAACATCAAAATGTCTTTTTCCCAAACAGTATATATTTATACATATACTTAGACATATAAGTAGACATTACAAATTAAATGTGATGACAATTTCCTTTTAAAAACTTAATGTATTTTTCAATTCCATGTTTGCATATCAACACATATCTGATGAATATTTATGTCGTACACTGGGGAAAAAAAAGGTCAGTTTTCTGAACATGGAAACAGGGAAATCACTTTCACAGCAAATTAATATTTTAATTGGATGGGTATGTATTTGCCCAAAACATATTGCCATAAATAAAACAGCAATATATGGAATAATAACAACACATTTAAGAAACTTTGTAGTTCATGCCTAGTAACTTCATAGTTTTGTTTTGAATAAAATGTTTTTTTTTTCCTGATTTAATTTCCTTTAACAACTGTATGGCCCTGACATGTGATATGTAATACATATTTTAAAAAAAGCTGTGCAACATTTTGAGCAAGTGTAAGGTATGTGTACTCACATTTGCCACCAAACTCTCTTCCATTTTGCTCCCTCCTGTGGGAACACTGTCAGCCAGTGAGGAGGAGGGTGTGGTGTAGTCAGTGACAGACTCCTGAGCGAGAAAGACAAATTCAGTGAACTCACGTTATATATAAGTTTGTGAAGATTTAATTTAATTGGTGGGTTCGCTGTTAAATTTTTATCTTGAATTAGTAAAATAATCAATTTGATACATGCAATCATTCAAAGATAAGCCCTTGCATGGTTATGTGAGAGCGTTATACCTTCGAGTTACTGTTGTACTCTGCTGAGGGGACTGTGATCATGCCCTCAATGTCTCCTCCCAGCTCTGGCACTGTGGTGTCACTGGTGGGAGGACTGGAGTCTGTGGCTCTGCTGACGCCACCTCCAGGGACTCCTCCCTCCATCCCTTCGGCTTCTCCTCCACGTGCATCTTTAGCCTTGCGGTTCTTTAGAGAGCGCTCCTTACCGATGGGACCTGGCTTGTACTCCTTGGTTTCCACTGGTTCCATTTCAGGAAGCTGGAGTGGAGGGAAGATCACACACTTACATTAGCTTGGGGTTTTATAAGACTTAACAAGAATCCACGTTTTAAGCTGTTGAACAACAACACTGAGTTACCTTCTGTGTTTTGATTGGGCCAGCTCGAGGTTGTTTCTGTCTCTGTTCTTTGGGAGCAGGTAGTTTGTTTTCAGAGCCAGTTTCTAGCAATGCTGGAACTCCATCACTGTCAGTGCTGCCTGCAGACGACGGTGCTCCAAACTGAATACTGTCTATTGCCAATTCGACACTGCCCTCTGATCCAGGCTTCACACCCTTAAACAAAAACATGTTTTTCATGTTTATCATGTCAAAAGCATCAAAAGGCTCACACACCCTACAAAAAACACCACCAAAAGATGAGATCGGCAAATTCCAAATACCTCAGAGGAAACGGTGCCAGTAAAGGAGGTAAGAGGTTTGTTCCAGGCACTCACAGAAGGTGGCTGGGGAGGGCTGATTGGACCAACTGGAACACAGAGATAATATGTTTTACAAGAGCTTGTTGATAAAGTCCCTTTGCCATCTCAAAAATCAGGAGCCATTTTTAACAAGTACTGACAGATCAACTCACGCTTCTTGACATCCGGAAGGACAGTTGAGCCTGCTACCTTGTTCTCCCAAAGTTCAGTACCCAGAGTGCTGTGCGGTTGTGTTGGTGCGGGGGGTAGGCTCTTTGAGGTAAAGTCCACAGTGGCAGGGGGGATGGAGGGCAGAGGAGCCACCGTTCCTTCCAGAGTCTGAGGGGATGCAGCAGGCTGGGAGGGAGTAAGGTGGGGATGCTGGGGAGCAGAAATGGGGGGCTGCTGCTGGGGGGCCTGGGGTGTGGAAGCTACAGGAGGCTGTGAGGCCTGTTGCTGCTGCTGTTGTTGTTGTTGTTGTTGTTGCTGCTGTTGTTGCTGCTGCTGCTGTTGTTGTTGTTGCTGTTGTTGTTGTTGTTGTTGTGATGACTGCTTTTTAGCAAACCTCGGTGGCAGCTTTCCTCCACCTCCTCTGCCCTTCTCACCAGAACCTTTTTTATTCCAGTTCTGTAGAGTATTAGAAGGATTACTACAGTGTACTATATCAAAGAGGTATAGCTCATTATCAAGTAATCCATTGCTGTTTCAATTAAAGTGTTTTAAACTACAAAGTCACTTACCTGAGTAGTCTGCTCTTCCTTTTTCCTTTTTTCCTCATCCTGTAAACGTTTTTGTTGCTTACGGGAGACGACCTCCGTGAAGCCATCATCATTGGTGCTGGACTGTGGATCCTCTGTGGTGGTGACCTCTGGGTGATCATCAATGATCACAACACCTACAGTGACGGGGCAAAAAGGAATCCAGACATTTACAGTAAGTTTTCAGATGACAAACAGCTGGGACGGAGTAGCTTAGTATCAGAGTAGGAATGTGTTTATTTACTGGCATAATTGTTCAGGTCAAACTGAGAAAGGGCATTCTCCTTGGGCTTCTTGGCGGCTTGTTTAGCCTCATCTTTGCGACGAGCAGACTGCTCTTTTGCAGACCTCTGGGCTGCTCCTCCAGCTGTTGGTGCTGTTGCCTCGGAGTTCTGCTGGGCTGCAGGGCTGTTCGATTCAGAGACATATGTTGGAGACGAAAAGAAAAATTTAGTTAGTGAGAACAACAATGTGGTAGTGAAAACCTGAGACGATAAGAATTTAAAAAAAAAAAAATCAAATATATAGAGAAAAATCTCTCATTTGCATGCAAAAACATGCCTCTATTGTTTAATTTATTACCACCCTCTCACTGAAGTAGAGGATGACAACACAAACAGCAAGTGTGTTGATGCACTAGATGCAGGGAGAACATGTTTTCACTCTAATTTTCATCAGAAATACCATAACCAAGGTACAGCAAGAATCTAAAAATACCACCACAAAGATGCTATATTTAGTTATCTTTTAACCAAAAACACTTTCATGGCTAATTACAGCTAACATGAGGACAGCCAGCTATCCCAAGTGGAGAAGCCTAAGCTTTGAACGGGCAGTGTGCTGAAGTATGTACAAGTGTTATGGAGCACAGGGGTTCTCAACCTTTTGTAACTTAAGGCCCACTTCCAATTATTAAAAAAAAAAGAGAGAGAGAGAAAAAAAGGGGACTACTTTCCCAAATAAATGAGAAAAAACAAAACAATGTATGCCAAAAAAGGAGAGTTGTTTCCCACATCATATCATTAAAAAAAAAAACTGTTGTATCACTAAATCCAAGTTAAGGTTAGTTAGTTCTATGACTCAAAGTGGTGTCCAAGGGGCAAAAAGAGGAATTATTTCACTGTAATTACATCCATAACCAAATGACCTATACCTTCTGTAACAAAACATCTAATAGCAAAAATCTAATCAAATGGGGGTCTGTGGTCTAATTTGTATGCGGTTAAGGGGTCTTTAATGAGAAAAAGTTTGAGAACCTCCAAGCTAGCCAATAGTAGCAAAACACGTTTGTCTCTACGACTCTCTGACCCACTGGTCAAGAGCGGCTGGTGTAGTGCAACTATTAATTAGAAAAATACAACACAAAAGGTTTATTGTGCGTGAATAAACCTGCGGTGTTATTCTACTGCACACTGTTCATTGAGTCAACTTCATTGTTCAAGTGTTAATATAAGCAGACAAAATAAATGCTCAACAACAGACAAAAGCCTGATTGTTCAAACTCACCCTTTGCGGCCGGCTTTGGCCCCTCCCCTTCTCTCCCCCTTGCCCCCTGTGTAACTGCGGCCTGGTTTGGCTCCGCTGTTGCCTCTACGATTCTGTCTCTCTGTGGGCCTCTGACTTGAGAAACTCCTTTTGGCTGCAGGAGCCCCTTCACGTTTTGGTGTCACCCCTCCATCAGGAGGGCTTTTACTGGGGGTCAAGGAGCCTTGGGGGGGTGCAGGTGCCGGGGCAGACGAGGCAGCTGCTTCATTAGCAGCCTCTAGTGCTCCTTTCCTTTCCTCTCGCTCTCTCCTCTCATTGAAGTCACTGCTTTCAGAGGCAGTTTCCCATTCCTCGTTGGCTTGATCTGAAGAGTTCTGGTTGGACAGGTCAGGGGACTTGGTGCCGACTGCAGCGATGGTGGGGCTGCTAGTCTCAGGCAAAGGTGCTTCTACAGCAGAGGGCAGATCGGGAGCAGGCATAGTGGCTGCCACTTCCACAGGCACAGTTATTGGGGTTCCTGGAGCTCTGGACAGGGTTGGAGACAGCGAGATTGAAGCAGGGGCAGAGCTAGGGACAGCAGCAGCAGGCACTGGAAGAAGAGGGACAGGAGGACTTGGGGCTGTCTCTCCACTAGCTAAAACTGCAGCCTCCCGCTCTTTCAAGCGCCTGAAGCGGGGCGGTTTATCTTGCCTGGGGGGCCGTGCTGGTCTGGAACGACGAGGCCTTTCTCTACTACTCTGAGGAGCCCCGTCCCCAAATTTCTTGCCATCAGACTTAGGGGGCCGTCGGTCATTGGGAGGATTGTCATATCTTGGCGTGGACTCTGCGTCCTCAGGCCTGAATGTCTCCATGGGTTTAGAGGGCCACTGTGAGGACTCTCGAGTTGCTGGCCGTCTAAGAGGGACTGAGCGAGGACCTCCACGTTCCCTTGCTCCACCTCGTCTGCTGTATAGTCCTCCTCTTCCTCGTCGGGAAGGCTCTCCTTTCGGAAGGAATCCTGGCTTGGGCCTGCTGTCATCGTCCCCTCTTGATCCAACCTTGTCGCCCATGTGAGGAGGTCCAAAGCCCGGCTTGTGGGGCCCAGATCGGCCCTCCCCTGGGAGCTCTCGTCTCAGTGGACGGCTAGGTTTGGTGCTAGGCTCACGGTCAGAAGGTCCAGTGTCGCTGGCAGACTCCCTCCCACCTTCACTTTCAGAATCGGTGTCCGACCCGCGGCGCCGTCTACGTTTTGGTATAACTTCAAAGTCTGAGCTCTCACTGCGTGTCTCACTTTCCTCCCTGTTGCGGAAGGCAGCAGCACCACCAGCTGAAGGTAAATCAGAGCGTGATCGGGGTTCTCGGTAAGGGTACTCTGCACGGCTTCGTCCACGACTCCCCCTTCCTCGGCCACTGTAAGTCCCGCGGTAGCTGCGTCCCCTGGAATAATACTCCCCTCGGCCACGTCCTTTGAAATTAGAGTCAGCTGGCCAATCTCTCTCTCGGTCCTTGTCCATTTCCTTCTCCCTTTCACGTTCCCTCTCCCTTTCCTCTCGTCTGTAGGCACGTGGAGGAAGATTGGACTCTTTTCTGGAGGGCAGTTTGGGTTCTGGATGTTTGTCATTGCTGGGCGGTTTATCTGCTTTGTCCTCCTGAGAGGAAGAGGTGGGAGCCCCAGATGAAGGCTGGGAGTCCCTGGCTCTCTGATGGCTGGTCGGCGTCTCCTCAGCCTGAGCAGCTTCTCGCTTCCCCTCACCCTGAGGTCTGGAGCCCTCTGACACAGCAGCAGCTGCAGAGGGAGCTTTGGATGACTGATCCTTCTTGGACCGGTCTCCTCTTTCCCCTCTCTCGTGACGCTTTTCTCTCTCTTCCCTTTGCTCCCTCTCTTCTTTCATGTCCCTTAGGACGGGCTTCTTTATTGGCCCAGACCTGCGGACAGGTCTCTCGCCTCCTGGTCCTTCTCTGCGTCCGGCCCCTGATCTCCCACCCCAGCGCAGGTCAGCTTTCTGCTTGCTTGGGGCTGGCAGGGGCAGCTTCTCTTGTTTGTGTAATCCATCAGCAGGAGGTGTAGCCCTGTTGCTGGTCACTGCAGCCTGGGGGTAGAGTTCACTTTGGGGCTTATCATCAGCCCGGTCTCCTGTGTCCTGCAGCTCTAGTGATTTTGTTCCTAGAGGTAAACCATCAAACCTGGGCTCATCCAGCTTGAGGGAGTGGCTGGAGCCCTGGGAGACACTCCTCTGGAGCATAGCTTGACCAAGAGCTTCCACTTCTTCCCCACTGGGTAGGCCTGGCTCCTCAGGATCAAAGGCCGGGCCTACAGGGACCCTATCTAGGGGGCCTGATGCATCCTCTGAACCCTGGGTAAATGGTGACAGTGACTCTGTAGGATCCTGGAAGAAGTTACTTTTATGTGAGTCCAATGAACTGTGGTCCTGGGGATATATAGCTGGGAGACCCCTGTCCAGATCCAAACCAGAGTCCATCCTGTGGAGAAACAAAAAATTGTTACTGTATCATGTGTAGAAAATAAAAAGCTTTTCTCATGATGTCATTTATCTTTTTGTACCTCGGCTCCTTGTTATCATCTCGTCCTTTTGGAGGAGTTACAGATGGCAAAGGCTCTGACTGTGGGTATGGGTCTGATCCCCATACCATCCGTGAATCTGAGGGCAGGCCATGGTCACGAATTGGTCGGGTCAAGTGGTCAAATGAGTCCGAGCTGGAGCTGGAGTTGTCTCCAGGCTCTCTTCGCACAATCTGCTTGGGAGGCATCCTCCCTGGAGAGGAAAGAACAGGGCTAATTTACAAAAGTTGTCTGTCAGCTTGTCAACACATAGAACACAAAGATAGTCATTCATTCTCCATTTCCATTCCTCAGAACTCCCTACCAGGATGAATGTTTGTTGGCATGTCCATGGGAGGACGTCCTGACATCATGCGGGGGTCCATGTAGGACTGCATCATGAGCCAGCGGGGGTCGAACCCCATTGAGGCCAGGTGCTGGTGGTGGGGGCCCATGGGCTGATACATGGAGCGGTGTTGCTGCTGTTGCTGTTGGTTTGCTGGAACTCCGCCACCACCTGATGGAGACACAGAGCCCCCGCTCTGCTGTTGCTGTTGATGCCACTGTTGCTGCTTCATCTGCTCCTACAAGACCAACAAGGAATAGTGATCAAGAAAACGCAACATCAATAAAGCTAATCAGTTTTTGATCATTTAATAAGTATATGTTACATTAGGGATGCACAATTAACGAGAAAAAAAAAATCACTCTCCATTAACACATCTATGCGATCTCATTTCTGAATGATGATTCACTCGCTTCTATTTTTCTATTCATACATATCACCCTGTATTTTGTTGACTTATTTACTTCCCCTACTATAGTGCCCCAACGAAAGAAGCACAACATTTTATTGATGTTATTCAACTGATTTAAGTTCAGTCATTTCAGTTTAACTCAAGAGTAAGAGCCTTCACAGTTTTTTCTTGTTGCTCGGTCTCATTTCTCTCCCGCTCTCCTGCTGATTTCTTCACCAATGACAGAGTGGTGTGGGGAGAAAGGAGGAGAGAGCAGCATGACAGAGATGGGTGACATTAGCAGAGTTAATGACCTTTTGTAACATTACTGCAAGTGCAATAAAATTTTCCAAACAAGAGCAACTTATTAATGTAATCCACCTCCAACAAGCATGTTTTGTGGTTCAATTCGTGTTTTAGCAAGAATAGTGCAGCCCTATACTACAGCATTAGTGGCTGTCTTTGTAGTACTGATGGGTCAGTATCATAATTTCTGCCTGTCTGACAACACAAGACTATCAAAATTGCTACCTATGATCAGCACTTCCTCCAATCCAGTCCACCTCTTTTGCAAATTCCCACTCTTCGACATCACTTCCCAGGACATTTTCAGAGATGATTTATCTCATATGACAAATATGGATCACCCCATACTCATATGTTCCTCTCTATGAAAATCTGATTTAGAAGATGAAGATAACTCATCTATGAAATCATCTTTTATGTGCTTAGGCCAATGACAAAATGATCATAAATTCACTCATTGTTAAACTTGCACCATCTTCCTGACATTCTGTCACTCACTCCTGTAACAAGAGGACAAGTGTTATGTAAACTTCTATATATAACCAAAACCTTTAGATGCTTTAATGTAATTACTTTTACCACTATCTCCTCTTATTCCACTCAAGAAGCCAGATGTAGGCACCCTTACCTGCTGTCTGAGGAAACGAGGTGGCAAAGACTTTTGAAACTGTTTGGAATAGCCTGAGGTCAGAGAAGGACGCATAGCAGCTGCTGCTTCTCCTTCCAGCTGTGGTGGTGCCACAGGGACTTCCTCACCGCTGGGGGTGTCAATGTGAGGCAGAGACAGGTGGGGCTCATCCACTGCAGGAGAACAAAACCAACAGGATTGGCATCAATGATACAATACAATGATCACATATATACACAACTATGAAAAAAGGCTCAGAGATGGCTCACCTCTGTTGTCCTCTATGTTGAAATAGTCTCGTATAGGCACTGTTGTCCTGTCTGCCTGGTTCTCCTCCATCAGGGGGCCGACCTCCACCAAGGAGCTCTCTGCCTCGCTCTGAGGCTCTGGAGCTATGGTCACAGGTCTCTGAACAGGGGAGCTGGGCTGACGAGGCATGTGAACCTCCTCCTCTACATTTGGTTCTACTCTTTCTCGCTCTCGCTCCATCCTCTCCCCATCTCGCTCCACCCTCTCAGATAGAGGCGCTTGCATGATTGGGGGCTGTGATTGTGAAGCTGGGACTGAAGGTGCAGGACTGGATACAGGAGTAGGAGCTGATGCGGAGGGTTCCTCATGAGCTACTCCTGCATCATCATTGGTAGTCTGAGCAGGGGCAGATTTGTTCTCAGTTGCCTGGCGGTGTTTTTCATTGAGACGTTTCAGTTTTTCAGCACAAGCAGCAAGTCGCTGTTCTTCCATCCGCCGTTCCTCTTCCTCTCTCCTCCTTCTTGCTCGTTCTACAGCTTCAGAAACTTCTGCAGGCTTCTTGCGCTTCTGTCTCCAAGCCTCAGAGTCCTCCTCGGCACCAGGTGCCACTGCAGCCTGTGGTTTGCTCCCACGTGGAACTCCACCAACAGAACGACTTCCAGCCTGAAGAGGAGAGAAATTAGTACAGATGTAGACTTATCACCTTGCTGTTGAAATAAACAGTGCACACATGATGGGAGGCTTATGTAGTGCAAATTCAGCTTTACCTGGTAGTCCTGTTGAGCAGCTGATTTATTATACTGCCCCATACTACCAGGTGATGGTGCTCTAGGATCTCCTGAGTCAGCCCATGATGTTTTACTGCCCCCACGGTCCTCCGACCCCTCCTTCCAGCCCTCCTGACCGTCTGATGGCCGAGCTCTTATACGCTCCACTTTACCCATCCACTCCCTGAAAAATAACGTCAACAGAGTTAAGAAAGAAGAAAACACATCATAGGATATTCCAACGAACAATTGCCTCAGTAAGCTAGCTCTTACTTCAACATCAGGCTGCTCATCAAAGCCTCATTACAAATGTTATCACTGGACACAATCTGGCTTTAATACATTTTATCATGAATTTATTACTGTGAGATGTTAAATAATTTATTACACAGCGCATTCTATCTATAATACATAGATTACAATTATATTTTCCTTGTTCTTTGAGTCAGTATCACAATACGATGCAATTATTCTGTAACATCAGGACTAAACATGTCAAATTCATTGAGTATTTGAACCAAATCATTCACTGTGTTTTTCATGTTTAGTCTATTCACTACAAAATACATATTTCTCTATACTGCTGTCAGCTATATTTCATGCCATAGGGATGTGGATGTTGTCTGAAGTTTTCATACCAAGCAGACAGCCACACCTCTCCATTCATTTGGGTACAGAATGAAAATCAACTTGAAAAAGACTTTAATTTGCTTGAGCTTTATTTTGCCAAAGGTTTCATTACATGCTAAAGCACTTGCAAGTAAAAACTATTTTTTAAAAAGTCTGCACTGGATTTCCATGTCATAATTTGACAGAACTAACTGTGATGACTCCTAATCTCAGTCTCCAAAAGTTGATTTTCAGACACTAGTGACTTTAATTAAAAGAAAAGGCTTTCTACAAGGTAGGTAAACATCTATAAATGTAAGACATACTTTGTAAAATTAATGTCAGTAATGTACATTCAATATATTTTGGGAATATACTTAAAAGTACAATGCAAGTTAAAATCTAAATACTCACCAGTTTTCTCTTTTGTCTTTAGCAGCTTGGTTCTCCTCATCATCGCTGAAGTTTAGTTTCTCAGTGTAGTCCACCTCCATCTGAGCTCCTAGATTGTAAAAAGGGACAAGATTGACAGATGGTAGAATTACTGTTAAAATACCTTTCTCATATGATTAGTAAAATACTAAAGTTCATAGATAAAGAGTTGCTACTAACCTGCCCAGCCCTCATCTGCATCAGTGTCCAAGTTGTCAAGCTCTTTCAGCTCTGTCGCACTGACGATAGAGGGTCTGTCTGGGTCCTGTAGCCAGGATTGAGGAGGAGGCTGCTGGGGTCGTCCTGAACGAGGACCCCTGAACACCCACCAGAGAAAAAAGGGAGAGGAAAGTTAATTACAAGACCTTGTCTAGAACATCAACATTTTATCTACTGCACTTTATACAAAAGGCAGTTTGATATGTAGGCAGTAAGACAAACATTATTTTTATACCGATAGGCAGAATGTGCTTCTCTGTGATCTTACATCTTATGCATGTTGCTAAGGAAACGTTTATCTCTTATAATCAATAGCAGGTTTCTATACAGAGCCATTAACTGTAGAGTTTAATTAGGGAATTGAGTATAATCAGAAATGTATCTTATTTTGCTTCAACCCATACATCTAGGGTTTGGCTATGAATATGTGAACTCACTTTGCTCCATCTTGTGGTACGGGGTATCTGAAGTTTCCCTGCCCTGGGCCAAAGGACATCTGAGGATAGGCGTGGAACATCTAAAGCACAAACAAACACAGCAATCATCACACAGGGTCAAGAAGAGATCAAGACTACAGTTAGATACTGTAATTCTAATACGCTAATGTTGTCTATCAGACTTTAAAACTGTGATTTACATAGGGTGGCATCATGCTCCTGAAAGCAGGGTCGAAGTGAGTTGGCACCCCAGCAGGTGGCTGCTGCCCCCCATTGAGTTTAGGCTGAGAAGAGCCAGAGGGGGGCAACCTGTCTCTGCCATCCCTTTTCTCCCTCTGACCATCAGTGGTTACGTTTCGCCCAGGCTCATCAGCTTCCCCTGGTGGTGTAGAGGTACCAAGGCCCGTGCTACCCTCCTCTGGAGCCCTGTTGTCCATCTCAGGGGGGCTGGGTGCAGTGTTCAAATTCCTGCCTCCACCCTCACGCCAACTGCCAACATCTAACACATAAGAAAGACGAGAAATAGTTATTGTTTGGCTTGACATACAGTCAGGAAGCATGCGGTTCTTGTACACCAAACAATCAGAAAGCAATTTGTGAACACTGAATGATGATGATGTGTTTAAGTGTGGCCATACTTTGAGGTCTGAGGCTGGGGCCTGGTCCATAAGGCTCCTCCTCTGGACCGTCCCCTTTCTCCGCCTCACCAGCCGCCTGCAAGCTGGGAAACTCCTGGTGAAACTGGCTGCTCACACGAGGAGCTCCTGTAACATACAAGCATGTTATTATGAACGCACCAAAAAAAAAAAAAAGACGAAGAAGAAGAAAGAAATCATAAGACTGACAATACAGTGACTTACAGAGAAGTATTGAGTGATCTAATCCTTTGTTGGTGTACAGCACATGTTCCAACCCAATATCACATTTAGCTGAGATCAAATGATCTGAATTCCATGCACTGTAATGGCTGAATGCCATAGGACCAGGGGCCTACAAAATTTGTAAGCAAGTGTAGAATATATTTACCGTCTAGCTGGGTCTGCTTGCTGTTAGCCCAGGAGCGGCTGCCCCCAATAGAAAGCTCTTGTGACTGGAGAACTGCTGGTTTGTTCTGGGGTGGGGGTGTCTCCTGTTGCCTGTAGCACATAAATCAGGACCAAGTTTCCACAAAGCTCAATTTAAAAACATGGATGACAGACTTCTCCTCCTCGTAACTTAGACATTATCAGCTAGTATGTTGTGCTTCACATACATCTTCATTTAGAGAAGACCTAGAGCAAAAGGGGTTGCTTAGTATCAGTTTGTGTATGCACTTAATGTTCATACACACATTTGCATAAGTTATTGAATTTACCTCTCTTCCCCTGTCTCAGTTCGAGATGCCCAGCCACTACCGTCTTTGGGGACAATGTTGACGTTGGGGTCGTTTCCCTTGTTCTCTGCCTTCAGGCTGGGCAGGTTGGCCGGAGGAGGCATGCGCCGGCTGACCGCAACTTTGCCCAAACTCTGGAGCCCATGTCTGGCAGCCACTGGGATGAAGAAACATTGCAGGAAGAAAGAAAGCAAGACCAGGATTATTTTGAAGGACAGAGTGTAAAATTGATCATCTGAACACAATTAAGTCAAAGCAAGCTGTTCACATCTAGGGAAAACACCATCTATTCATTAGATAATGCATGCAACAGTATGCAAGACTAATAATAGTGGGGGCTTACCTGCAGTTTTTTGGGTTTCCAGAGATTTGCCCTTATAGGTATTGAAGAGGCTAAGGGTTGCATACTTTGTTTTGCCATCCTTTGCCTTGGTGCTCTGCCCTGACTTCTCGGACATTTCGCTGGAAACTCATTGAGTCTGGTCCTTTGGCCTTGCCCCCAGAACCAGCCTCCTGCAGATGAAGGGTAATAGAAAAATGAGAATGCCATAAGGTTAGGCTAGAGGCCCTGAACTTACAAATTACAATCTTTGCCAACAGCTATTGACTCTGGTGTTAAGAGCTTTTATATCTTTATATTCATCAGCTGAATATGAATTCATTTGACTGAAAGGAGATATACTGAATTTAACAATGATGTTGACAAAAAAATGCATTTAAATGGACCAGTGTGTGGGATTTAGGGGCATCTAGCAGAGATGTTGTAGACTGCAACCAACTATATATTGCTCACCTCACACTTGCCTCGTCAAGTGTGTAACAGAAACCATTATGGTCATGAAAACTGCGAAAAAAGTGCAAGGCTGTATGTAGAGCCAGTATTTGGTTTGTCCAATCTGGGCTACAGTAGAAACATGCCTCCTCAACATAGCAGCCTCCATGGAAGAGGACCTGCACCCTCTGTAGATATAAATGGTTCATTCAAAGGTACTGTATTCTGTTCCTGCCATATTCTGCCAATAGATCCCCCACACTGGTGCATTTATTGTAAAGTGAACGTCTGGCCAATACACAATCTGCTTAACAAGGTCAGCCCTAAATTTCAGCTGTGCTCAATTTCTTATTTGAGGAGAATAATAAGACCTAAGTCACAGGATTTTTTTTGTTGCAAACCAACAGGATGTAGGTAGCTACCAAGTTTTCCTTTTTTGATAGATTTGTATCATCTCTGTAAAGTCCACAACTTTTCTGACCTTTGTTTGCTCCAGGTAAACCAGCTGTCAAAAATGAGCTTGAGAGTGTGAGCAAATTGCAAAGCGTTCTGCAGCCAGCTGTTTTAAATAATGATATGCCACATGTGTTAGAGAACTGCACAAGAGGAGGATGTCTAGGTTTGGACCGGGAGCCTGGGCAATGAGTGCTATCTGATATGTCTACCAGTGACAAAAATGTAGTGGGGGCACTGAAGCCAAACAGAGCACAACTGAGGATACTTGGAGGGGTAGCAAGAAAAAATGTGAATTGGAGTGAGTAGTACCATGGACAGAGAGACAGCATGTTTGGGGCTGCAGTGTCTTTCCTGTGTCACACAGAGGTCATTTATTATTAACGGAGCAGTGGTGGAACAGTGTCTGTGAGTGTGTGGTTAGGTGTGTGTGAGTTGGTGTGTGTTAGGGGAGCTGACAGCTCTGATGAGCTCAGTGTCTATCTGAAACTTGGCCTTGGAATACTTTGCAAAGGAACATCTACTTAAAGGAAAAGTCCCTTCATTTGAAAACAACTGGTACTAAATTTGTAAAACAATGTCAAATGCAAGGATAGCCCAAACCATAGCAATAAAAAACAGATTTTTAGTCCTTAATTAGAGAGGTTATATTAACTGCAGTGATGCTAACCGCCTTGTACTTGGCAAATATTTGTTTGTACTGTTCAGGTTATGTTCTGTGGGTCTATGAGTCTTCTTTGATGAGGAAAAGACATTCTTAAAATGCAGCCTTTCCTTATTTTAATCATTGAACTATGATAAAATACAGCATTAAATTGTCATTTTGTGCCTTTCAGATTATCACTGCTGCATTTAAGTTATGATGATGCTTATGATGGTAAACAGAAAATAAAATGTACAACAATTACGTATGAAAGGGCATCAGTATCAAAAAAATACCCAGCTCTTCATGCACAATTTAATCAAGGTCTGGATCCATGCTGTCCATCCACCTCAGCTGTTTAGTATGTTATTGGTGTCAGTGTGGAAAAAATGGTGTTAAGAGTATCTTGTGCATCAAATTGTTTCTGTGACTCTGCTGCAGGTGTCCCCAGTATCCCTTAAAAGTACACAGAGCACAGTGCTGTAGCTTATGGGCACCTCTTAAAATGAACAACAATGCAATGAGACAGTGCAGGCTATACAACGCTCTCAACGCATATTTGCACCTACATTTTTCTAATTCTGGCTGTGGTTGTTAATCACTGAAAGTTGAGGAATGGTGACACTTTGATGCATTACTATGATTGAGGCTTTGGGCCTAAGTGTCTGCAGATATATTCTCCAGCTGTCCGAATATGGCTCTTCCAGAAACAACACCAGACACTGAAGCTTGGCACGCAAGAGATTATCAAACTTTAAGAGGTGACACCATATTAATGTTTTCATCCATCTTGTAAGAGTCTTTTAGGCTAACACACCTGAAAACACAGCACAATCAATCCTCATTTCTCTAAGTCTTGTCACAAATTTGCACACTTCAAAGTCCCTTGAACACATGCTTGTTGATTTGTGTGTAATGTGTACAGCAGAAGGATAAAAACACACAAATGATCTGGATGAAGGCTGAGTGTGGCTTCTAAAATTGGCAAAGCAGACTGCTCACAGATCAGCGGACACAATTTATGAAAAATTGACAAGTCAAACTGTTTCATTTATCATCATTATCAATCACTGTTTCTAGTACAATTTGGTCATGTGCAGCCGTGATGCTTGACAGGAGGTGGGGAGGCAAAACGATTTGAATGTAGCAGGAACACTTCATCATTTTTAAGTACTCTGTAAATTGCATCACTGCAGCTGCTCTAGCAAAGTAGTATAGTGTAGAGCTTAACTGTCTCTAGGCTGTTGAGGGTGTTTGTCTGGGACTCCACACACCACAGAACAACACACATCGATTATATCAAACATGCCTAAATCAGAGAGGTTCAAGAGTCCCTAGGGGTTGAGGTGTCTTGACAGAACCTTTACAAACCCCAACACCAGGAAAAACGGGATTATTATATTACTACTATTATTATTTCTCAGGGAGAAGCCCCTCTGAGAATTGCCCACAATTATCTTCTTGTGAAAGGTCAGCTGAAGGAGCATAGGGCAGAGAATGGGTGGAGGGACTGGGTCAAGTGTGTACAAAATAGAATATGGACAAATTCTGACATCAGAACGATATGAGATGTATGCGGATGTATTTGAAATAAGTGAACAAACAGGAAGACGGGACGCTGATAAGAGACCAGCCAGTCCAAGTGACAACAGTCCTACTTTCTCTCTGCACTGACCACATACTAATTATGTTACCTGTTCAATGCCAATAAGACCACAGACCACAAACTGTGGGAGCTGAAGTCACGTTGCAACGAGCCCAACACACAGAAGGGGCTGAACAAGTTCTAGTGTGATCGTATCCCTTTCAGAAACTTTGTAATGCAGCCTTGCATGGCATGGTCTTTTTTTGAGACTTCAAAAAATAATCTATAATGATAAATCCAACATTGAATGTCTTCTGTAATTATTCATCCATATCTGCGATATATATCCAGTTGCTTGCATGTTGTTAACCATCCACCAGCAATCCCATGATGCTTTGGGTTAAGTCTTTTGATCAATAAGAGGATGTGCTTCTGACTTGTCAACCAATTGGCAACTGTACTTCTGACTGGACATGTGTGTCACAGCCCTGATC
The DNA here is from genome assembly GCF_056507025.1 of Lutjanus erythropterus. NCBI lineage: Eukaryota > Metazoa > Chordata > Actinopteri > Lutjaniformes > Lutjanidae > Lutjanus > Lutjanus erythropterus. Next base: position 11,278,300 of record NC_139323.1, on the reverse strand, counting down.
TCAAACACATTATGCAATGGAAAAACATGATATTGACCTTCCGAGAAAAAAAAATGCCATGATGACAGTAGAGCTCTACCAAGCAGTAGGTGTCGTGTGACCACGGTTTTGCAGTATTGCAGTTATTGTCACATCTCTAAACTCAAAATACCAACATTTTGGGGTTTCTGCTTGACAAGAACTAGTTATACATGTGCATGTGGAAAATTGTTCCTCACAGATTTTGTTTTACAGCTGGCATTTCCATCCACCAAACTACATGGCTAGCACAATTATTTTCCTGTCTTGATAATACTTGGCAATAAGGAATCATGTGTCCTGCTTTATAGTTCACAATTATTTCTCATTTTAATGGTGGAATGACTGTTGCTTTTTCACATACACTTAGAGGGTCCAGTAGCATTAGTAGAAATAAAAGCCTTGGAGCTGCTATTGGAGGTCTTAATGAAAAAGGAACACAAAAAGGTCATGCCCACCAGCACATTATGTCTTTCTTTGTAGATTTACTTCCAGGTTGAACGTGCAAGCTGGCTCAGATGACTTACCTGTACAGTACTCATGCACTCCATTTTTGTTTACAGCGGGTCATGGGACTGACCTGTCTAATGCAACACTGAAGTCACAGAATGAGAAGTCATGTAGATGACCTAAATGATGGGTGCTGAAAGAACAAGCTTGTATTTCATTCTCCCCATTGGTTTGTATTGTAATGTCGCTAGTGAAGAACTCTGGTCCAAAATATTTACAATAACAATGGTGAATAAAATATTTTAATCATCCTTAACACTAATGGCAGAATTTACAACAAAACGAAGGCTGTAATTTTTCATCATTGGCTGTGTGTATGGTGTGGACATAAATATCAAAATACTGAACTACATGTCCTGATCCATAAATAGAAAATGTAATGTTATGTGCACTACTGGAACTGACACATTCAGCTCCTGCCTGCTAATGGTCACTTTGACCAGGGTCATTGCAAAGGGCTTCTTCTACCACTGCTTATCAGTTTTGGCTCAATGAACAAAATGCATGGGAAAAGATGAGGATTGGAAACCACTTAAGATTATTGTGGTTCTCCAGTGCACGCCAGGCCATCAATACCACTGAGATGGTCTCCCTTGGGACTTGCTGGTAATTTCATCAAGCACACAAGAAACTGGAGGGTGGGTGGCTAAGTTTTATTCATGCGACACTCAAGTGCTTAGATGTGAAGCACAAATTCAAATTTGTTACTGAAAATGCCAGTTTGAAATATATACATGGGAACACTTTGGAGGATTAACCAATGTGGTGTATAAAATGCGAAGTCTGATATTCATCTGCATTAAGTCAGTTTATTGTAAAGAGAATCACAATAAAGACCTTATTAGCTCTATCTTTTCTTTAAATCACTGCTTGAGCCTTCCAAAAGCATACTTCCATCTTCAGCAATAGATCTCTGGTCTGTCCATATCATTGACTGGTCAATCAATAAGCACCAATCCAATTAATAAATGTCTCAGTGGCCTCCTTAAAAGTAGCCAGATGCAGACCCTTTCCTAATCGTGGATGTATAGAAATAATACCATGGTGCTTATTAATAATAAAGGTGGTTTCCACATATATAAATAGAGTCTATGAGTCTATCACACCCAACCCTGCCAAACTCCTAAATGCATACACACACACTGAAAATGTGCTCTTTATGACCACATTTGTTGGATCTGCAAGGAGAGATTTTTTTTCAGCCAATACCCAGTTATTACATGCTTCACATAGCTGATACTGATAAGATAACCTTTAATTTCATTTTGTTGATTGTACAGACGTTGATATAACTTTATGCACACCTGAGGATAAGACAGGCTAAGATGTAGTGTGAAAAGCCAGATGATTTAATATTTCATAGCTATGAGCAAACCAAATCTAAATGACCTCACTATAACAACAAATAATTACAAAAACAAGAGTTCTGACTCTTCATATGTTAATATAGTTTTTTTCTCACCAAGTACATCAAAACATGCACTAATATGCTTCAGCTTTTCACAAGCATTTTTGTCCAGAGGTTCTAATTAAATGCTAAGACAATCAATCAAATCAGATATTACTATAGCCAATATTTACCAGCCAACAGACGTGAATACAGATATAGACCAATATAGGTGTGATAGGCCAGTATCAACCAATTATTTATGCACTCTGATATTTATTGTGCATCCCCTGTCTGAATGGCCTCCTTAAAACTAGTAAGATACAGACCCTTTTCTATACATGAATGGATAGAAACAATACCATATTGCCCACTAATAATCCCTCAGGTGGTTCTACACCTTCAAATACAGTTTTTGAATCACTTGTCTTTCACACCCAACCCTGCCAAACTCCTAAATGCGCACACTCACACAAGAAAAATGTGCTCCTTTATGACCAAATTTGTTGGATCTGCAAGATATCATGACTGAGAAGGAAATCAGTGTGCTAAGCTGTACACAAGTTATAGTGTCTGACAGAGACAAAAATAAACCACACTACATCGCCAGCACATTTAGTCCAATCCAGATGAGATGACAGACGAATTTATAACGTCGTATTGTTTGTGTAAATCACTGCCATTGATGAGTCTGCAGGCCATCCTTCTCCATGAATCAAACTACTGGTGGGCTGGGTGGCTCATACCGGCAGGGAATAGAGGCCCTGTTCGCCCGGAACTCAACCAGTCTGGGCTCAAATAACATTTTAAGTTATACACGAAAATACCAACAATATGATCTGGCTAGCAACGCAGATTTTGCTGTATAATAACAGACATAGTGTTGTTAAGGTCGCAGGCCGCCAGCTTGCATCGTTTAGCATAGTTTCGTTTCTCTCTAGTCGCCATCACATCCACTTTCAACCGTTCAGTGGCCAGAGCATGCTAACCAGCTAACGTTGTGTGAACACCAACACAGCAACTACTGCCCTGAACTTCAAATTTACAACTTGTATGACATGCTGACCCACCTGCCACCGCCGGTGCCTTCTTTGTCCTTTTGGCTGTTGTATGGCCCGACTTGAAATCCGGTTTCGGCCTGGATTGTGGTGAACGAATATGTGTCTGGCCGGCGGATTACAAAAGCTGGCTAGCCTGCTAACCCAGTTCGGCTAACGATGGTTAGCTACTTTGCTCGTTGGCTGCCAACAAACCGCTCTCCACATGCACGGCTTCTGTTTAACGTATCTGCGCCGTTTTAAGCCGTCAGTCTCTTCTTGTCGGTTCGGCCTTTACTGCGGGAGCCGGTGTGCGGTCGTCCCGTGGCTCCGTGTCTTTCCCCACCCGTTATCTCGTGCCAGACCGTTTTTCTAGTTGAGTGAGGCCCCGCTCGCGCCGCGGCCTGTCGCACAATCAAAGATGGCAGACTGGAGTTGCCAGATTTATTCTCTCATATCCTCCTCTCGCAAAACCTAACCCTCTCTGCAGCTGCTCAGGCACACATCTGTCTATATCAATATCAATCATTCAAGGAGAAAAAGAGCAATATGCTTTTTTACCTGTTAACATTAATGGCATTGAAACTCTACATAGATCTACACTGTGATAATGTCAGAGCCGCAACAATTTATCAATTAGCTTGTCATCTATTAAATTAATTGCCATCTATTTTGATAATTAATTCTTCAGGGAGTGTTTTTACAGAAAAAAATAAAATTCTCTGATTTCAGCTTTTTGAATGTGAATATTTTCTGTTCTCTTTACTCCTCTGTAATTGTAAACTGAATATATTTGGGCTGTGGACTAAATAACACATTGGAGAATGTCATCTTGGACTTTAGGAAAACAGATTGACTCCCCCCCCCCCCATTTTCATTTTTAATAACAAGTAACTAATTGATTAATCATCAGTGAATATAACCAAAAGTTGAAGGCCTAGTGTTAATAAGCTATATATAAGACATATTTCGCACTGTAAAGCCCAAAAGATAATATTTCCCTTTTTATATACATTTTGTTATATTTATGGTTGACCACTAGCACATAACAAAAGAACAGAGTAAAAACAACCCATAGTAAGCTAAACAACATTAGCTATATTCTGCAGTAAAAACAGCATGCTATTAAAACTCACAATAATTGAGCTGCATATAGTCACACAATTTGTATCAAGGTTTGTAGTAGGCAACTGGACTTGACAGAGTTCTTGAAGACGTTTCACCTCTCATCCAAGAAGAAGGGCAGGCACATGAGTCACATGCCGCCCTAGGTGTTAATGACCCCATTAGGTTTAATACTTGAACTTCCAAACCAGTCAGCCAGAACTGAAGAAGCTTCTTGGATGAGAGGTGACCATCCATGACCTGGATGACTGAGAATATTCAGACTGAGCAGTGGATACATTTATATATACATACATATATATATACATATATATATGTACTTGTTACAAATTACCTATTGAGACATGAATATTATTACATTTTAATTGTCATTGTCGTAAATGAAGAAAGTTGTGTTGAAATTAGATGTATGCTGCTCTGAAGAGTCCTCCTGACTATTTTTGTGAGTGGTAGGCCGACCTGTATTCTAATTAAATAAGTCAATAAAGTGGACTGTTACATTAACAGCATGCAGTTGTACTGAAGTATGCAACCGTACAGATACAGTTGATGTTACAAAATATATTGTTTACTATATCAAATGTTTGACATCCCTCAAATAACGTTCATGCCATAGGTGTTCCTAAACCTGGCAACCCAAATGTTAACGAGTCACGCGTGGACGATTCTTCTTCCGGGGTCTACCGGTGTTTTACGAGCAGCGGTCAGTTTGAAGTCATTTCACAGCACAAAGGTAATCAACTTACTGTTTTAATTATCTATCTATCTATCTATCTATCTATCTATCTATCTATCTATCTATCTATCTATCTATCTATCTATCTATCTGTCCGTCTATCTGTCTATCTGTCTGTCTGTCTATTTATCTCTCTCTTACCGTTTACATAAAATTAAAGGATCATTTAAAATAATACACAATGAAAGATTAAAAAAAAAATCAAATGTAAATAATAGAAGTAAATTAAAAATAATAATAGAAGTCTGATTAAAAAAACATGAAAAGAACGATAACAGACTCAGTCTTTAATATGACAGACAGCCAATGGGTGAGATGTAGGTGACGTATGCTTGACTGATGGGATGAAGATTTATATCTGTAATTATTAAGCGTTATAGACTGTTAGATTAGAAAGTAGTATAAGAAATACTTAAGATTTAAAAATCAAAAACATTATTTGTTGAACTATTAAGCCTTTTGTAAATAAATACTTTTTTTTTTAATATCACGATGATTTAAATGAATCTGAGAATCTTTTCATGGACACGCTGCTGGGGGCCACAGGCTCCTATTTGAGAACCACTGACCTAGATAAATGGTTTACAATCTTACTGATCACAAATGGACTAAATAACAAAACCAACTGAGCATACTGCCCTGATTTCAGTCAATTACATACAGAATATAAAAAATCCACAAAATGACAAAATACAGAAAAATAATTGACATTTCTTGCTCCATATGCATCACCTTTGTTGATTTTTAATGTAAAGAAAAACCCTGAAACCCTTCCCTCGGCCTGTATTTCCTTATTTTCCCTTTATTTTGCTGTGTTTGGGATACACAGGACCAACCCAAAACGTCTGTGTTTGACGCCCTGACATTTTTCGTACGTTTACAAAGAGCTCATAAAACATCCTATTGATTCCACCTTTAAAAAGAAAACAGTCTTAACTATTGATTTTAACGACATGAGATTTAAAGAGATCCCAGAGGGAGATTTTCACATGATCCCAGTGTGATGCATTGAGACACAAAGCTCTACACACAATACATAGTTTCATGTTTTTTTCTTTTCTTTTTCAAGTCAAACATCTGCTGGATTCTGAAGCTGCCACTAGATGGCGTCATTGACCAACTGACATTATTACAGTTCCTTTGCATTGTTTTGGTTCATTTTTCTCATCAGTCTTAACTTTCTCTAAACTGTAATCGCAAGTTTCGCGGGTCATCACAACTCTATTGCATGTTTCTAAATCACCCAAAATATTTCATTTATGTTTGAAAACTTAGTTTTTGTGTCAATAATTGCTCAGTGCCACCAAAATATGACATTGTGAGTCATATTGCTAAAAATGTTTTTTCACCATAGTCAACCCATGAAATGCTTCTTATATACAAACCTCAATTTTGTTCTACTTTTTGTTGACAGTGTTACTGTACCAGGCAAGAGTGTCAGTTTGTCTCACTGAATGTTATTGTGTATTGGTCAAGCTTTTTACACTCAGATTTACTCTCAGGTTTACTGGGGAAAGTGAATACTGCCCAGTACTGTAGTATATAAAACATGCACATTTGTGTACAGTAAATTTATTTGTGTAGTGTTGTGTTACATGCAGGAGTATAGTGGTAAGTACAGCCGTAAATACAGAGGTGCATGCCCTGTTGATACAGTTGATCCAAAAGCAGGTGAATATTCTCTCAGCCTCATTTCAGAGACGTTATACACTAAATTGGGTTTACCCTGGTTACATGTATTATAAACACAAAATTTGATATTTGATATTCAATGCACTGAAAATTTCATCACAAACATTACATACCATAGTTATTTATGAAATATACATATATGTCTACCAGACATTGTCAAATGGTTATATGTATATGTAATATGTATGCATGAGTAAGCAGCATTAAGGATCAATGAGACACTTACCATCTGAAACCAATTTCATACAGGACAAGACAGACTAACTATTTTCTTTGAGTGGTGCCTAATTAATTAATTAATTAATTAATTAATTAGTGCATTATTGTATTTCCTGTTTTATTTTGATAGACTAACATCTCTTCTTGTTTCAGTTCCTGCCTGATTAATTCCCAAGCTGACATGGCTTTTTGGACTCTTAAACAGTGGTGTACCCCTGCACCTGTTCTCACCTTGCTGGGCCCCACGTTCCAGTTCATCGTTGAGATTAATGCTTGGGATGTGGGGGCCTTCCTCTCTCAGCGCTCTAGGCTTGGGTGGTATAAAGGTTTAGCAGGGTATTAAGAGATATCAACGTTATAATATTCATTGCCATCCTAAATGCAGACTCTCCTCTTTCTATTAAACTGATAGGGACATGCTATATTGTAGTGTGCCACACACACCACCAGGTGTCAGTCTTTGTGCTGCAGCACAGCTGAGCTGACAATCATGGCTCTGGGAGATAAATTACAGGACTTACTTCTAAAAAGGAAGAAAAATGCCTGCTCTTTGGGAGTATTTTAGATTTAGTCCCAATAATAAAGGTAAGCCAGCAAACACTGACAACTACTAATTAGTCTACGTAATGTAGCGTAGTATGTGTGTAACTTCAGCAAGTGTGACAGAGGGTAAGTGGCAGACTGATTACTGTCTATGGTGATGGTGAATGTGTGCTGAGTGGAGGAAGAGGTGAGCAGTGAAGTTGTTGGTCTCCCAGTAAATCTACAGTTTAGGTTTGAGTTTGTCAGCTGCTGTGTGTGTATTGTGTCCCTACGATGATCAGCTCAGGGAGTAGGTTACTTCAGTACAGTTGAGTTGAGCTGTTGTACCTAAGTTTTACACAAATACTGCTGCTATACGGTGGTGGTTCAGCTGCAGCTCCCACAGTAAATGAGTGTCTCTAAAGTGAAGCCTGCTAAAACCAGCCTGCTGGTTTCCTCCAGACCCCCTTTTAGTATTTTGCGGTTTATTATTTTGCCACCATAGATATGACAAGTTGCAGTTGATATATTATATTGCGCTCCTCCATGCTGTGCCAAAGGTCGATATGGCAGATGCTTTGAATTACATACATCAGAATTTTCTTCACATTGTCTCAGTGGTACCTGGGAAGTCATGCAGTGGCAGGTGGGGGTAGCAGTGATGTCCAAGACAGATCATCACAGCATCAGAGATGTGTTTCTCCTTTTTGCCATCCTTGTTCTCTGTCTCAACATCCCACTGGCCTGAATGATAAAAATCTGATCTCTGCTTCACCTGCAAGACACTGGTCTGGACAACAGGAAGGTAGACACAGCTAACATTCAACTGTCATCTTGAATTAAAGGTCCAGTGTCTAAGATTTACAGTGATTTACTGGAAGAATATGGCAGAAATTTAACTTAATGTCCTCTTCCATGGAGTACGCCACATCACACCCCCATGTCTTTATAGTAGCACCGAACAGAAAAAAAACCCCTACATGATAGGGCTTTTTGTGTTTTTGTTTTTTTTTTGCATGTTTCATAGGCACCATACTTTCTACTTGAAAAGCGAATTTGATGCAAGGTGTTTAAAATCTGCAAAGTGACTGCTAGAGGCCTCTAAATCCTACATACTTCTTTCTTTAAGTCACCGTCAGTTGGAAACCTTGTATGTTCAAAACAACCCTGCATTTTCAAAATAACTGTGAGCCCAGAGACAGAAATAGTAGAGTGACCAAAGCCAGTGGTGGAAAGAGTACTTAAAATCTGTACGCAAGTACAAGTACTGTTACATTGCTAAATTATTACTCAATTACAAGTAAAAATAGTGGTGTTAGAAATATACTTAATATAATAATAATAAATATACTTATTTTTTTAACCAGGAGATAGCCGATATTTCGGTACTGACCAGTCAGCTGCTGTTGATGATAAGTCACCAAGTCAAAGTCTGACACCCGTATGAAAAATTTCTGGAGGCGCCCCTGTTTTTGTGGGCACCAAAAAAGGAAAAGAACTGTGGCGTGTAACTCATGAGACCTTCCATAGAGAAACAGTCCTGAGGAGATTCTGAGTAGATTTTGCATTAATGACATACACTCACCGGCCACTTTACACCTGTTCAAAGGCTCATTAATGCAAATGTCTTATCAGTCAATGACAGGGCAGTAAACTCAATGCATTTGGGAATGTAGACATGGTCAAGACGACCTGCTGAAGTTCAAATCGAGCAACAGAGCAGAGAAGAAAGGTGATTTACATGACATGGTTGTTGGTACCAGACAGGCTGGTCTGAGTATTAACAACGACAGAATATTAGTAATAACAAAAACTGTACTATAATTGACAAAGACACACAAACAACAATGATTATGAGACGTTGCTCAAGAAACCAGGATAAAAGACTGTAAAAGTGACAGTCTTATCACACTTCATGTATCATAAAGCACTGGTGTCTATTTCACATTGCCCTATTGCACAAGGTTTGCATGCACAGATGTCTGTACTATTACACAAGGCCAGTTGGGCCAACTGTCACCAAAGAAGAAAAAAAATAAAATACTGCTATCGACCTGACCCTGACCCTCAAGGTACGGTGCTGCCTAACACGCCCATATTTGGTCCTTAACTGTCACACAACACATTTTCAGTTATGGATCAATACTTTTAAATAGAGGCAGGACCCTGAGGAAACTGATAACAAGTGTTTTAATTTGTCACATGACTCTGTCATCTGTCATTTTACAGTCTGGAAAAACTGGATTCAAATTCATGGATGGGTAAGGTTTAATTTTTAATTGATAATTAAGTCCATGAAAAAAATGTAAATCATCTTTAAATGGTATGGGTTATTAGCAGACAGACGTAAGTTTAATAAAAATTTGGTCGGTCTAGTCCAGATATGCTCTCAGTAACTGACAGAAATGCAAAAAGTGTTGCAACTGTCCCCAGTGTCCCCTAATTTATAAAATCCCTCCAATTGTGGATCTGTATGGTCAGTCAAGGTGAGGATGAGCAGTGCTGAGGCTTTGGTGGTGATGAGAGACCAATTCACCAAACATTTACTGGCTATGTTTTAGAAAAACATCTCACCAAGTCATGCAGGTCAACAGTGAAATCCTAGCCCTTTTTCATGATGATTTATTTATATGTAATTCTGTGGATGGAGATCTTAGCAGTAATGAAAAAGAACACTGACAAAAAAAACCTTTAACTTGACTTTATTGATTACATGAATCTCAAAACACTGGCCTCATTTGAGTTTGTTTCCCTATCACAAACTCTTCTACACCTGACAACCCAACTTTAATGTGACATGTGAATTTCATTAAAACATTCAGATACTCTGAAGGCATCTTTAGTCTCTGACCAGGAATGTACCGAAGGGCAAAGCCTTAGTTGGTAAAAATAGTGTCAAAAATGAATGCGCTAACATAGTGATCCATTTTTATTAAGCACTGTAGAAAACAATACCATGCATACTATACTTATACTGTATATGAATTAATAATAAAGGAAACAATTTTATTCATACAAAGAACATGTAAAAATAAACAAATCAATTGAAGTTTTAATTGAAATGTAGCGTCACACCTCTCAGCCATGCTTAGGTTCATGTTTTGGTATTGCAAATAAAGCCATACTAAATATATGAAAAGCATGAGCGATGACTTTTCCTGATCTCTGTTTGTTTGCTTACATATATATTTTCAATACAAATTACAAACAACATAAAAGCATTAGTCACATTTTCTCAAGATCTGCAACATTAATCCTGTTTTTCATAATTTGTAGCTCAGCACTTTACACGGTAGAGGCAATGCATGGTATGTTGTCATGGTTATACTATAAAACTTAAAATTAAAGAGAGATGCTTGATATCATATGATCCCAGGACAGCAAGAAACAGGGACAATACATATTTAGAGACTGTGCTGTATATATGATTGTATGATATAACTGTGAGTATGAATAGAAGAGTAAAATCTGTAGATTAATAGTTATTCAACAGATCTCTTGTTCTTCCCAGAGATCACAGACTGCTATCACAGTTTTTAGTGTACTGTTTCACTAGTTGGCTTATAAAGCCACCAGGAGGAAGCACCATTGACATTATCCATTTCAGGAGTTGGGGTAGTGCAGTGACAAGATTACATACATGTACTGTATGATAACCGTGTTAAGAGCAATCATAGCTGAAATGGAACAAGTAAAAACTGCACATCACTGTGCAGGAAGGTACCCTTTTATCTTGTCCAACAGCTCAGTGGGATCTTGCAGGAAAGCTGGAAGGCTGTTCTTGTTGACATAGGCAGCCAAGCCCACAGCAGCAGCTGACAGAAACAGAGGCCACATCAGTGATCTCTTGCGTTTGGGCTCATCACAGGGTCTGGTCTGCATGGGTTGAGCCACTCTCTCCCATTGGGTGAGGATGGTCTGACGGGCCCCAGCCCACTTTCCCGGCCCTCTGAGACGATACTGGTACGGTGTGCAGGGACCGAATAACAGATTCAGTCCCAGCCTCGGGTCTGTCAGCAGCAGCTTGAGGAAGTTGGGTTGAACCCCCACCAGCTCTGCAATCTCATCCATGTAGTTGACATAGTCAACCTGGATGGTGTGTCTTTGACTGGTGACATACCTGAGAAAGAGACCTCAGTTGAAAATGTTGTGGATACCAAGAGTGAATACTTTCCAGGTCCAAAACATGAAAGTAACCACGCAGTTGAGTAAATGCAGTGCAGTACCTGTCAGCCATTGTCTGCTGCTTGCACTGGACATCTTTCAGCATGGCAGCTGTAGAGGGAAGCTTGAGGCAGCCTGTTTAACAGGAGATAATGTGACATAGTGGTTTGCCCCCTTATACTAGAAACACTTCTGTAAAAGGAATGAGTTAATGAGTAGCCCTGAGAGGTGCACAATGGAAAAACAATCTGCTGATCCATTTTCTAACCTGTGGACCTCTGGACCAGTGTTGACTTAAGAGGAAAAAAGTTTTAGCCGGATAATGTTTCTACATTCCTTTTTTGTCATCTGTGAAACAGATTAAAAAAAACTAGAGTTGGAAAAACTCATTGGTGAGTTTTCATTTCTCCACATAAACACAAGGTACATATTGTGTTTTAGCAAGCTATCTTACTGTAATACCTTATTTTTGGCTAAAATGTATTTTAATCTGCATTAATTTGCTTATTATGTTATATATGATAACCCTGTGGCTAACATACTGTTCATGGCTAACCAACAGCTACAACCAAGTTGACTGCATATTAGTTTACTGTATTGTCATGGGACACTTCATCCTTTATGAGTGGGGCATTTTGACACTTGCTGAGAGAATAAGATAACTTTGCACATTTAATAATAGCTACACATTGTAGAATAAAAACTTGGGATACATTTTAATTTTAATTTATTCATTTTTATGAAATAAATGTATTACATTTATAGTGTGATGCTTTTGTGCTGTTTATCCTGTTTGGTTTGGTTAAGACAAACCTTGGTGCATTTGCTGGATTAGTGCGGCTCATTTAGGCTGGTGTGCAAGCTGTCATCAAGCCCTGGTGCAGACCGAACAACTGGACTAAGACCACTTGAAAAGGGCGGTCTTAAGTCTGCTTTCATGCAGACTCTGGTGTGGTTCATTTGTATTTTGAAAATGAACCAAACAACAGCAGGATTTTATGAAATCAGATATGTGATTTTAGCATGATTTTAAAAGCTAAACTACAAATACATCTGATGATGCTAATGACGTTTTTTTTCAGCAGGATAAAAAAATTGAATAAAAAATTAAACCTGTTTTAAAGATGAAAAAAGAACTAAAAAAGGAAAAGATTATCCTGGAAAATAGTTTTTTTCATGAACACAGGAGAGAAAAATAGACTAGCCTTGAAACAACTGATTATTGTTCACTCGCCTCTCAGGGCTTCCATAGTGATAATAAAAGATTGCTTTTTCAATTTTTCAACAGAATCTGTATTACCTTTAAAGACACGTGTGGCCCATCTAGCCTGCATCTCAGAGATGGGCATAATGGCTCCCAGTGGCTGCACTAGACCAATGATAGCCAGAGTGGGGCGGTCCAGCTCAGGAGGAAACACGTACTTGTACAGACATGCTTTGTTCTCAGACACTGAGACCACATGTGAGGCCAGGAATGGGAAGGAAAACTTGTAACCTGTGGCAAACACCTGCAAGACAGGGGACTCATCTCAGTGACACAATACTGGATAACCCTCTACTTGCACAATGTACTGTGATGTGCGTATATTCTTTTTATGAGCAAGCAACATGGCTGTTTAGGCCTAATTTCTATCACTGCTATAGTAACATCACCTTTACCTACAAACTTGGTGATGTTCAAAACACTATATATGAAACAAACGGTAAACACTGCTAAAAATATGTACCCAGCTAACTGTGAAAAGTAAGTAACTCACTTGAGGATGAAAAATCAATAACTTTGTAGGCGAAGGTGACATTACTATAGCATAGACACTTCAACACAACATAGATACAACAGATGACACTACACTGTGCAAGTAGAGAACAGTCTAAGACAGTATAAGGACAGGAGAATAGACACTCTTAGTGTGTATACAAAAATAACCTACCACCAGGTCAACATCCTCCACTACGCTGCCGTCATCAAACTCCACACTGGACCCCTGAAATCTGCGGATGTTGGGTTTCACCTGAACTGTTCCAGATAGGATGCGGTTGGGAAGCTCATCATTCAGTGTAGGATGTTGGCTAAACAGCCTGAGATTTATATTCACATTGATTAGTTATGTTACTGCAATTTTGATGAATGCTGCTAGCATTTGAATTAAAACCGGACAAAACCCTAACAAACACCAATAATGGCATGCAGATACATATACATATATATATACAGCCATAAAAATTGTGATGGTATAAAGTTTGTTTGGAGGAAATGTCACAAGGACATTAAAATGAGTAGAGAGCTACCAAATTTCATGCCAGCTGGTATTATATATTATATATATTACCAGAACCACCGCAGTAATATTAAAGTTTTATTCATCTTTGCCAACTTCCTTCTACCCGAATGTTACAGCAGCTAGCAGGGAACACACTGTTACCTTGAATAAATGAGAAATTTCTCTGGGCTTGAATATTGTTGGAAATATTTGGGATGATGTAACTTAACAAAATCTGTCTTGTGTTTTTAGACGTTTTAATGTGGAAATGTTACACAGTATAGCTTTAACATCTTGACCTGACAGTGGTGCTACAGAAAAGTTCACTGATACTCCAAAATAAAGATGATTAATCATAGAGTGAGTATGAATGTGGTCAATAAATTTCACTGCAATCTGCCCATGAGCAACTGCCCCTCAGGAACATGAAAAGGCAACAGAGATGGATTTTGACCCTCCTCTTATTATTCTTTGCCATACTTCTATCTGGAGGATAATCGTGCTTGTAGTTTTGGAACTGCATTTCACTACAACCTGAGTACTGTCTTGTTTTGGCTAAGTTTCTTTACATTTTGGTAAACTGGCACCATTAGAAATTAGTATCTAGAAGCAAAGTGCAATTTGGTGTACACACAGCAATCATTGTATTATTTTTTTACTGAAGAAAACTTAAAAATGTGATGGAGTGATAAGGAGCGTCTTTTTTTCTGTTTTCTAAGCATTTACTTGAGGATATTCTTGGTCTAAGTCACACTGAATCTAAAGAATGTGTATCATATCTGAATTATGACTCAGAAAGAATATGATTTTTGTTGCAAATCATAGATATGTGGCACTAAGTGTTTTAAGGTACAATAATTGTGAGTTATGTGTCACAGCCATTGCTTCTGTTGACTGTGATTTGCAGGTCAACAGCTGGACAAAGTATAGTAACTTTCTTCCTGTTGTTTTTATCTATACCAGCATGCATCTGTCACTTTCACCTCACAAAGACTCGCCTCTCTTCCCCTCACCACTTCTACATCCTCAGTTTGAAAACCTCTGCTTTTGTATGACATGAACTCACCATGAGTCTACCTCTGCCTTTGCAGAGCAAAGCACACTCTTGTTAAAAAGCTCTTTTAATCAAGCTATGTTGAAAAAAAAAAAAGTCAAAAATACTGTACCTATGCTTTGGCTTAAGATTGTACAGAGCGTGGTCAAATCTTCGGTTGAGTTGGCTCTCTCCCAGATTACAAAAAACACCAAAGGGAAGGATCTTCCGTATTATTTCCACCACCCTGTTAAAAAGCAAATCAAGGGGCACCCCATTGTCCCCAACTCGGTTCAGAATCCAGGCTCCCCTACGAGTGCTCAGGTAAAGCTGAGAAGAGAAGACATACCACCAGTTATTATACAGGTACGACAGATCCTTATTTAATATCAACAGTAATCATTATGTTTATGATCAAAATGGTCAACTGATATTGTTTTTTCAATAGCTGATGCTAGTGCTGATATTTAGAGAGCAGCAGGGAGGCTAATATAAAAAAGTAATGTATAATTTTATTATTTCAAAAACCTGCTTGGTGACTCTGCTCAGTTCCACTGCTATGTCTCCTCCAGAGTTTCCTATTCCAATCACTATAGCCTTTTTATCCCTCCACTCCTCAGGAGTCTTGTAGTCTCGGCTGTGGAAGTACTTTCCCGTGAAAGTGTCAATGCCTAAAAAAAAAGAAGGAAAGGACTTGTGATTGCTGGACAAAATACCTCTCTGCTTTTTAAAGAAGACGTGTTTGAAATAGACATTACAGCTTTGCCCTACATTGAGAATTCAAGTTTGTGGACGTAGTGATACTATTCTCTTTGAATGGTGCTGCTGTCTTTTGATAAAGGATTAACCATATTGCACAGGATCACCAGTACAGGCTTGTGTACACAGTGTCAAAGGTTGACTCTGTATATTTATAGCCTGTCAGTGTTACCTGGGAAGTCATGCACTGGCAGGTTGGGGTGGCAGTGATGTCCAGTACTTATCATCACAGCATCAAAGATGTGTTTCTCCTTTTTGCCAGCCTTGTTCTCTGTCTCAACATCCCACTGGCCCGAATGAGAAAAATCTGATCTCTGCTTTATCTGCAAAACTTTGGTCTGAACAACAGAAAGGCAGAAACAGAAAACAGTTTCCTGGTAACAGTACAAAAACTGTGTGTTTTCTACAAATTTAACCACCTATTGTGTTGTAATAAGCAACACTTAACATTTAAAACTGAGGTGAGAGTGTTTCATCACTTCAGGTACAGAGAAATGTACCGGGACATTTGTGAAGCATCCTTACATTGAAGCGTATGTGCTTGGTGAGCTGGAAGTTGTCTGCATACATTCGAAAGTAGTCCATGATGAGAGAGTTGTGCATGAAGTTGGGGAAGTGTGCAGGAATGGGGAAATCACTGAAACACATCATCTCCTTAGAGGTGTTGATGATGACAGAGTGGTAGATGCTGGCCCTGTCTGGCTCTGGATTCTCCTGCAACAACAGCCAGGAAGTCAGAATATATTCATCCTAACATACTGAATATAATTTGTGAGTAGAAGGAACAGGGCCTGACTGATGCATTTTTTGGGGGGCTGATGGTAATAACAATATTAGGAAATAGAAAAATTCTGATATGGATATATCAGCTGATATTATAGTGACCCTCAAATGTGATTATCAAACACGTGCGACAAAGATATGTGAATGGAGGCAGGAAAAAATGTTATCAGGGTACTAAAACAGTAAATATTCACTGGTATTTTAATAATTATAAATAACTGTAAAATAAAAAACAAATAGAAAGAAATACATTTATAAAACTTGAATTAAGAAAACAGATCAAATAAACAGAAAATGCGCCTATAAAAATACTTGGACAACATAGATGTCGATAATGCTATTAGAACCCAACCAATTTATGTTCGACTGATATTATCAGCCCGATGTTGTCCAATATGCACCAACATGAAAACTTTTTTCTAGAAAATAATACAGATTATTATTAGTAGTAGTATTTTTGTTTGCTTTATAAGGCAAGAAAAGGTAAGATAAGATGTACCTTAACTGATCTGATTCAATCTGACACGGCAGCACACAAAGTATCAACAGAAGGGGAAATGTAGTAAGAAATAAAATATAAATAGATGACAAAATAAAATACAGATGCAATACACAATAACTGTGAATGTGCAATGTGAATATACGTGTAACGTGCAAATGTTAAAGTCATACAGACTGTAAATATCCATGTGCAACATGTCCATGACCTGCAGTCTTTTAATGGGCAATATGCCAATGAAATATAAAGAGTTTATATATGAACAGCATTCTATGTATATTTAATAAATTTTCTTAATTCAGGTTTAATATATACACAAATCTGGCTCCATCTGAGTTCTAATTATAATAATAGAGAAAGTTTATTGTTTGGTGGATTTAATGTGATTTATTTACCATTGATAGCAGGGTTGTAAAATGAGATTCTGTTGTAGTTCCTTTTGATATCATTTGAAAATCTTAAAAAAGTTTTAAAAAAGTCAATTCTTAAACTGTAAAATATCCTCTGGTAAATATCTTTGTCACAAGTAGTTCACAAAAACATTTGTGGGATCATTGCAAAAAATGTGTGCATGTATGTACTCTGTGTTTTCTATGATATACTGTGTATAAAGAATATCGGCTGATATATTGATATCAGATTTGGGATCAGTCGGGCCCTCATCCATACAGGCTGACACAGCAGAGATAAGCCAGGATCAGCCGAGCAATATATCTGTCTCAATCACAGGAGACCCACCTTAAACCTCCACAGACCACCAATGTCATCGCTGCTTTCAAAGCAGACAGGCTCCAGCCCCTCATCCAGGCAGACCTTGATACAGGCCAGACCTGAACTCCCCCCTCCAATCACGGCCACACGACGAGTCATAGTCCAGCTCTGTGAAGGAGGAACCACAGACTGAGAAACACTTTATCTGATAGCAAGAAGAAAAGACATGGAGCAAAACACAACAGGAAGTTGGTTCCTCCCAGTCCCCCACGTAAACGTGTTGAACTGGACACTTTATCTCTGTCTGAAAAACTTTTATCCACAAATAACAAAAAAAAATCCGAGCTCAGACATATTTCCTTGTTTAGTTTTGTTTAAAATGTTGGTGAGGACGTATCTTCAGTTCTGGCTCTGTGCCACACGGACGCTTTCACCAAGTTCAACACGAGTTCATAAGTGTTTACTGGTCGCGTTTTAAAGAAGATTAAACATTGTTATGTGGTCGAACGACGAAACGAACCAAACCTGCCATCTCAACCAAACTTAACTTATTGTTTAGTTCAGACTCTGCACGAGTGCTCACAGCAACTTCCGACTCCAGCATTTATCGGTTTAGCTGCACAATAACGTTTTTCACGATGTAACTTAAATGCATTCCAATGTCTACGTTTCTGCTCGGACATTTCTTACCTTTTGCGATGCGTGTTAAGACAGTTGTTCGTGCTGCAGCTCAACCGTGGGCGGAGTGACATCGAGGGAGGACTGTAGTTTTATCAGCGACCTAAACTGACCCTTGAATCATTACAGCGGCAGAATTACTTAACCGGTGGAAAAGCAAACAGACAAGGCCAGTGTCCTAAAAGAACACACTGTGGGACAGGGGCTAATAGAGTTATATTTAAAAAATACCAAAGAACCTACTGTCAGCCAACCAGTAATCAATCCACCAGTCTTACTTTATTTTTGACCGTATTTCATAATAGCTCAGACTTAGACTTGCTACCAGACATGCATTAATTCTGTCTAAGGCAGTTATATATGTATGCAAGTCATTAAGCAATGGATAATGTACAGTGAACAAGGGATTACTGCAGAAATAAACCCCAACTCAGGGGCGTTTATGGGATGGGGTGGGGGTGGATGTTGCGCTGGCCACCCCCGAAATCTGATTGGCCACCTCATTATCCTCAAATATGACTGACTTTCTGTTCAGTGAGAAGCACAGTTTTAACTGGACCAATTATGTTAAGTTAATTTACTTCATCGACCATTTTATAGCAGATTTCTGTAGTGAGATGTTAGATGTAATTCCCTATAATAATAATAATAATAATAATAATAATAATAATAATAATAATAATTATTATTATTATTATTATTATTATTATTATTATTACTATTCTCTATTACTGGTTTTATTCTACTCTTGAAAATAAAAACATTACACAAAAAGCTGTTCATAGCAAATGGGTGAAATGGGTGAAGTATTACTAAAATATTCCCAGGACTGCATAATCTGGGAGATGGACATTGCACTAACAGCCACTAGTCGTCGGTTCTGATAAAACTCATATGTGGATGTCAGTGTGCACTTGGAAAGGCCCTTCACTTCTCCGTTCCAAAGTTATTTTTATATTTCACTATTTGAGGTCTCTTTTGTTCTGATGTTTTATTGTGTTGCACAGATGTTTTTTGTCTATATTATCAGATCAAGAGAGGAGCATGATGTGTATATTAGACCTAAGGGATAGGATGACAAATCAGGAGTACAATGCAATTCATTTAAATGTTAACAGACTGCAAAATCCCATCAAAAGGAACAAATTATAACTAAAATGAAAAGAGAAAAACAACAAATAATTTATTAACAGGAGACTTATCTTTGTGATAACAGGAAAAGTTAAAACTCTTTAGATTTAAGAATACATATTATTCAAACATGGACAAAGGGAAGAGGTTGCAATATTAATCTCTAACATTCCAACCACAAAACAGAACAGATAGAGGGGGATGATATATTTTAGTAAAAGAAAAAACTGATCATACACCAGTTACACTACTAAATGTGTATAGACCTCCAGGTAATGATAAAATATTTACTAAGAAAATATTTAATACAATCATTGAAGAGACCTCGGGGGTCTTCATTTGTGGTGGGGACTGGAATATACTGCAGTGAGGAAATGGGGGAGGGTCGCTATGGGTGAGTGTGGGGAGGGATTCCCACGTATCTAATCAGTGATGACTCTCACCTGTGTTGAGATGGGGCAGAGGAGCACGTTGGCTCAAATGTGAGCAGTGAACAGCTGGACGGTGTGTGAGAGAGACTGAACTGCACCGTGGTGGGTGGGTACTGTTCACAACTTTTAGTGTTGCTGGCAGCGAAGACAATTAAGTAGGGGATGTTGTGAATTCACATGACTTGCTGTGTAAATGAACAGTCGGGCGTTTTACTTTAACTTCATGCCTCAGCACTTTATTGAACTTTCATATCCACCGTGGGACATACATTCAGACTGTTCACAGGACTAGAGCTTGTTATATTACTCCGCCTCTGTATCACTGACTTCAACAGAACAATATAAGTGCATGGCACTATATACTACATCCCCCTTCACCATGGAAGTTGTACCTGGCTTTGCTATAGGAAACTCATGTTTGAAAAGTAAACTTTGCGTCTCATTACCAACATTGCTTAGCATGCAAGAGTGAACAAACTCATATCTCACATTAGTGTGAAAGATCTGCAACTCATCTAATACTGTTTTGAAATGACACTAAGACCAATATTAACAACATCGGTGTCTACTATCATCATATGTCATGTCTGTTACCTCTTTGTAAAGAACAGAAAATTATCTAATAAACTCTTTTTCTTTACAAACTGCTTTCACTGCACTTTTTCTTTCTTTTCTTTTTACAACAACACAGTACTGATGGACATTTCAGTTTAGAACAATAATGTCTCACAGCTCATTCTTTTTTTTCTTTTTTTTTCCCAGCACTTAACCCCTCTGTTGGAGCATGACCTTTACCGCCGACTCATCAGAAAGTCTTTGAATCTCCCAGGTGGTCGAACGACTCGTCCACTCCTGGTCTGAGCTGGGTTTGTTGAGGATGACAGCTGAGTGTCAACATCTTCTGCTGTACCTGCATCTGGCGTGCTGGTTTGCTCATCTTCTAGTCCGTCTGACCTGAGCCCTGTGCCGTCTCCATGTGCACAGTGCTGCCTGGCAGCAACTCTGGAAGCTGCTTTGCTCCACTGTCGTAATACTGCTGCTGTCTTTTCTGCAGATTTTGAAGAGTTGAGTGGACATCTTTAGGCACTGCAGGTTGGAGAACTGACCTAGAGCTTGGTAGTGTACTTCTGAGGACTCTGCCCATGACCATTTGTGCAGAGGAGTACTCCATGCCTGTTACAGGTGTGTTTCTTAGGGTGAGAAGGGCAAGATGAGGATCCATGTTTGTTTGTAGGGCCTTCTTCAGTACATGTTTCACAGTTTTTACAATTCTTTCAGCCAGTCTGTTTGACTGTGCGTAGCCTGGACATGACTGAATGAGTTTTATGCCCCATGAAGTTGCAAAATTTCTCATTTCCTGACTTGCAAATGGAACATGGTCGCACACAATTTCTTTTGATATCCCTATTCTAGAGAAAGCTGACTTCATTTAGTTAATAACAGTGTGTGATGTCTTGTCTTGTCATTAATGTTTTGAGAAGTAGTCCACCATTAACAGAAATGACTGACTTATTATTTCAAAGATGTCAGCCCCCACCTTAAGCCAAGGAAGCTCAGGGATATCATGCAAGATCAACGGTTCCTTCTGGTTTCTGGGCTGGAACTGCTGGCATGTTCCACAGGACTCAACCATTCGTTCTATGTCCCTCGTCAATCAGGGCCAGTACCAGTGTTTCCTGGCCAGTGCTTTTGTCCACTGCATGCCTTGATGAGCCATGTGCGGCTTTTGCAACATGCCTGTTCTCATTGTTTTTGGCAAGATTGTTCTGTCTCCTGCAAAAATTACTCCCTCTCTTATGGCTGCCTGATCAGCTAGTATAGTATCAGTCTTATGTCTACCTGTTTCCTGTGTTGGGGCCAGCCACAACTGTGTGTGTCTTGCAACAGCTGTAGTATGTCATCGCTATTCTAGAGTCTCTAAACTCATGCCGTCTGCTATGATGTGAACTCCTTGGATGTCACCGAATGTTTCACAGTTGTGTTGCTGGAAGACTTCACTCACTGACTTGATTTCAAATGGGAGGCATTTGAACCGATGCCGCCCCCATGGTGTGTTAAAGGTGCACAGTAGAGATGACTCCTTATCTAGCTTTACTTGCCAATATCCATAATTTTTATCTACCACTGTGAATATCTTCTTACCAGCCAGTTTGCACAAAACATCATCCGTTGTAGGAATGGAGTAGTGCTGTCTTAGTATTGCTTTGTTCAAATCACTGAGGTCCAAGCGTTTCGCTTCGATAGTGTTAATATCCATTCTTTTCACCAGATGCAAGTCTTCACAGACCTGCCTGCCTAGGATAGGTATGGATGAGTGGCTTGATACATAAAATGATAAACTTGCCTGAGTCTTGGGTGTGGAGCACTTGAGCGTGAGTACCCCATCTGGCCTCAGTCTCATCCCTCCATATGCCACCAGCACTGTCTTTGTGGGCCGCAGCAGTAGGTGTGTTCTCTTTTCACGCCTGGCATTCCTTTTTATGGTCTTGTACATCCTCAGTGGTAGTACATTGGCTTCTGCCCCTGTGTCCAACTTGAACTTGCCAGGCATATAGTCAACATTTATTTCAGAGTACCAGGACTTTCAGCTTTAGGGTCTGGGTGATTAGTAGTCACTGCTTCAACAAACAGGCTGTCTGTTTCTGAACATACATCATGCACTGTCTTTCCGTGCTGAGGTTTACCTGACCCGCACATCTTTGCATAATGGTTCCCATAGTTTCCCACACTTGTGACAGGATGCCCCATATGCTGGACATTGTCTTGGCTGGTGAGGTTTTCCACATTTTCTGCATGTGTTCCAAGCTGCTTCTACTCATGACAACATGTAATTAACGAAAATATATGTACATACAAAGGTGTGCGTATGAAGGTATGGATGTATATATGAATGTGTGTGTACATATACTATATGTATATATGTTAACAAAGATATGTAAAGTAGTTGTGAATGTTTTTACATCTCTGTGTATGTATGTGTGTGTACATGCATATATGTGTATGTATATGTATTTATATGTATGTATGTATGTATCTACAAACAAAAGTAACTTTTAATGCAGGTTTTTGGGGTAAAACAGCCAACTCTAGTGAGTACCATATATAACAACAAATGGACGTTGGACTTTTAATGGAAATGCACTTTCAGTGCTCATTGTATGGTCATACAAACTATAAGGACTAACTATAAGGACATAAATCAGCTCAAGAGGAAAACATATCAATGGTACAGAAATTGACTGGAATGAAACTTAACCCCTTCTCTTAAACAGTGATGCCTATGTGACTCACTGACCTGATCTGCTGTTTTTGGAACGCTTTATTTTTCTATGATTGTCTGTGCATTTTTTTTTTCTTCTTTTTTTCCCTATGTATTTCATTCTATAATACATATAAATATATAACATAAAGTTTAAAAAAAAAAAATTTACATGGTGGAATGTTGAATTTAGGAGTCTCACAGCCCAAGGAAAGAGGTGCAATGGGGGAACAATTTATTTTTAGGGGCTTAAAATAAAGAGTGTGGAAGTTTTATATTTGTATGGTGTCACTCTGTTGTGTTGTGATTGATAAGCTATTTATCTTCTAAATAAAAATGTTAAACATAAATGTAAGAAACTGTAAAATACAGTGGTGCTAGTAACTACAGTAGATACAAGAAATTGTTAATTCACGCTGTTTTGTTATCTGGGTGATGCCACCCCTGCATCACTGCCCCAGTCAGTGCCCCACTTGAGCCACCCCAGTCAAAACAGTCTGGATACCCTGCTGACCCCTACAGGGTGTGCTGTATCCCCATGCAAGGCAGAGGGGTCCTGAATCATCCTCAAGGGGATCATTTCACAAGAATGATCTGCTCATTGTACATTTTTCTGCGTATTACACAGCACTGTACAAAAAATTGTCAGAAATAATTGTGTTCCTCTTCCAGAGCAGTCTATGATCAGAACTTTGTCCTTAAGCAACAGTGTGCTATTCAGAAATAAGAGACCCTGTATTGTTATAACTGACCAATCAGATTCGAGTAAGTTTCTCACTTTCTACTGAGCAATCAAGTCTTCCATTTAGGGCTGTACACTTATGCAGAATATTATCAAAAAAGCAATATGGTCAAGTGAAATATCCCAATTGCAGAAGCTATATTATTTTGCATTGCAATTTTCTGATAATGATTTTAAGGATTTTTTTTTTGTGAAAATTCAAATCCTGATGCAAAAGTAGTCAAAAATACTTCTATTATATATTGATAAGTTAAAGGTTCAGGGGTTTCCTATTTTCCTACAAGTTGTCATAATGAATTAAAATGCTAAATAAAAAAGAAGTGAAGATGGAGATGGACATAATCCCATTTAAGAGATTTTTCAGAACCTAGTTAGTAATTGTTATAAATGGCTTACTGATTTATAATGATTTAAATTAATGATCTATGAGCTATTTAAAGAGTCACTGGCTACAACTAAGTGCACAATGTTTGGTGAGTTGCAGGACACACCGAGGGAGCAAATATCTACTTTGTGCTTGTGTCAATATCATCTACTGGTTTTAAGGTGAAAGGATTTATAGTATCTCTGCCCTGTACAATTACCTCAGTGCAGCACAGTGCAGTGCCAACAAAATGAAAAGTCAACTGATTTTCCATCTGTGCAATTGAAATTATTCAACATCAGTGTTGAAATACACTGAATTACTGACTGAACAAACACCCTTTCTGACATAAATTAGTAGAATAAACACAGGTGTTACCAATACTAATTAAGGCTCTATTCTATTCGGGTCACACAGAGTGAGGGTGCTGTTGTTTTGTGCAGTTTTGCTCACTGGTTTGTATCAGACTATTTATAATGAAGCTCAGCATAAGTTCAATAAGGAAAATAATTTTACGCCTCATTTATTCACAACTCTCTCTCTCCTCCCACTTATACCCAATCAGCTGACTCTACTCAGCAGTATAAGCTTTACAGCTGCAAGATGGAAGTGATTAACACACTGATGCATCACTAACTGTAATCCACTTATATAATACATATTAACAAATAAATAACCTTGATACTTTGATTATTCTGCAGTGTGTCATTCTGCATGAGTAGTTTTACTCTTGGTACTTTACAAAAATTTTAATGCTATTTCTTTTATAATTTTGCGTTTATACTTTTTTGATTTGACATTTTGAATGCAGGACTTTTACTTATAACAACTGTGGCATTACTATGTTTACTCAAGTAAAAACTTGTCGTTTTAAGGCGCTTGTTATGAGGATCAAGAGGTAGAAGCTTTCCTTCATCCCTGCTGCCATTCACATGTTAAATGACAGATTTGCTGCAGTTTTACACTGCACAGGTTGCTTGAAAAGTCTACTTGTGCTTTGACCTGGACATTGTAGAACCTTCTCCTGAACTCTGTAAACTATGTCCTGTTGTTTGTTGGCTGTCCACCAGTGTTACCGTGTTTTTGTATGAACCTGGCTGGAAATCAGTTTCCCTGGAAGTGACAATAAAGATACGTTGAACTTTGAGATCTGAGTATTCTTCCACCACTGGAAGAATACTCAGAATTAGTGGTTTGTGTAGACCTTCCGGTGGGAAAGAGAGCAGGAAGTAAAGTACAAAGTTATTTTTAAAAACTTTATTTCACACTCAAATTGTCAAATTAGTGCAGTCTAAAAACATGCTCTGTGAAAGAGAATGTGTTATAGTGTGCTGTCACAATGGTGCCTCCATCATCACGCTATCACTAACACAGGCCCAAATAATCCTGCATCTTACTGAGAAGATCTGAAGAATGACAGAGGAGAGAAGAAAGTGGAGAGAGGTTGTTTACTATAAAAGAAGCAGCACAGTAGTGCTGCACCTGAGAAAATCACCATGACACTCCATCTAGATGAAGGTCTGCTCTCTGGTTCTGGTACCACTCTGGTCCTGAAGGGCTGAAGCACCCGCTCCCACTGAGTGAGAATGGCCTGTCGGGCTCCAGCCCACTGGCCCGGCCCAGTCAGACGGTACTGATAAGGAGTGCAGGGACCCAGAAGAACCTGCAGTGCCAGCCTGGGGTCCTTCAGCAAGAGCCACAGTATGTTTGGTCGAACTCCCACCTGCTCTGCCAGAGAGTCCAGGTAAGGGAGGTAGTCCACGTGGATAGGGTAACGATCTGAACAAGCAAACCTAACAGAGAGAAACAAACAAACAAACAAATACATATAAAAACAAAAAACAACTATTTTCACCGATGTTGAACAGACCACATGATTACACAATAATGAAAATAACTCTGAGTCGTAGCCTTTATGGACTGGATTCACAACAGATTATTTGTAATAGACACAACAGTATAACACGAGTCTTGTAGACTTGAACAGCTCTATAATGCAGCTCATTTCCTACCACTGATGCATGTTTATTGTGTCTTTCTCAATTTCCTTCATCATGATTTCCTCTGAGGGGAGTGTAGTTGAGCCTGCATGAAAAAAAGAAATTAGTTACCATAAAATACCATGAAACACATCATCTGACATCTTTATTATATTATTATTATTATTATTATTATATTGTGGGTGCTCTTGACTGGAACTGGGCTTCTCATAGAGGGGCCATATGGTTAGATTTGACCTGCAAGATGTTTGTAGAAAAAAAAAAAAAAAAAAAAGAAATATCATATAAATCACTATCTTTTGTGATGTAAAATGCTCCTTAAATTTGTAGGATCTCCCATTATTAATTACTTTTCATAATAATTGACAGAGTGACACTTTGCAAAGTCAGAATGAAGGGAACTTGGGATCTTTGCACCATTTTGCATCTTAACAGCACAATAGGTGCTTGGCCTGTGCCATGCATCGTGACTACCTATACTCACCTATACATGTCTCCACAATCAACTCATAATATGTTCTGATAGCCCATGTAGTATCAGTACTTAAGTTCTTATTGTACGTGTTAATACAGTATGAATGTCCCACATAAAACACAAGAATTACTGGCATTTTTAAGTGCCTTCACTATAAAGGTGCAGTGTTTTCTCAAACTGTCAGCACACACGAGCATACAACTTATAATTGCCGTGGCCTGGTAGCTCAGTTGCTAGAGCTTTCGCCATGTAAATAGTTTCCGTGTTGTACTTTACCTTTAAACACTCTTGTCACCCAGCGACCCTGCATCTCAGCCAGAGGGTTGATAGCTCCCAAACCATGGATGAAGCCTACTACTGCCAGCGTAGGCCGTGTCAGTGAAGGAGGGAACACGTGCTTGTATAGACGCAGCCTGTAGCCACATTTAGCCTGCAGAGCTGGGGGCAAGAAGGGGAAGCTGTAGTTGTACCCTGTGGCAAAAACCACTACATCCACCTGTATGACACACACATAAAACTTAAAGTTTAGAACACTGTGAACATTTAATTACTTTGTGTTTGTTTTAACCAGATAACAAACTTTGAATCATAATTCATGAGTACTGTGTCAAGGAAGCAAATAGGAAGGAGAGCCCAAAGATGGATGCTACCATATTACATTACTGAATGCAACAATATACAGTATATATTATTTACATTAAATGACAGATACATGCAGTTTGTGATTTGAGAAGAGGTTATGGGATACCATCCCCCTTGTTGGCAAAATGATCACAATTCATCCTCCTTGTTAACCTGCCATCCCCCCTCTCAGTCCCTAGCAGAGAGAGTGCAGGCACAGAGAAGGTGTTCAGTTGAAGATGTTACTCTAATCTGCCTGACTCACTGATCCTTTATCTGCTTGAGGTTTGTGACAGTTAGAATCTGTGGCCCTGACCATGGCTCTGAAATATCAGTACAGTTACTGTGCATAAAGGGGCAACTCCATGATAAAACCATGGAGCTGTCCGTGGCGTTATACTAACAGACGGATTTGTAACTGTGCCTATTTCTCTCAGTCTCGCCCTTTTGTCTGTTTTGTCCTGGACGTATAATATTCTCGAAACTAGCTTGGTTTAGCTACGGGGTAGAACCAAGAGTCATTGATGAGTCAGTTTGCTAGTGGCAGGTGAACAACATGAACTGGGTTACAGCAAAAGACCAGTCTTCTCTTAACTAGGATGCTCACATTGGGGCATCTCCCCAGTTAAACATAACAAATCACTCACTGGATACACTGTAGATCTACAGTTTATGAACTGTGCTAATACACACCTTGTCTATAATGCTCCCATCAACAAAAACCACACTGGAGCCACGAAACTCCTTCACATTTGGTTTGACCTGAACACGGCCTGAGATGATCCGGGCCGGGAGGTCATCATTCACAACAGGTATCTGTGAATAAATACTGCCAAAAGGACAGCAGAGTTGTGTTAGAGAACGATACAGCATGAGAAGTGTCTCAGAGGCACAAAAACACACTCAGTGTACACTTAAGTAGGAATTCAGTAGACTTGCCCAATACTTCCCAGGAAGTTTGTTCCTTTTGGATCATTTTTTCATCATCATGTTTTTTCTAGTTTGCTGATCAGAAAAAAATGTTGCGGTTTCCATCATGTCCATCAGTAGTTCACACTCCCTAATTACATAACAATTTTTATCTTGGCATTTAACCTGCACTATGAACACTTTGGATCCAGATAATCCTCTAGTTTCATAATTTGGTCAAATGTTGCATTGGTAAACAAAATATGTGAACAAAGCTTTAAGTCTGGTCCAAGGGTGACTGAAAAGTCTGCACTCAGTGAGTGTGCATCTTATTTTCTGCATAAATCATGTTGTGTTCAGTTCAGTGTGTTCAGTTTTTAGTTGTCATTTGCACAGAAGGAATATCAAAACTTTGAACACCTCTAAGCTTTCCCTCTGCTGCCACCTGCAGGACAAGCTACAGATCTAGACCCCCTGGTAAAGGCTGCACAAATCATAAGTTCACACTTCACATTTCCGTCCACAAAAGTGAGTAATTACTGAGGAATGCATGAGGAACAAATCAAGGATGACCTGATAATTAATTAACTGTTAATGAGTAATTCCTGAATAACTGTGATTCCAGGAGTCTAAAATAAATAATAATGAGTTGACTAGCAGATACCAGTACATCAGTAGGTAATGATTAGTTCATAAATATCTGTCAGTTTGACATACTGAACACTTTCTTCATGAGCTGCTCCACAAGCACTTTATTTGAAGGGGCATAATACTGTCATTACACTGTCATAACCATTAAACCTGTCATGAACGTGAAGGAGTTTTTGTGAACGTTAATGATGGTTGTCATTAAGTGTCATTTGGTCAGGTATGTCATTTTAAAGCTGAAAAAAGCTGAAAAGTTGACATTGGTTGAGATGTCTTTGTTATGACAACTTGACAATTATCAAGCCAATAATGCCGTTATGACAACTTGACACTACCCAAGACAGCATAACCTGTCAATGTCTTTGTTATGACAACTTGACTTGATTATAAAACTTAAAGACACTGTTAAGCTTTATGTTTTCACATTACATTAAACTGTCATATGTAGCTGGATATGACACTGGCCTTCATAAGACCATTATAAGTGTGTCATGAATAATTTCCTTGACCTCAATCAAAGTGGTCCATTTTGAACTTGTCATAAAGAGTGTCATTAAATTATTAATTATTAGACTGTCAAATGCTTTTGTAATGGTGTCATGATTAATTTTCTGAACTTCAACTAAGTGGTACCATTTAGACTTGTAATACAGATGTCATTAAATGTCATAAGGTTAATTTAATGACAGAGTACAGTACCAGTGTAATTCAGCTTAGTGAGTTACCTGATAGAAAGACAGTGGTTAAACTAAACTAACAATGTTGCTAAAGTAGGCTAACTGCTGTCTGTGGTTAACTGCAGCTGGTGTTGGCAAGTTAGCTTGGTTAGCTGAGAAGCTAGCTGCCTAATAAGCTGACTCAGCACTGTAACATGTTTGTCTCGCATCTCTGACAATGTCAAGTTTGCATGACATAATTGACCGAATGACATTTAATGACAACAGTCATAAACATTCATAAAGACCACTTCATATTCATGAGAGGTGTCATGACATGGTTATGACAACCCTATGCAAAGCCCTTCAAGTAAAGTGTTTGCATTGGTCAGGATTAACTAAGAACCTATGAAGCTGCTGAGTGGCAACATGTGACGACTCATTAATTACCGTCTCATTAGTTACTTATTTTTTGCCCCTTTATGTAAAGTGATACATCATACGGAATAGTTACTAGGTTTTCACTTATTACTTCATAATGAAGAAGTACTTAGTAACTACTCAGTATAATTACTTCATAATGAATCCTTAAAAATAATGACTTAACTGGCCACGCAATAAAATAAAGATGTTTATCTTGTTACCCATGTTTTGGTTTCAGGCCATATAGTTTGTGGTCAAAAGCTTCATTCAGTTTCTTCTCCAACATCTTGTTGATCAACGAGGGGAAGAGCTTATTTATCATCATGTCCATACGAGAAGTCCCAACAAGATCAGCTGGGAGGCCCCCTGGTCCCACGCGGCCAAGAACCCACGCTCCTCTCCTGGTACTGAGATACACCTGTCAAGTCAGCACATAGAGGGTTGAAGATGTGTTTTTAGGACGACATTTTAACACTGCTCTGTTTGAAAAAGACACAAAAGTACAGACATGTAGTTTAGTTTTGAACCTTCTGAGCTCCTCTGCTGATCTCCACAGCAATATCACCACCAGAGTTTCCAATCCCAATCACCACCACTCTTTTATCCTGCAGAGCCTCAGCGTTGCGGTAATCCCAGCTGTGGAAATATCTGCCTTCAAAGCTCTCAATGCCTGAGATGGGAAATCAAAGAACAACCAGTCAGTCGATCAACATGTTGAATTCTGTCAGGTAGCATGGATATTCTGTGTGTTTGTGAAGCCTGTCAGCATATGTTTTCATTGTAGTTCAGTATTCTGTGATAAGTCAGCCAAGTTTCTTTATTCACTTGATGCTTTATCATATATTTACATGGTTAGTCCCTTTGTAATATCTGTTTAATGATGTTCTCAGACTGCATACCTCATTACTACACACTGATTCCACTTCTATTATCATATCTTTGTACATATTTTATTACAGTGTTTAAGGGCTTTCTTGCTTAGTTTTCTGAATGTGTAGGTATTGGATTTAAGTGCTGGTGGAGTGCATTGGAACCGGTGATGGAAACTAACTAAGTACAATCACTCAAGTACTTTTCTTAAGCACACTGTAAACACACATAACTTGGCAGTACTCAAAAAAATGGGTTTTATTGTTGCCACAATATTCTTGAGTTCATAAACTCAAAAGTTGGAGGTTATCAGAGCTTAAATATCTGGAGTTAGAGTTACATGTACTCTTTGATTGTTAAGCCAATTCAAATATTTTCAGTACTTGGAACTAAAAATGTATTCAGTCCTGTTAACTTATTGCAATGAGAGGAGTGACATACTCCAAGTAAAAAAATATTCATGTTTTAGGGACCCTTTTCTCTAATTAACTAAAAATTATGATTTTTTTAAAAAAGAAAGAAAATTCTAGTGGTACTCAACATTTTTAAGTTTTCACTATCCATGACAAATAATTAATTTGTCAGTTTTAAAGTTCAAAGTTTTGAGGTACTTGTATTTTACTTGAATATTTCCATTTTCCTCTTTATACTTCTCCTCACCTCTAATCCAGAGAAAAATATTGATCTTTTTACTCTAATATAGATATTTGATACCCTCAGTTACTTTACAGATTAATAATACAAGATACAATGAAGAAATAAATTATGATTTTGGATAAAATTTTATTGAGCCACTGGTAAAATTCACAAGATATTCAGCAAGTGTATATTGTAAAAAATGACCCACACTTTAATCATCTGTGACATTAAAGTGATGTAAATATTATTGCATCTATAATCTATATACTGATACCATTCAGTATTTCTGTATTGATGTTTATATTTCAGAGACCAGACCAACCAAAGTATTTGTACCCTCACTCTAACTGCTGGATGAAGTTTGAAAATTTACTTCAATGCCTCTCTGTCAACTCTTTTATCAGAGTCCCCAAAACATTTTCTCATGCGCCGCAAGTTTGACCATTTTATTGTGAAGTGAGTGAAAATGAATGAAAATGTTGGTGGTACCTGGGAAGTCTGTGAGGGGCAGGTGAGGCTGGGTGAAGTGTCCGGTACAAACCATCACTGCATCAAAAACATGAGTCTCCCTCTGACCGTCTCTAGTCTCTGTCTCCACCTCCCACTGGCCGGTCGCAGCAAAATCTGCTCTCTGCCTCACACTGACCACGGTAGTCTGACACACACACACACACAAACAAACAGTGTTGAATATCCTTCATTGATATTGACATGATCTATCAGTTCGTGATAACCCTACTAACTTTAAGTCCCCCTAATTAGCGCCTATGAGCACACTATTTACCACATTTACCACCAACAGTGACTGGACATGCACGTGAAAAGTTGCCAATTTTCCCTTTACAGACAATCCTAAAGGCCACTAACCTGGAAGCGTATGTGCTGCAGCAGTTTGAAGGCCTGAGCATAGAGGCGAATATACAGCAGCACCTCAGAGTGGTGCATGTTGTTGGGGAGTTCAGCTGGTGGAGGGAAGTCACTGAAGGCCATCATCTCTTTGGAGCTGTTGATGACCACCGACTGATAGATGTTGGTACGTCCAGGCTCAGGCGTCTCCTTGAGAAGGTCGACACAGACACAGACAGACACTTGTCACAACAAATATAATACAGTACATTTCAGTTGTCACATGTCCCAAACTTTAAAGGGTGTTTTACATTCAAGGTGAAAGGATTGTTTCTGGAACACAGCTATATGATGTATATCTTGGTATTGGGAGAAGTTGGCCTGAGAAGCTTTTCTGCCATGGTTTTAGAAAGTTAGGTGATGTAAAGAACAACAAAGCCTTTTACCCAGGAGCATGGGATTCTTGGCCCATGTGAAGCACTTTAAGCCTAATTTGACTCATTAGTTCCTTTTTTTCTTTCTTTCTTTCTTTTTTTTTTATTATTATTTTCAGCTTCCTGTTGCAGTTTGGTTTAGGCACCAAAGCTACTTGGTCAGGTTTAGGAAAAGACTATTCTGGCAGAACACTTTCTGATATGACAATGATTTAATATACTCAGTGCTGCCTTATAAGCAAAGCAATCTGCCAAAAACAGAGTTGTATAGTGGTGAATGACAGTTCTGGTTTTCAGCATAAATAATCTTCCTAAGAACAATCTGAAATCCATAAAGGTTTTACTTTATTCCATAGGTTGTCAGATTTACATGAATATTCCTAAATTGTTTAACATTACGAACAAAAAGTGGCCCATTATTGCACGGTGAAGTGAAAATATGAGCTTGTTTATATAAAAGCACTGTCCTCACCTTAAATCTCCATAGACCCCCAATATCATGGCTGCTCTCAAAGCAGGTGGGCTCCAGACCTTCATCCAGACAGGACTTGATGCTTGTCAGACCAGAAATCCCTGCACCGATCACTGCCACCTTCTGAACCATGATGCTGGAGAGAACGTACCACTGACAGACGGACCTGCAGTAAAAAGAAAGGTGGAAGAGGAAATGTGTGTGTTGTTTTGTCATGTGATGAGAAGCAGGTCCATGTTGACTGTATCTTTCATTCCAAATGTTCTTGAGTAATTAATTTGCATACAAATGATGGCTTTTCAAGTTGCTTGAGTAAATCAAGGATGATTAGATCAATATGGACATGAGACAGTTGAGCACTGCATAAGATTTAAAGGCATAATATGCAACATTTTTATATAAAAAAAACAGAATATATGATTATGTCAACCATAATTACTTTCAGTCATGACTTATGATCCACAAGAAGTGTGTGGTGGTGGTGGCTGTATTCAGATGCCCTGCCCTCTACCTGTATTTCCTTATTTTCTCATTATTCTGCTGTGTTCTGGATGTTTTACCAACCCACAACATCAGTATTTGACATCCTGGGAATGAGGCTTAACAATCAACTGTTTTTCAAACAGCACAGATAAATCCTACTGATTATACCTTTAAGTGTCCTCTCATTTCAAAGAACAGGCTAGTTTTTCAGAAATAATGTCCAGCGAAAGCAAAGTTGAATAGACCTTTACGCAGGAGAAATTTTACACAGCTGGAAAAAAAAAATACCAGGAATTTCTCACTGTGCTGCATTAATTGGTGGAAGATCATTAATGTTATCAGTCCTACCTTTGCTTTTCTGCTAGAAGTCCAAATGTCTGCTGTCAAATAGGTCTACAGTATGAATCAGGTTTGTGTGTGTGTGTGTGTGTGTGTGTGTGTGTGTGAGTAGAGACAGGAGTCAGAGTAGAGCCACACCTGCTGCATCTCATTGTAATAATCAAGGCCTCCTCCACTCTGCCAGAGTGGAAGAGACCGTAGCCTCTGCTACAGTCAGTCTATGCTTTAAGTTGTTTTCATACTTTACCACTTTTCTTGTTCCTGCTTGTTCCTGTCTCTGCTTAATCCTGTTTCCTGTTCATGAGCACCACTTCACTGCCCTGAACCCTCACTCTTACCAGCTTCTAGCCCCAGCCTCAGTCTCTGCCCCCAGTTTTTTTTTTTCATGGCAGCCAAACTGATGTGAAATAATAGGCTAAACACAGGTGTTAACAATTGTATTAATTAAGTTCCTGTTCCATTTAGTGTAGCAGAGCTTTTCCATTGAGCCAACATGCACAATAACAGCACCCTGACTCTGTTTGACCTGAATGTAACACAACCTGGTATCAATTTTGACAAAGTTTAAGTTGTATATTTTATTTGTACAACAGAAAGTAATGAGAAACATTCATGAAAAGAAACATGAAACTCATGCTCTTGTTTTTTATTCTGGTATGAAATATATTCAGCTTCTGAAGGGTGGTTTGGGGACCTCTGTGGGCAATGCATTTTACATAGATCTTCTAGATTTAAGTGGAAATAACAGCTGCTGAATAATGACTAGCAAAAGATTCTTTTAAATAAAAAAGTGATATATTTTTTCACATGTGGAAACATTTTTTGCAGAAATAAAATTAAGTTTTCATATGTAAACAAGTAACGTGGGTAAAACTGATTCTGTTGTCCTATTTCAGAGTTGCTCAGGAGAAGTTAAAGAAAAACAGCTAAGTTTGTAATTGTTCTGTGAACGACTTGACATTTTCAATGACCTAAGAAAAAAACATGAGCATTATATTACTCATGTGTTAATTATTAAAGCAAGATTTAATAATTAACACAGGATTTTACTGTTGTAGTTGATTGAGATGAACCTCATTTTGAACTACTTTGTATTGAACTGTAATTATTTTCCTTATGGATTAATGGTCTTATTTTCTCAACACTAGATTGGTTGTTTGGTTTGTTAAAAACTCTTTAAAAAGAGTGATAAATTCCATTACAGATACCAGGGATGTGCACAGAAATTTTGAGGGACTGGTGCTCAAGTGAAAAAAGAGCACTTCTCTCATAATTATTTTTAAAAACTAAAGTTACATATTTATTTAGATATATATTTATATAATGGTATATATTTTACTTCATTTCAATATGCACTCAGATGTTTAATTCTCAACAGATTTCTAAAAAGTAATCAATTCACACAACTATGCTTTTTTTGTCCAAGTAAAGTTCTAAAAGAATAATTTAAAGAATATTAAAACAACTGAGAGGAAAAGCAGTGAATCCTCACAATTAAGATGCTGGAACCATAAAATGTTTTTGCGTTTAAAATGATTAAATGATTATTAATATAATTACCAATTAATTGCTTAACCACATAACCATTTCAACTGCATTTCTAAATACTAAATAACTGGTAACTTAAGCTGTCAGATAAATGCAGGCTACTTGAGTAACTTAACATTACACTCCAGCACTGTTTCTCTCACCCACACAAAACGAACACACCCTTCATTCACCCACACAATTGTTACAATAACTGCAAAATCAAAATACCACCTGCAAAACTACTGTAATCATATCGTACTTAAACTGCATTGGTGCAAACACCAACACTAACATGAACTTTCATCACTTACCTTTTCTTCACAGGGGGAGATGAACGGACTAAAACTCCGCTCTTCTCTTTATCAGTCAGCTTTTAACATACAGACAGCAGATTGATGATTGATCCACTGTGGGTCCGCTAAACACGTGAACACATTAGGGAAATAAATGGTACTCAAATATTTCTGCGAAGTGAATATTGGTCTGACTGTGATCTTTGGGGTCATCAAAGAACACTAGCATTACTAATCAATGCATTTGAAGGTAATGTCTTGTTCTTGTGGATACAGAAGTAACCACACACAGACACACGGAGGGGTTACACTGTCACTAGGATCAGCTGTCTTTATCTAATAAGTAACAAGATGATAATGGAAATGTCAAAATAGAGGACTAAGTGCAACCTCAGCTTGGTACAACTTAACTGTCATTTCATGTATAAAAGCTTTGGCTGGATGGATCTGATGATGATGATGATGATACATGATAATCTCCTCTCATGTTTATAATAAGGAGAAACCACAATTTGGAGCAGACCTTTATCCCAAGCATCTGATCCCCCAGCAGTCTCATGTTTCTTTTCTAATCCACTGTGGTAATGAAAAGCACACATGGAAATATATTTCATAATAAGTATTGAATAAACTTGATGCTTTAAGGTTGCAACAGTTGTATTGCAAATGAATGAAAACGCAACAGCTGCCTGATTTAACACGTCTTCCAGAAAAAATCACGCCCACTTCCAATATACTAAGCAAATACAGAGTTGAACAGACACAGATCTCTCTCTCTCTGTGCACATCTTTTTGAAAACTATTCCAAGTATAGGAAATAACCAGCTCTACATTTTCTTATGTAGAGCTCTCTTAAATGTTGCCAAGAGTGCCTTGCAGCTTTGAGAGACCTGAACCTCCTGTTCTTTCACTTGTTCCTTGATTTTGTTCGATAAAACCAATTTTATACACAAAAGTCACAAGAATAATAATGGACCAGGTAAAAACCTATCTTAAAGTAAATCTGAATATGCTAATCTAACTCATAATTATCCAGGTTCTTTCAGAAAGTTGTGAGCTGCTGCATCAAATTTAATAAAAAAAGACAAAAGAAAACTAAGGAAAAATGTTTTTTGTGCATTATTTCTTATGTTTCAAATCTCCAAAATCATTGATTTCTTAAAGACTAAAAAGAACATTGGATGTTACACATTTTTGTGCAAACCCAGTGTTTACGGACAGATATTAAGTTTTAGGCTTACATAATTTTCCACTACCCATACAAAATGATTTTTGAACACAAAGTCTACGATTGAAGGAAAATGCCAAAATGTTAATCTTAAAACTTACTTTTTATTTGAGGCACTCTGTTTACAAGGTTGATCATGTCCAGTATCATTGTGGAAGTCTTTTCCTGTCTCAGTGGCTCTGGCCCAACGATTCTTGTCTCCAGCATCTGATCATGAAATGTGTTTAGTTCAGTTATGAGAGGTCATCTGCCAGCTGCTGCTCAAACATTAGCAAGCATTACAACTGGACAAATACCAATGAGAAGGTGTCTGATTTATAACTACAATGTCAGTGCATCAATGAATGTCTCAACAGTAAAAGATTTGGCAAAACAAGCTGGATTTTAAACAAATACATTTTTTCTTTTTAAAGGTTATTACAGATTTGTGAGAAATTATGTCTATTTCTATTTCTGGTCAATAAGGAAAGTTTGACAAGCATTTAGAAATAACAAAATGGAACAGATCTATATTATAGTAATTCAGTGTTATGCAAAGAATACAACAAATAACCAAAACAATAATAAACAAATACCCAGATGGTCTAATTTGCATACACATCTGGGTAGTGAATTTTACAATAGCTTGAAGAACACAACCTTGTGGGTTTCTGGGTTAAAGTAACACAAAGAAGCCACAAGATGGTGCCGACACACATGAGGCCATTTAGCCAAGTCGTTGCTTGTTGGCTCAAGAACAAAACATAATGTGGGTTTAAGTGTTTCATAAAAGAAGTTGTTAGTACAGTTGTGATACAGACCACCCTTCATGGCTTCAGACCATCGGCATCAAAACATCTGCCTTCACTTCCCCTTTAAGTCGTCTGTCATTGGTAAACTTTCACTGGAGCACAGAAACATGTTCACTGACAGATTATCTCATAAGATAACTATAAGTCTTCAAGGAAAATAACTTAACCACAGCTTCTTTATTGTTTTTTTTTTTTTTTGCTATTTTGTGCATGTCTCAGAGTTGCTGTACACTGTAAAATCTAAAAAAAAACTTTTATTTGACCCTCATTGCCCCAAGGGCAAATGTTCAGCAGCATTGAGACAAACAGCACAGCATTAGGACCAAACATGAAATCAAAAAAACTAAAGCTAAAAAACTTTGGACACAAATAAGTGTTAACTGTTTATTCAGGTCTAAATGCTCTGTAGTCATGGTAATGGGGTCCTTTGGCGAGAGGGTTGCTCATTCCAGCCCAGGCACCCCCCCCCCCCCGAAAGCAAAAAACCTAGGGGAAACACTGATATGGATTCAGTGAATCCTTTTTTTCTGTCATGGATGATAGGTCCATCATTTAAAATATTACTATATGTTGTGATATATATATGATAATCAATAAATGCTTTACTTTATTTGTAAAAAGTCCCCTGTGAAGTCATGTTAAATATGCAAATATGTTTGTTTATTCATGGTGTTTTTGTGATCACTGTAATGTTATGAACCCTGAATTACTGTGAAGCAAACTGCATAGAATCTTTAATATTTATTTTCATAAATACAATGGTTACAATATGGTTACACGTAAACACACAGATTGAAATTATTAGGATTTTAAAAAAGCACCCACTGTAATATTCCTCTGAGCTGTAGAGGACCATAGTCAGCTCGGTAAATGTTGAAAGTGTTCTGCAGGGAGAACACATTGAGGCAGACAGGGTCCAATCCAGGATGGTCAACCATACATTATAAATCTTCCTCAACCTCCTGCATCCGTCTTGTAACCTAATGTAAGATACAAAATTAGGGATCATGGTATCTGACAAATGTAATGAGTAAATATAAGAAATAGCCTAGTCAGACTAGTATGGGATAATATATAGTGAGCATGTCAGCCTTGTGAAATAAACCCTAACAGGATAATGCAGGACCTCAACACAAAACAGAGAGGTTTTAATTCATCCAGAAGAGGGTTATTTCACAATATTGACCTGCTCACTGTATATTAGTGAATGACTCTCAGTGCAGTGACTCTCCAAAATAAATAATTTGACACAAAATATTAATTTAAAAATATTTTACATCACATCAAGAGTCTATTCTAAGGTGTCATACAGAAATTAGTAATGAGTATGTAATGAATTAGTTTAGCTAAAAAATATTACCTGTGGTATCTCCTTGCAGCACATATTTTCATTTTCTGTAGGCATTGTTGCACAGTTTCCATATGTGCACCTGTCCAAAAATATAGAAAAATGTAAACATTTCAACAAAATATAAAATTTATGAAATTCAAAATCTGACACATTAGACAAGCTGTGGTGGATGAGCAGTAAACTTTGCTAAACTTTCAAATACATAACATTGGACCTTTGTAACAGGTAGGCTGAGACAGCACAGTGTAGTTTACTTAACACTGCACACAGCCTCAACTTCTGAAAACTGATGATAAAATGATAATAAATGATGACGCTGACAGACTGACAAATTTTCTGTATACCAAAACAACTTCAGTATTATGTAAAAAAAAAAAAAAAACAACAACAACAACAACAAAAACCTGGTTACTTAAAGGACCCTGTCTTGATAGGCATCTCTGCTAAGAATTTTGCAAAACAAGAAGATAATTTACTGCCAGCAATCATCAAAATATCTTACTAATTGTGACATAAACACCAGTAGCGGTCCTTTGTCCTCAGAGTACTAATGTGTCTCACCGGAGGCATGACAGTTAACTATATTCACAAATTATAATGTCACTTATTGGCCAAAAGTTCCCTCAATAATGAACAAGCGGAGTGAGTTACAGTTAGCATTAGCTATCGAGCTACATTTTAGCGCTGTAACAACACACACCCCGACTACCTGTAAAGTGTCAAGACACACAAAGTTGTTGACTTACCATTCAGAAACGTCCTGCTGCCTCCGCAGTGTTTCAGCTTCTGCAGGAGCCTCTCCGTCTGGGTCAGATTCTGGATCAAAAACAAACGGTTGAACTGAAGGGCATCTGACACCGGCCATATCCACATAACTGTTCGGTGTGTGGGCCCAGCTGATTCAAGCCACACCCACCTCCCGAGAGGGGCTCGGCCCACCTTTAAAACTGGGTGCGGAGCAGCTAAACTCTGCTACCAAGGTGAGGTTGTGGAAGACAGTTTGATGTCACAGGTCAGACACCATGACAAGACTGAGCACCGCAACAAGACACAAGGTGGTTATACTGCATCTGCAAGGTCTCTCCCAGGTAAAGATTTCAAAACAGACTGGGGTTTCAAGATGTGCTGTTCAGGCTCTTTTGAAGAAGATTTCTAGGTGGCGGCCATCTTGTTCGCTGCACCCACTTAATTATTCTGAACAAATGTAAAGAATGCTCCAGAACAATACCAGCATATCCCACATGCCTTAATCAGAGTATCCAACCAGAATATGCCATTTACATGACCTGCATCAAATTCAATATTTCCATATTCTGAATATTAGTGGAAAACCAGAATTAAAGGAAAAGTGTGTGATTTCCAGTGGCATCTAGCGTTCAAACCTTAGATTGCAACTAAGAGGACACCGCCTCTCTCACCAAGAGTACGGTGGCCGTCAGCGGACAAAATGGCGAGCGAAAGCTATCTCACAACAAACTACAATTATGTGTGTTAGATGAATTACCTGTCCGGCAGAAAACAGGCAACCTCGGCGTCACTGTGAAAACGTTTGTCCTCCATCAGCGATTTCCATCGTGTAAACACTATGCCGATGTTGATTCGTGTTTTTGCTGTTTCCTGTCATGCTCGCGTTTACTTTCTTCGCGTCTCTGCTTCTTGGATGACGGGGATTCACTGTCCGCTTCTTTTTGTTCTGGTACAGTGTATGTATGATCCTCCATTTGTCAAAACTGTGCCAGTCAAGGTTCACAACGCTAAATGATCTGCCAGCAATCACCCGCGTCTATCCTCCCCGTCTACTTCCGTGTTTACGCTGCGGCGTCTACGTAAGGTCGCCATGGCCTTCCCAAGACAGTTTGTCCGCTCTGCGCTGCCGTAGACGGCGCAGGATGATGATCTCCGTAAATCGACCCGACCGTATGTAATTATAAATGGCTATTTCTAAAGTAACGGGAACATATAGATTATTGGTTTACGTTGATTGATAATAATAAATAACATACTTATATATAATATATCTCATTTATGTACATAAATTCCTGTAATTATTACACACTGGTCCTTTAAGAGCTAATTGGAGCCTGTCAGCTCATCGATGACTCAGGTAACAGCCAGGCGTTTGCAGTCAGTGGAGAGCATCTGTGGCGCCTGGCTCTAAAAACTGTGGCTGTTTCATGAAGGTCAAACTAAATGGAATGAGACCCCAACTAGTATTGTTAAACTGTGAAAGTCTGGTGAAGAGGGTTTCAGTCAGAGGGGATGGCAGACGTTTTACAATGAATAATAAAATAATCCAACAGACCTCCAGGTGCCACACATTTGTTATAAACTTAAGCTTGAGCTTGGAAAGAAATGCTTCTGTTGAGTTTGACTAATCTAGTTTTGTGCATTTGGAGTCCCTCAGTCATTGAGCTTTATTGTATGATGATGATTTGATATCTCCAGATCTCAGCCAGTGACACTGAAACTATCTGGAAATTAAATTGTGTGAAAGATAAGGAAGAAATCCGTTTTTTAGTGAACAGCGCCTTTAAAAGAAGTAGTCATGATAAAAGTTTAACATGAAAATTCCCATTATAACAACTTTCAGACCAAGTCATTGTTGGTTCTGAGAGTGAGTTAGAAAATGTTTGAAAGTACTGAAACTCATCTCAGCTGAAATCACTGAAATTACACATAAGCCTCAGCTGCACCACCTGTGTTATCTTTCCTGTTAAAATAATTCAGAGTATCAGATATAGTGTTCTTTTCAAGTATAAGATACTTGTTGTGTGTCAAGATGAAGCCTTTGCCTGGCCATGCTAGTACTACAAGTCTAATCTGAGAATATAAATCTCTAAAATAGAAACACTATATATAAATATTGAATGTAAATTTAATCTGTGATGCAAGGAATAGTCTTGTGATGGGCACATAATAGTATAATAAGTATTCCTCTATCTCTTCTTTCATACATCACAGAATAATGCAGTTATTTATAAATGATACATTATCAATTATTAGTAATTGGGATATGGTGACAAGTGAGTAGAATTTCAGAGGATTATAGATTAGGCTGTGTGCGTGCGTGTGTGTGTGTGTGTGTGTGTGTGTGTGTGTCTGTGTGTGTGTGTGTGTGTGAAGTAGATAGTTATTACGGTGGAAATTCCTTCCAAACTTATCACTGGCACTTCACTGTAATCAGTAGATTGATGAAGAACCAGAATAGCTCTGAGAGCACAAAATGTGATAGTGGCCTAGAAATAGACCAAGTGAGGCTGCATGGTCCTCGACTGTCTGATATCCTTCCAAACCGCTGTTTTTTCATTAGTCTGAGACATCTGGTATGCCAAATAAGATCATTCTTTATGGAAATTGGGCAGAAAGTTTAAAATGCTACAGATCTGTGCCTTGCCGATATGGGATTTTTGGGACCGATGCTGATATTGGGCAGTGAAAAAAATTCAGATATATGTTAAAATTCTTAATACAGAATATAATACAGACTATAGAATATATATATATATAAACACACATTTTTTGCAATGATCCCTCAAAAGTGGTTAAACACTTGTGACAAAGATATGTAATGGAGACCATATATTTTGCAGTTTAACAGTAAACATTATTGTCCAAATATAAGGGCACTGAAACGGTAAACTTTCACTAGTGTTTTTAGTAATTTTCTCATTCATTCAACCTTTATTTATTTCTCGGGAATACATTGAGGGGTGACCCTCATTTTCAATGATACCGAGATTACATTAGGCAGCTAAGCAGAAACACAAACAAGAAACAAAACAGGAAAAGACAGAGATAATAAAAAAAATAGCCAATAAGAAATCTACAATTGATTAATACAATTCCTAGTTAAAGCGTGTACATGTAAGAACATTAAGACTTCTAAGCGTGTTTTTAAAATCTCCCAAATTTATCAGGGACTCTAAATTATAAGTAATTCAGGTGTCACAATTT
Organism: Lutjanus erythropterus; assembly: GCF_056507025.1. NCBI lineage: Eukaryota > Metazoa > Chordata > Actinopteri > Lutjaniformes > Lutjanidae > Lutjanus > Lutjanus erythropterus. The sequence goes on along the minus strand of NC_139323.1, from coordinate 11,235,277 downwards.
CAATATCAAATCAACCAAAATGAACTTTCAGTTTCAATAATCAAATACAAAGGCAGAATGTTTGATTCTTCCAGTATTTTATTTCTCTTCACCCCACCTACTTGTGGTGTTCAGCATGCGTCTGAAGAAAAATATGACATAGCGTTGCTCGAGGATTTAAAGAATTGTGACATCGCTAATGAATAACTGTGAATAAAAAACAGAAATAGAGGCAAGTATATTAAACCTGATTTAAGAAAAGGGATCAAACAACATAAAATATTGTCTATAAAGCAAACAAGGAAAAACAATCTGCACCATGCTCTGTTGAAAAAAGTTTCTATATAGGCACATATTAGACAACGTACATGTCGATACCAATATAGACAGATAATACTGGGCCAGTAGTAATGGTTGACCAATATATTGTTCAGGCTCTACTTATGTGAATCTTAACTTGCTTGTTCTAAGTAGCATTGACCTTGACCGAACCACTAAAGCACTTTGCTAAAGACACCCAGACCCATTTAAAGATAATTACCCATAGGTGAGACAGTTAAGTGGGTGGTCTTAGGTCATTGGGTCAACTCAGCTGGACACGGTGACAACACTGACAAGCTGCTGTCACTTCACTCTGTCATACTAGACGTCTTCAGTGAGCCAGCCAGAAACTGATGTATTCAGCAGGACGTTTGATATCTCTTCATTATCTGAACCTGCAGTTTTAAGACTAACTAATGCATAGAGAGCCTCTGAACAACCATGATTGCACTAGCTTATTATTAGTGCATATTGTGGGTGTGTGGTGTCAATAACAGGATGGACGGTCTTCTGTGTTTAATTAAAAAGTACTTATTCTGTAAAAATGTCACCACTACCTTCTGTTCCCCTGGACTACCATAACACTCTCTCTGCTTGCCAGTATTCTGGCTGTGAAACCTGAGCCGGGGCCAAATATAGCCCCACACAGTGAGCAGTAAGAGACCGGGACAGATGGGACAGCAGGCCACTGCAGAGGCAGTACGCAATTGGACCCTGAACCTGAGAGATCCTGCTGACTGTCCGACCAATAAGGCTGCTCTTCTGGAAAGAGAACCCTCTTTTTGGCTCATTCTGACTTAATAAACAAAACGAACCTGGAACCACCAAACCAGGAGAAAGCGTTTGGAGAAATAGCCCACTTTAAGGTAAGTTTTGCTCTGTTTTCAACACTATTTCATGGTTCGCTTGTTGATTGTTTATTAAGAGTGTGACTTAATTCATTTAATGAAACAGTGTAACTATTTTAAATGTAGTATTTCTATTCAGTATTTGTCATATATTCATATTTAAATATTATTTATGCAATATCTCCTCTCTCATGTTATTTTAAGGACATTTGGATTCCTTCTAATTTTAAACTATTCATTTGTATTAAATATAGCAAATGCAGTAAAAATACATGTAATTAGATATGTAAAGATACAGTAAATATTTAAGTTGACATAATAACGTGTATAAAACCTTGTAAAGAAAAGGAGTTAGTGGAAACTTTGACAGCAGTGATAGTTGTTAACATTCTGTCAATCAGTCTCAACCTTTAAAATTTTCCACATTCATATTTGATAAGTGCTGTGCCGTTGTTATTGTTCTCTTCAAACAGTAGTACATCTGAGACACATAGTCATTTAATTCTTCAGCCCAGTGACTGTCAGTGTTTGTGCGAGTGTGTCCAGTTGTACCTGTGTGTGTTTGAAGGACCTCTTGTCTAAGCTCAGGGTTGGTGAGTTTGTGCTGCTGCTGTGAAACATAGCCCAAGAGATTAAAAATAACAACAGCTGGTCTTCAGGACGCCATGAGGCACTTAGTGTCACACTGCGTCATGCGTGTATCTACACCTCCGCCTTACAACATACTATACATATAGAGTCTCCAGAGATTGGCGCAGAGAAAACACACCTATTTTAAACTACATGTGCACGTGTCATATTTAACATCTGAGTTAAAAAGTGGAACTAGTTGCAAATGTGTAATCCATCATGTAGAGATGCATCAGGTGACATAAATGCACAGTGAAATGCTGCACATTTATTTTCGATTATGACCTCTTGGACCTCTCACTACTACATCACAAAATGGCACAGCCTTAGTCCACAAATTTATGGTATGAACATGTGGACAATGACAATTTAGAGGTGATTTTATACCTTCAAAGCCCCCCCATCCCCACAACAATTTATTTCATTTCAGCCTTCCTACAGTTCATATCATTCTTTAAATGAAGAACTTTGGACACCATGGGCATTTTTATGCCATTCTATAAACAAAATGATTAAAGGTCTCTTGTAAAGGTTTTATACAGATTTATTGGCACAATATGGCAGAAGTGGAATATAATATAATATAATATTATATTATATTATATTATATTATATTATATTATATTATATTATATTAGTATATTTTCAGCTTGAAAATAAGAACTGTTGTGTTTCTCTTACCTCAGAATTAGATCTTAATGTCTACACAGGGCACCGGTCCTATTCCATGGAGGCTGCCATGTTACACCAGGACTTCCTAAAATTTGGTATTTCATCTTAAGTCCTGCATCACAAGGAGTACTGTGTGACTGGTGCCATTCTCACTGGTTTGCATTGAATCATTTCATCACTTTTTGGATAAGCAAGTAAAATCAAGTTATTATTATCCACCAAATCTTTGCTTTAACCCCAAGATTAAAGATTTTTTTGTGATCATCAATTTACATAGATACACATTGTACTGCCGGCACAGGTGCAACTGCAACTAGCATTTTACTGAACACTTGCAAAACTAAATAGTGTTAAAATATATTGACATTTAGATGGACTAAATTATGTCTAACAACAAAAATCTACTCAGATGGGGCGGTCTGTATTCTGATACCAATATAATTTAGTAACCTATCTTGCACTAATTTTAACCCAAACCATGATCTTTCCCTAACCCTTATCAAGTGTATTTTGTCCCAAAACCCAAGCAGCTCTTAACCACAGTATTGTCATGTTATGAAATATAATTTCTTTGTTCAGTGAACACATTGTTCAAGAAACAATGCATACAAATCTTGTGAGCCTCACAAGTCTGCGTTCCCATTTAAACATGGTTTTTGGAGGGAAAGAGTGAGGTATTTGCAATTTGCAACCTCACCCCTAGATGCCACTAAACCTGACACACTGGTTCTTTAATTGATAATTAAAAAAAATAAATAAATAAATGTTCTTATCAGCTATAAATGTTATACAACCTTAATCTCTGTTGATGTGGAGTAAAATATACATGAGGTATGTACACCAAAGAACAGAGAACAGGATAAAATGTTCTGTCACATACAGAGTGAGTAAGAAATGCCAGTCATGTTCACTATGACCTCAGTTGAGGCCTTTGCTAATACCCACCATCTGTGTCCAGACAACACTGGCCTGAGTCATCCTGCCAGCTATGGTTGTTAGAGCCACTGAACCAGTATTGTGAAGTCTATTTTCAGCTTGACTCCTCTTGTTTGTCATTTCCCTTTCTACTGATAGTTACTTCATGTGTAAACTGTGTTGTCTACAGTGTAAATGTGTAAATGTATGCATGTATTTGCTGGTTAATGATAGTTGATGCGTATTTCAGGATGCAGGACGGGAGTTGGAACCAGCCACTCCCTATCTCTCTGCTGCTGAAGGACCCGGCAGGAGGCAGGACTCTGGAGGGTGATGGGGGTGTGTTTTCTGAGGCATCCTCTGATGGAGAACTCTACCTGGACTCAGTGACAGAGCTGGATTCTGGAGATGGAGACTTTGCAGATCTCACTGCCTTCTTGAGTGCAGAAGAGATTAACCGTAGTTTGGACCTGGCCTGGGAGGCCTTTGGTGACCCATCTGAAACTGAAGAGCCAGGCCCCTCTAACCCTACATCCCAGGAGCAGGCTCTCCAACATGTCCCCTCCCTTCCCACACCCCCCCAGACTTCTGAAAACCTCACCACAAACCCAAACCTGCAACACCTCACCAAAGCTCCCTGCTCAGATAACAATGAAGCCTCTTCCAGCCAGAACGCACCCCTCAGCAAACCCATTCAGGTGTTCACTGAGGCTCCATCCTCCACTGATAAGGTTGTCCGCCACAAACCTGTCCAACCAGTTTATAAGCAGGATAAACCCCGGCTGGTCCATGGAGGCCTGGAGCTGAACGATCGGGCAGCTTCAGCCACTGAGTTCTGCAGCCGAGCCGCCACGTTCATCGAGGAGCTGTCATCCATCTTCAAAGGCTCTGCTCACTTGGAGCAGCAGGTGGAGGAGGACTCCTCCTCCCCGGATAGTGGCTATCTGTCTCCAAGGAGTCAGCGACCAGTCCCTCAGGGCTCCGTCTCTGCACCATCTCTGCCACCTAGCCAGCAAGAGGAGACACAGAACAGCCAGCCGGCCATGAGCCTGGAGCCTCAGCCCGGAGTGGCGGCTTCTGCAAGGTACCAACACTCTGGAGCTCCAACCTCACATGGGCCGCTGTCTCCTCCCTGCTTCCTCCAGAAGCTGAAGAGTCAGGAGGTGGCAGAGGGAAGCCCCATTCGGCTGGAATGCAGAGTCACAGGAAACCCCCTACCACTCGTCAGGTAAGGCTCGATTGTGGTCAGCAAAGCAGTGTAACCACAATGTCCATTAAGTAGCTGTTCTGGAGGTCTCAATGGTGTCACATGATCTTCCTCAGCAGCAGATGGCGTTGGCTCAGTTGCCATGGAGCTGAAGCTGTCACATTTCCACTTTCCTGAGCACTTTAGCGACTTCTTGTCCATAACAGTCTGCTTAGAGTGCTGCTTGGGTGTGGAAAAAAGGTGTTGATGCTGTTGAGTTTGGGGATCCAGAGTTTAGAATTGTTGAAGAAATCTGAGGCACTAAAGAGGTAATGATTTAAAAAGCATTTTATAACTCAGTCAGGCAAAGTCACATGACAGACCATGTTCAGGAGAGGAAACCACACATCAAAAATCTTGCAAGATCAGGACAAAACAGCAGTAAACAAATAGAAGAATATATACAAAACATCTTAATACTTAAGTCTTCAGTACACACTGATAGGATGGCACATCGTGTTTTTCAAAGGACCCAACCTAAGAACTAGAAAAGGCAATTACAAAAAAGGAGAAAGGTCAACTTCCCCATTCAAACCAGGGTATTGTGTAGCTGTCAATGTATATATCTAAAATATTTTTTTTGTAAGAGCCATTTTAATCTCTCTTCACTTATTCAGTTTTTTATGTGATCTATACCTGATATCTTTTACATATGGCTTTACTGAGGGGTGTTGGATTTTGACAGGTACCTGCTAATTTGAAATTATAACTTGCTGAATTTCTGTGGAGCTTTACTCTATATCACATATTTCAAATTAGCCCTGCGATGAACTGGCGACTTGTCAAGTGTGTACCCCACCTCTCGCCCAGTGTCAGCTGGGATAGGCTGCAGCCCCCCATGACCCATCAAGGATAAGCGGTTACCAACAATGAATGAATGAATAAACAAACATATTTCAAATTCTAAAGTGCAGAAGAAACTGATTTAAAAGTAACTACATTTTATGAATATTACTCTTTGATTTTTACTCTATACCTTCTTATTCCATAAAGAGTGAGAGAAATCACTTAAAATGTATATGAAAATGAATTTAGCTGATGCCCAACTTTACAATATTAAGGTCTCCTTAACTAATTCAAACGTACTTTCCGCGTGTATGTCTTTCAAATGTATTTCTAATTATCTGGGTCAGGAAAAATGATTGATCATGAGAAAATGGAAAAGAAATAATAAAGTAGAGAAAGAAATTAACAAATGCAAAATGTGATTATCAATCAGCTGTACTGAAACATTAAGCATTTTGTATTTTATTATTCTAATCACTGTAATCATAATTGTTCAATCATTCTTCAACCAATTGATCTTCATGTTTTTTATCAATCTGTTTGCATATCCCTTATTTGATTCATTAAATGATCCCCATCTTTTCAACTGACTTTTTTAAACAATTGTTCATTAAGTCATTTTTTAGAGAGAGAGATTTCTTAGAGCACAATGACAGTACAAGAGTACAAGAGTACAAAATTTTCCCCCTTATGACATTACCCACTCAGATGGTGACCTGGGTTTTTTTTAATAGGCTTGATAGAGTTGTTCATTTTGTTGGATGGTCCACTATTGTGAAAAGTAGCTGTTTTGTCCAGAAGTAAACTTGTTTTCATACATAAACACCTTTGCATTTTGAGTCCTGGCAGATTGTTTAGGTTTTATGTATTGATATTTTGAGATATCTGTTTAATTTCGTCTATAAAACGGAGTTGAATGAAACTTAAAGGACTGGTGTGTAGGATATAGTGCCATCTAACTATTTGGATTGTCTGCTCTGGGCTTCCGTAGAAACACGGCGGTACAACATGGCAGCTTCCATGAAAGAGGACCTGTTCCCTCTTTAGATATAAACAGCTCATTCTATGATGACAGAAACACAACTAGTCTTATTTTCAGGTAGCTATCCACTAATGAAAACATAGTTATGAATATCATATTCCACTTCTTCATATTCTGATTGATGTTTTTTTAAATTGACAGTATATCTTTATGGATATACCACCTCTGTTTATGTGGAATTCCATTCACCTCTGTGAGAGCTCTCATAGATCCATACAACCATTTTCTTCCGCTCATCCAGGGCCTGGGTCACGGGGGCAGCAGTCTAAGCAGGGATGCTCAGACTTCAACCTCCCTGGACACTTCCTCCAGGTCTTCCGGGAGGATCCCAAGGCGTTCCCAGGCCAGCCGAGTGACATAGTCACTCCAGCGTGTCCTGTCTCTCGTAGATAGATATCTCAAAATACTGCATGGTTAAGTACCACTAGGGTAGGTTAAGTAAATCTTTTTTTAAATTGAAGTGAAATTACATTCTTTTAACATTTTCTAGGAAGTTCAGCGCTTTACCTGCTAAAGAAAAATCTGACACAACATGTCAGGTAACATTAGTTGAGACCTCTGTGATAACAGACAGAGTTCACTGAATGAACATGATCTGAGAGTGAACTGACCTACAGTATATGAACAGACCTTTATACCACAGTGTCAGTGATGTTGACCAGACCAAGCGTCAGGATTCAGCCTCGCTGAACTGGCCGTTACAGATAAGGTGGGTGAAATGGGAGGCAGCCAGGAGGTGAGAGTTACTCGTGTTGACAAGCAGAGCACCTGGTTTCAGGTTTGGAGGGGACTTCCACTCTGTGTAAGCACATATCTGTCTATTGGTACCTGTGCCAGTAGAGGCGCTGTCAAATTTATGCTTGGATGAACCGTTTGAGAGGATAGAGCCCCCTGCCCCTGGTTATTTGCACCAGTTCAAACTAAAAATACACTCCTCTCTTGTTTCTAGAAATGTCAATCTCACAGCTCAGTCAACATGCTTGTTGTTTACTATAGACACATACCTGTACTAATTAAAGTTGCAGTCTATTTGAATGTGATGATTTCAGGGCTGTGAGTTTGGCCTGTCTCATTGGCTCAAAATAACAAGATACTAACTTATTTTTTAAGATGCATGGTCTTTATCTTGATAAAGCTACTCAGGATTTTTTTTTCCATCACATTGGTAGCTGCCATACATTTGAGACCTCTCTATCTTACTGACAGTTTAAACCATTGTGGGTTCAACCAGTCCTTGTCTTGTCTGAGGTTAGAAAAAAGGACCCTCCGAAAGATCCGATAGAGCTAAGGAGGTTCACTTTCTTGAAGTTTTGAGCAGGCAGTGTGTTTTTAGGTGTTTGTGTAATCAGAAGACATTAAGTCAGTGGCTGTATCTCCCCAGTAGGCTGTGAGGGGCCTCTTCTGTGGCTGTATAAATAGTCTTCAGGCCAACAGGAGCCAGGCACAGGAATGCAGGCAATGCAATGACAAGGCATTTTCAGTTACCAGGCTCTTCATCTCCCCACACCTTCTTGGGGAATATGAAGGTAGTGTGTAGCATGTTTAACCATGGGGAAACAGGAGAGCCCAGACAGTGTGGTGTTGCATAACAGAGAATATGAATGGAAAGCTGAGAGAAATGAAGTGGAAAAGCAAAAGTACTTTGTCTCTGCCCATTATAATTTCTTAATAATTTGTGTGTAGTTTTCAAGTATCCCTAAAAAGATCATGACCTATATGCTGGTGAAAGTGAATTCAGCTGTTGTTATAGAATGGCAGGAAGGATTTTTGAAAGAAGTGCAGATTTTTGCTGCAGTTTATGTTGTTTGAAAGACTGTTTGTTTGTCTTTGCTTGCTCTATCAATGACATGCACTCAGTATTGTCTGTGTACTGTTAAAAATGTGTTGTCACTTCCTGTGTTGGTTGTTGATTGTGGACACTAGATGGCAGCAAATTACTTATTATTCAAAACAATACTGGGCATCTTCTGGAAGCAGCTTCTTCTGTAAGTGTAAAAGATATCCACACAGTGACATATTAGGAAGTACAGCTGCTAAAAGGGTTTATCATCTGAGTCTGTACTGAGATTTTATATTAGCTGAACTTCTGCCCAAACTTTCTTAATATTTTTCTATTTATATTCAAACTGTACAGCTTACATTCATATGTGTGTCTTTTTTCCTGCTGAGCTTCTTGCTGAATTGCCAGTATGCTGCAAAATAAAGCAGTAGGTCAGCTAGGCAGGGCTTAATTTACTGTATGTGATGCCTGTGTGTGCATAGGTGTGTCTCATCTTTCTTGTGCATCTCAGTGTTTAGACCAAGTGAGGTGAGACCAAGTCACAAGTAAGGCTAAAGTCTTTGTATATAAGTCCATAATGACAAGTCCCAAATCAAGTCCCAAGTTCTAAACTTTGAGTTTTGAGTCCTAAACTAGTCATAATGCAACAGAGAGCTTCCATTAGCTTGCAAACTATGTTAATATTAGCCTTGACTTACAATTCGTTGTGCAAGTTCAAATGTAGAATGAAGCTGGAAGTTGTTGCCACAGGAGAGACTTTGAAAACACTGTATGTCCAAAGTATCCTTATAGCAACAAAGTTTTAATAACTAACATTTCAATGCCAGATGCATCTTCATTTCTCGACTCTGATGATGACCCTGTCCTTTAGAACACTGGACATGGCCTGCAGGTCATTTTAAGGTGGTTGAAGTGTGTTTAAAGTGTGGAAGTTGTTGCATTTGTATTCTGCAATTCATTTTTTGTTGCCCACCTAGTAGTTTTTTTGCAGACTACGTGACAAAATATAATTTTTTTCCAACTAGTGCTCAGTGACATAACATTAGTTTTTCATGGTTCTCTCCTGAAACCTGATTGGATACTGTTGGATTGATTCAAATAAAGTGGATCTGGTGACTTGTCGACCTTCTGAGAATGAATAGTGTTTACATTAGTTGATTCAGGAAATTAATTGATAAATTACACCATTTTTAGATAAAAGACATTTTGAGCTCAGGGGAAGCTGTCAGGTAAAAGACTCAAAAGGCCCAAGTCCAAGTAGAGACACGAGTCACTGGTGTTCAAGTCCAAGCTGAGTTCCAAGTCCTTTTGGATTTTTCAAGTCAAGTATGAGGTTATCACCTCTGGTTAGACTCGTTTTCACATTTTACATGTTTTTTGTTTGTCCCACTGGAAAGTTAATGTCTTCACATTATTTCTGTGTGTATACAAGCATGCAGATGTGTGTGAGTGTGCAAATTTCTCTCCTTTTTTAATAAAAGTTTGAATTGCCTTATTTCATGTCCAATGGGCAGCACCTTTGATGCTGCTGCCAGTCGAAGCAGGTGACGCTCCTCCTCACCTCCTCATTCTCTCAGCTTAATGAGTCGGTGCCGAGCTGATGCCAGCGTTTTGCACGGCCAGTGAAAGAGACATTCCTAGTGGTTGGGTGCTGGGCGCGGTCTTCCGTGGTCAACCACAATTTGTCTCGGACGGAGAAGCTTACGGTACTGAGCGCCTGGTATTCTTCAATATGTCTTCATGCTGCTCACACACAATGTTTTATGCAATGCTCTGTTTATAATGGTGCGTCTCTGGTATTGGGATGCATGTGTGTTACGTCTTTGTGGGAACCACTTTGTGCATTTTTTCAGTCTGAGGTCATTTTGGCTTTTCTTTACTTCTTCAAGGGGCTAGTATTGGATTAAGATTAGCTGTTGGCATGAGAGCACAGGGAATGTATGCAGTCAGTGTAAGACCCTTGTGTGTGTGTGTTTGTGTGGTTAAAGAGAGCATTTCTAAACAAAATTGATGGTGTGAGGTCTGCTTGTGCAGAACACCAAACATGCTGCGGGTGCCTGATGACTGATTTTTCACTATTTCAGTGCATCTCAAAGCAGACAGAGAAAATCCATCTTCAATTGTGGCATGCTCAGTGCTATTTTAGGCATTTTGTCTGATGCTCTTCCATGTCATTACCCTAACTGCCTGTTGTGCAAACAGGGCATCTCAAAACTTGACTTGGAGGTGAATGAATGGAGACGGGCAGTTACGGTCAAGAGCAGCCTCGGCTTCTTGGTTTCAACCGAATACACAAAAACCGCAGGGGAAACGTTTGAAATGAGAGGGCACCGATGAATTCTCCTCTAAAATGTACACAAGACAGTGTCTCCAACAGCAGGAGGAGACCACATTCCATAGAGTGATGATGGAATTTGTTGTCAAATATACAACCTGATCCTTGTTTTAATTCAAACATGGTACCCCATTTGAGCTAATATTGACTGATAGGATCATAGACAGCAGCAGGAATGCACAAGGAAGGACACACACAAACAAACATGAAGCGAAGTACTTATTTTGCAAGTTGTCTTTGTCTTTATCCTTCCTAAATTGTCCCATTTTCATTGGGGTTAAATAAATTCTCATAGACATGGTTCAGTCCTGGAAGCCAAACCACTCTATCAATGATTCAAGAAATTGTGTTTAGTCCTGTTATTTACTTGTTTCAAAAAATTCCCTATAGTTTGTGTTATAGTTTGTATCTTTGACATCTTTGCTGTTGGTTACTAGTAATTAACATGTTGGGTATCACTGAACTCTCATCCTTGGTACTAAAATCATTTTGCTCATTTTGGTTCTCGCAAGTTGGTGGATATTGTGTGACATCATCAATCCATGACCAAAAAATGCCAGAAAAATGTCTGTATAGGTTGTCTGTGCAAGCAGCTTACTACAACACACCCTTATGTTTATTGCTAGGTGGCGACCTCTAGTGGCCTTACCGATGTGAGCAGTACAAAGTGTGAAACCAAACGTCAACCTTGGCTTTTTTAAAGTTTTAAGTCACTTGAGTAACGTTATGGCATGTGACTTAAGTCTGACTTGTGCTGCTTCACAACATTAATGTTGTGACGTACATGACACAGTTAAGGTCCAGTACGCCAGTCACCGGTACTTTCTAATGGTCATATATGTCATTTTGAGAGTAACTGATCTATTCAGTTGTTTGGGTTTGAGTACTTCTTGCAGCTAATAATATAAACAACTACCAAGATGCAAGCAGTAGTTGTTGTCGTAACATTAGTTTTCCTGGTTTTGTTATGTGAAAAAGGGATTTGGTCTCTCTCTCCTTTGCTTTAGATATGTACTCATCTACTTTTTTTCAGTTCTGGTTCTAATCAAATTCCTGAATGGAGATATCTGCAGATACTGATATAATAACACATTATTGGTTGCTGTCTTGCTTTTCTGTGTTTTCTGTGTAGTCCGTGTTTATTCACTCACTCACTTGCAGACTGTCTCATGTTACGTCTAACTCAAAGAATTCTGGGTGACAAAGAAAAACAGCAGGGCGACTACTACTGTTGTTATAGAACTGTGTATTTGCTACTTAATTAATTAATTAATTACTCAATATCCTCTACAACATTTTGTGATCGTTTTCATCACTTTGCTTGCCCTTACATGCAGCCTGACAGATGTTGCCCCTGTTTTAACATTTTGCTAACTTAGTGGACAGACACAAGAACTGCGAAGGTGGCAGAGGATCAAAGAAATAATCTCATATTATCTTTTTTTTTTGGGTCTGGTTCATGTCTTTACATGAGTGTAGATGTTTCAGTCAATCTAAAAAGTGTAAGTAAAACATTTGAATTCAGCTTATTTGAGTGTAACCATTTTATGTGAATTACATTTTCATGTTAAGGATGTAGAAAGACATGAGAAAGCGTTGGGGTTTGGTTTCTTGCTCAGACAGCAGTTTGACTGCCTACGCGTTTACACACATATAAGGCAAAGATGTGTGTTTGTCCAACAGTACCCGCCTGTTGTTGCAAAAGTACTTTCTAACAGTTACAGTAGCCCTTCCTCTTACATGGTGTGAAACAGATTTGGTATGAGGTCATAGCAGGTGACCCACTGCTGACTCATGACGTAGTCTGACTGTAATGCTGACTGTTTGGCCTGATTCAGGAAGGCCATAATTTTAAATTCTCCCTCATGGGCTCATTTGATCTCTGCAGGAGGAGGGGAAAGGAAAAAGCCCTGGTATTTTTATGCCTGCTTTTTTTTTGTGTATTTTGTAAGCATGATGTCATTTCATATTTAAGCTCCAAATAATGAGCGAGCCTGGAGCGACTGTAGGGGTGCACTCATACTTAAAATTAATACTATATGGGGACTATTTGACAGAAGCTTAACATTCCTGAAACATGAAAAAACTTAAGAGGGTGTAACTTTGACTATGGTCTGTATGGAGATTTCACAGGATGCTGTGAGGCAGTCAGTTTGACGTATTATTTAGTTCTCACCATGCTGATAACTGAACTGTGTGTTATATATGTACAAAGATGTGTTAGAGGCGTGAGTACATTTGAGCTTTCCCTGCAGGCTGCCAACGAATATCTTGAAGCACCCAGAAATAGGCAAAGAAACTTTCTATGAGCAGACTATACGTCAGTCACTGTCAAATCTGATCTGCTGCAGATTATACACAAGAACACATAAACATATCAGCAGTAAAACATTCAGATGGACACACGTCAGTGCTTTTCCTCAGTGGTACGTTAATGGCAGCGTGACGAATGGAGCTGTCCTGTCTAAGCCTCTGCGGTGGGCCCTGGCCCTCCACTGGCCTGGAGAGAGAGTGTGAAGTTTCACCCAACAAGGTGAGACTTTTCCTGCTCCTCTTCTGGCCTCAGAGTCTGGAAGGCTCCTGACCTTGATCTTGTCACTACAACAGGACTATAGCGTAGTTCCCTCTTTACTACTCATGAAAAAAACATTTTAAAAGTATATACAGTAGAGATAGAAATAAAACAAAGTATTTAACACAGTGGAATACTGAGGATGAATTAAGCAGTCTTACAGCAGTGGATACTTCTGTATCTCTGTTCAGACGGCAGGAGGATGAACCTATGCCAGCTTGTGATGTGTCCAGTCAGGATGCAATAGAAATATTGCTTCTCTGGAAAAGTGAAAAAGAATATGCCTTCTTAAGTCTCCTTAAGAAGAAGTTTGATTTTACACTAATCCATTTATCTCATTTGTAAAAGCAGCTATTTTACACATTCTTGCTTCAAGCATGGACACAGGGATGTCATACAAGCCAAAATTTGGGTGGGGGGCACAATTAGAGCAGGGGCATGGGGGTCCTTCCTCACTAATGACAGCCAAGTGTAGGATTTTCATGCTTGCCTGTCCATGAAACTCCAAAAGGAATCCCCAACTCTCTCCCAATTCACAGCCTAATCTAAAAGACCTGTAGGTACAACAAGGCTGCACAGGGTTCAGATTAAAAGTTCATTACATTAGATTATTTCCAAGAGTACAGTATTTGACAAAGTTAGTTACTTACCGTGTAATGTAGTGTGTGAACCTTACTGTAAATGCATTAGATTTCCATCTGTTAATAAAGAGACTAAACCTCTAATAATGTTAGCATTGTGCATGGATCACACTCACAGCCAAAAGGATTCTGGGCTCACTGACAGCAGCATGTTGAAATCACATTTAGCTCTTGGTGGGTGAGTCTTATAAACCATAAAAAAGGATTTGTCACTGTTCTCATGTTTTTTCTCCTAAAAATGTTTTACATTGTTATTTGGACTTACTATATAATTGAGACAATAAAAGAAGGAATCTTTGATTGAATGCCTGCCAACCTAATTAAGGTCAATAAATTACTACTAAACTAACAATCAGGCGAGAAAGAGTTAAATAAGAAAGGGGAGTAGTGTAAGCGTGGAGGGAAATGAGATTTGTAGGGAGTTACATAAGTGGATCAGTGACAGTTGAAGAAGTGGAATACCAGATTTAAAGCATGTCTGTTGCGGACAAAGGCAGCAGTTATGCAGGGCAGGAGGATGGTAATCTAAGACAAGTTCAACAGGAGGATGAGCAGAGGACACTCCATAAATCTTTACTCCATTCTAAAGCCTCTCCTCCACACAGTGTCTGCAGGCCTGTTTGACCTCATCGGTAAACATGCACACACTTAGCATCACCGTTCAGCGGCTCCACCAGGCTTTGCATGGTCAGTGGCACATGAACACTCAAAGTACTCTCAATCAGATCACAACAGATCAAATGACGTGGGCCTCACCACAAACATGTTACCAAAGGTTTGACTATTTCAAGTACAAGGCACAGGTACATGTTAGTTTAAAGGGATAGTTTGGATTATTTATGTGGGGTTGTATGAGTTTCTCAATAGTCATTACATTTGATATAATATATGCTGGTTGGCACGCCCCCAGTTTGGAGAAGCAGAGAGGGGCAGCAGCACAGAAGCTAAGCAATGTACTGCTGTGGACGAGGAACAGAAACAAAAGGTATTTCAGACACTTGAAAATGATATATTCAGAATATTTTCACCACTTTACTTTTGCTGTCTTTACAGTTGCTGTCCTTTCAGGCAAAAACTGCCCTTAAACAAGCAAAATATTACTCTCTCCAAGCCAACCAAACTCCATAGGCAAAATCAGTCATTTTACCTTACAGAATACAGAATACACTGGAGTACTGCTGCTTTGATCTGTCAGTTTGTTTGGTATTTTGTGACTTTTGAAATATACTTTTAAAACACATAAGTCAAACAATAACACTAACTAACTAACCAATAGAGGCAGTAGTAGACCAACAACTCCTGTGTTCTGCAAAGTAAAATGACTGATTTTGCAAATGAAGTTTGGTTGGTTTGGAGAGAGCGATACATAGCCTGTATTAACAGCAGTTTCCTGTCTGAAAAGGCTGACTGATGGCAAAGGGAAGCTGTAAAAATATTCTTAATTTATTGTACATGTATGTATGGATGGATATTGATTTTTTTTAGTAGACTTTTTTTAAGAGGCTGAAATAACTTTTGTCACCAACCCTGTCCACAGCAGTTCATTGCTAAGCTTCCGTGCTGGTGCCCTCTCTGCCTCAACTGCATGTTGACTGGCATCTACTGCAGGTAATGCATCAAGTAATTTGAACTATGCCTTTAAGCGGGCAGAGCGTTAAAGATCTGCCAGTAATGTTGTTGACAGTAGCAAGGACTCCTCTGAGACACTCGAGTCCTGTCTGTCTCTGTTCTCAGTTAAGGGTTGTAGTTCTGAGTCATCCGGGCCTCGGGGTCTGTTCCACAGCTGGGCTGTGAACAGTAAGCAGCGGGTTACATTCCTCTGTTCACCTGTTAAATGACTCTCTGCTATTCATCATGCTTGATAAGGCATGGCCATTAGATTCAGCTTACAGTAATCTGCCTTTTGATGAGATATTTCAGGCTGTTATTTTTCCTGGACGTTGGATTCCTGTGTGGCTGCCAAAGAGCTGCTTTTGATGTTGAGCCCGCCTCAATTATGTATCTTTGACGATATTGAAGCGGAGGAATTTAGTGTGTGCTGTGGTGTGTGTGTGTGTGTTTGAGTGTTTTCATTTGTATAGAAATAGCAGCCGACTCTCTTGGTGCTTAAAACTGTAAAATGTGTGTACATGTGTTATGCACTTGGCTGTGCGTTGTGCGCAAATCAGAGTCTGTGCAGGGATACTTGTTTTACAAGCAGAGGAGAGGTCAAATGGGACTCCTAAAAAACAAGCTTGAGTCTTCCTTCCCATGTACATGTGGCAGGATAACAGCTGTGTGAATGTTTAACTGTCTTACATAGAAACTGAAGATATGCATCTTTGTTCCTCTTGCTCTCCATGTTTGTCTTTTTGCGTATCACTCGAATAAAACATCCCTGCCTTTCAGTCCAGCTCCAAGGCTCATCATGGAGAGAGACAGTTGGAGTGGGGGGTCTGCAGGATTTGGTTTCATTTAGGGGGAAAGGGGAGGAGGAAGAGAGGAAGATGCTTCATGTCTGGCCCAAATCAAAGTCCATAAATTCAGAGTGTGGAGGAGAGGTCGCAGAGTTCAATCCCTGACTACGGCAGCTTCAGCTGGTGGCCTCTATGTCCATTTATCTCCTCTAGTAGTATTGTGTTGGCGGTAGTTTTACAGTAATTTCTTGTCCCTTTCTGTCTTCAACACAGCAGAATTACAGGGTGCACTGAGTTCAGCACTGCCTTACATGCATCCAGTTTGTGAAGTAGCTTATCAGCATGTTTAATGACTGTCTTAGACTGACTGTGATTTGACTTTAGAAGTGAAAATACAGTATTCAAGGGTACCACACTGCTCACCCACAGACCAGGAGAGGTGGTCTGGCTGTCATGGAAGCAGATATTTTTGTATTCTTGTGTGTTTGCATGTTTGTGGCAAGTTCGTGGGTGGCTGGTGGAATCGGGATCGTGCACATTTGTTTCTTCTCTTTTTGGTATATTTACTTGTCTGGGCCTACAGATGACTGCCTCCTCTGTATAAAAAAATCAGAAGTTGCACCTGGTCCTTTCACAGAGAGTAACTATCAAACAGAGTAAACAGCAGTTACTCTTTGAAAGATTCAGCTATACAGTAGGTGCCTCAGAGCATGACCATACATATGACCACAGATCTGCTCTGTGTGGTTCAGCCATTGCATTAACTCCATCTAATTGTTGTTCCCAGAAAGTTATGATACATACCTAAAATTAGCGCTGACACAGACACTTGTGTGGTTTGTCTCCAGCTGTAATTACTCAATGGCAGGAAGATCGATGATTGTGGTTAGGGAGGAAGTTAGAATTTTTCTTAAATTGGTGGAATTTGAAGCACAACATCTGATGTAAACATGTTCTTTTGGTTTAGGTGTGAGTACATGTGTAGAAACCGACTGCAGTTTGGATGTTTGAGGAAAGCTTTTGGTTTAATCATGCCACTGACGCCTCTATAAAAATTAAAAGATAAATTCCTCCATTGCAAAAAGTCAGAACCAACCCCTTGTAAGTCTAAGAATTTTTGCTGACTTTTTGTGTTCCAGTAACAATTGAGCAAGCTTGGTACCCGGTTTCTCCTTTCCTGTATCCTGTACTCAAAACTGCTATGTTGTCATTTCTAGGAAGGAACCCCACACCCACAAAAACTCTTGCAAAAGTGATCATTTTAAGCCCAACCATAATCTTTTCCTAACCATAACCAAGTGTTTCTTGTCCCTAAATCTACCCATATCTTAACCACAGCATTGTCACATTATAAAACATAATTAGTCTGTACAACATGCACAATGAAGAAACAATGCATACTATTCCCACAAGAGTTTGTCAAGTCTTGAGTTCCCTTCTAGACTTGATCTTTCTATATATGTGCTACGTTCATCAATGTTGAAAAGATGATGAGATTTTGAAGATGGTTGAAAGATGTTGCTGGGGGATCTGTGCAAGTGAGTTAGCATCTGATAGCTGATGTTAGCAAAACACTAGCTAACTAACTAGGTAAGCTATAACAATTGTTAGGTAGCTAGTTAGTTTAACATTAGAAAACTTAAGATGTGATTATTCCACCACATACAAAGCTTGCTCCAAAACCCAAAAGACTGTCACAATTAATAAAGAAAGGCAGAAATTCTGTACACTTAAGAAGCTGGAACTAGTAAATATTTGATATTTCTGCTTTAAAAATGACTTAAA
Source organism: Lutjanus erythropterus (assembly GCF_056507025.1). Lineage (NCBI taxonomy): Eukaryota > Metazoa > Chordata > Actinopteri > Lutjaniformes > Lutjanidae > Lutjanus > Lutjanus erythropterus. Next base: position 11,217,329 of record NC_139323.1, on the reverse strand, counting down.
CTATTATTATATACAAAATAGTTGGAAACTAATTTTCTTTTGATCAACTAATCAATTATTTGATTAATCATTGCAGCTCTAATCCATACTCACATGTAGTTTTACTTTTTTAATAGTTCACAAACTGCCAAAAACATAAGTATCCTCACTGTTGGCCTCAACACTAGTGGACCTGTGAGACATCTGACCTTGTTGGCCAGCAGTCCACTTTCTTTTAGTAGATGCTCCATGTTGCTGTTTAAATCTGTGGGCTCATTTATTTTAAATGTCTGAAATGTTTAATTTTGGGCTCTTCTGGATGCAGCTTTTGTTGGTTTTCATGCTGGATTTATTTGACAGTTGGGAGGATATATTGTCCTGGCAGTATGACATCATGAGAGGACATCTCTGTCTCTGTTTTTGCTAGTGTCATTCGGTCTCCTTGGAGCAAAAAACAGAGGTTGTCCTGACAACATGTCCCTGTTTTTTTGTTTTTTTGTTTTTTTTTAGCGTCAACTGACCCTTGAAAGACCTTCTTAAACAGTGAAATATTAGGTGGAAGTGGGTGTCTGATTGAATACGCATGAATGTTTGGTTGTTTATGGTGTGACCGAGGAAGTGTATGCATATGTTTGTGTGTGGATGCCGTACTGCATCCATGTGCACCTGTGTATGTTTGTATGTTAATAAATGCAGCATTTTGTTGTTGACTCATATTTTGGAAAGCTGCTTCCATCTGCATGTTTATATATATATATATATATTTTTTTTTTTTTTTTTTTTTTTTTTTTTTTTTACTTACTGAGGTCAGACAAAGCAGTTGAGAGGGCTGCTGTCAGTCATTCAGTAATTAATGGGAACATCCGGAGACTGTAAAAGCTCTTCCTCTTATTAAGCCATGTTTTATAGTCACTTAGGGGAAGTACGGTGCTTTTCATGTTGTTATCGTTACAAATGGGAGCAAGTTTTTTCACAAACCAGAAGAATTTGAATAAAAGAACCACATGATTACAGTGTATGCCACTGGGAAAAGACATTGTTAGGTGTGTGTTCTTCTCATCATAGATTTTTACATTGCAGACCCAGTAACGAGCACCAGGGCAAGAAGGTGGCACAGAGACCTTAAGGGGTGGCAAAAATAACTATATATGTGATGTAATCACAAACAATCAAGCCCCCAAATGAAGACTTTTAAAGATGGCATCAGAAATCAATTACTTTTTGTGTTTCCAAATCTTTAAGCATTTTTTTTTTTTTAAGCAGTCTTCTTTCACTGAACATAAGCCCATCACTTAGCCTAAAATGTGACATTGTTTTTAAATTTAATGTAAATTAATGCATTAAATTTAACATCCCTAATAAATAGCCAATAGCAGGCCTATTCAGTTACTCTCTTAGAAGGTCCAAGCGGCTTTACCTAAATCTGACCTGTAAAGTTAAGAATTTAAATGTATAAAACAGTTCTCCAATTCATTAGTTTCCACAACTGGAAAATAAATATTATGTACAGAAGTTTGGACGCGAAGTGCCAGTGGTTCTACTCTGACCTCCCTCCATATGAAGCCTCCCTCTGATAGTTGATTTCTGACTTATGAAAACAGCTGACTGCCACAGCGGTGAACTGACCTGTCATTTTTCATCTGCACTCATTTTGTCGCTGTTTCTGTTCATCTCACGCGTCACTTGCAATATTTGTTTTCTTAAGCATAATTCCACAATGTTTCCCGTTTGTCAGTGAGGCAACCCAAAAACACACCTGTGAAATGACTGGCTGTTCCCGATTCACTCACCTCTTTGGGATATGATAGGCTGTTTGTAACTCAGGGATGGAGCACGTCTGTTAAATGATTGGCTGTTCATGTGTCACTCATAGCATTATTAAGGGATTACAAGACAGGCTGACAGGCTGTCAGTGAGTGAGGGCATGGTCGTTTCGTGCTTTCATGGCGGTTTACATTTAAATTAAACTGTTTTTACTTTTTATCAAACTACTCTCTTATTGCTATCGATGACGCAGCTATCACTGAAAGCTATCGCTATCGTTTTATTTCCCAGGCCTACCTCCACATACATTGTCCTTAACTGAATCATATTTCAAGCTTAAACAGTTGTTAATCATTTGGAGCCCTTAGCGGCCAGTTAAGAAGAGTGAAAAGTCAGCTGTCAGTGGTCTTATAGAAAACAGCAGCCAAAAAATAGAATTATAGGTTATTGATAGAGAGCTGAACATCATGATGTCATCACCTCATCATTTTATCCTATTAGGTATTTGTGTGTTCTATTGTCATAATTTAGCGTATGAAATCTTGAGTTATGGCTAAAAAGTGATGCCACTGTGACCTTGACCTTTGACCTTGGACAACCAAAAATCTAGTCAGTTTATCCTGGAGTCCAAGTGGTTATTTGTGCCAAGTTTGAATTCCCTCAAGACCTAATTGAGATGTTGTTTTCACAAGAATGAGACGACCTAAAAACAGAAGCTGCAGGTCCGATGATCATATACTCACGTGCAAACATCGTCTGGCATTGATTGACAAGTGTCTTTGTGTTTAACAAAAGATATAAGAAATGAATGGGCTAACTAGCCTACTGATAAAATGCTGGTTTTCTAATACACAATGTAATTGCCCAAAAACTTAGAATGTTTGCAGATGATTTAAATAAAATCACAGTGATTGCGATACTTTGACACATTTCTGAATGATTAAAGGGCCAGATTGAGTTTGTTAAAGGACCAGATTTGAATTTCCAAATAGGCCACAACTTCTTATATATATATATTTTGAATTGCGTTGTCTAAAACTACAGTGGCAAGGCATCTTTTAGGGGTGGCAGCTGCCACCCTATGCCACACCTCTAGATCCACCCCTGACACGCACCACAAACAATCCCATCTGCTTCATCCCAGTGGTACTTCTCTCAGGCTCCTCATTGACAGCGACCAAAATATCGCTTAAAGCCTGAATGGAGCCCCTGCAGAGAGTGCAACACACCACACCCTTTCATTCTGCTGCGGACTGTCCATCAGACATCAACCCTCTGGCTATAAACAAACCACAAATACCAGATTTATATTTGCTGACATCTGTAAATTCAGTGTTTTGGAGTGTTTGGGATTATTATACAGTCAGTATGTGTGTGTATGAGTGTGTGTGTACAAAGCATGACCAGTCACAGTAGCCACAGCCATTTGTCTTCTACTTGCCAGGTGCTGCCAACTCAAAGTGGTCTATTTAGATCCTGACATATCCCAGCTATTTTTGTTCAGGCTAACTGGGCCTTTTAAGTGGCCCACTTAGTTCTGGCATGTGGGATTTATTAAGTAAGGGCCAGTATATTTAGTGCCATCTCTTTTTGTGTCACAGTAGTACGTACTGTAGCTCTATCATCTTTTATTTTCATGATCTCCCTTCCTGCAGCCACAGATCAGAGGCCCATAGGTTTCCATGGTGACTGGGTCACTTGGCCGCAGCCCAGGATTTGCTGTGGTGCTTTTGATAGTCAGCAGACTGTGGCCTGGACTTGTATAGCAGCAGAAAAAGCAAGTTTTGTTGTTTGTTGGGGAAACGGATTCCATAAAGAAACAGCCAGAAAATCCTCGGCCTTGAATCAGCTTGTTTAAATGTTTGCAGCCCACAAGATGTCTCACATTAGAGGACGTTTACCTGTTTCCAGCTCTGAGGGGTTTAGAGTTGCAGTAAGTTTGACTAACACAGGAAGGGTTTATCCTTGTTGTAAGGAAGAAAAAAACATGGAGACAATTCACACAACCGCTGGAATTATATGAATGTGTTCAGTGTGGGCAGTGCTGAAACAGTTTTTGTCTTTTAAATGAGTCTTAAACATGTTTTTTCTGCCCTTCTGTCTTGTGTGGAATTTGGCAGTTCGGGGCTGCTCCCTCCCTCTCAAACCCTCTGCTCAGTCCGAGCTTTGTGTGTGTGTCTGACTGTGTGACTCAGAGTGGCAGTCCCGGTGTGAGAGTGTCAGTGGCTCAGTGTGTGTCATGCTGTCAGGAGGAGAAGTTCAGAGTGCAGCCTAAAGATCAAGGGAATCATTAGTGACTTTGGTTTAACTAACTGGGAGCAGGTCTACAGCTCAGGTAAGTTTCAGAACATCATCTTACTTACTCATGTCTCTTTATGGTACACACAGGTAAAAGCAGATCTTTTGTGATTAATCTTTTCGTATTTGATCTTCATATTCTATTCATACAGTCATTGTTATGAGGGAGATTAGCAGACTCACCCTGAGTGAGTACAGTCATGTGATTGACATCTTATTAAACCTGGCTGAGGATTTAGGGTATATAGGAGAATAGTGATAACCACATGTAAAATCAACTGATTTCTTTCCAAAACTGACTAAAATTAAGTTGAATGTATGGGTACATGTGTGTGTGCGTGCATGTGGGGGCATCCCCATGAGTGCCGAGGTGTGTGCATTTGTAGCTCAGCTGCTGCATTTGTCTGTCACTATTTCAGTTGAGTCTCTCTTTCTCGCACACACACTTGCACACACTTGCACACCCCCACATGTTTACTTGTGACAATTTGGGGAACATTACATAGGCTTACATTCATTTCCTGGAAATTTATCCTAAGCCTAACCATAACCACTACTTGCCTAACCCTAACCTTTACTCTAACCTAACCATACCCGTACCCACTGACCCAAAAATTTGAGTTTTTCCAACTGGGAACACATCGTTTGTACCCAATTGTACCAGCCATCCTAAATTAACTGACTTAAGACTGAAATGTGTCCCTAAAAATAGCTTAATTCATGTTTTTTTTTGTTTTTGTTTTTTTTGTTTTGCACGTTTTTCAGGCCATTGAGTACTCAGCTGAGAGAGAAATGGAGCATGGACAACTACTACACATACTACACTGAATATTTTTGGGTTTTCTCTTGTTTGCACTTACCCATAGCTGCTATGTCAGCAGCAGTTGTAGAATGCCTTATGTTAGGTTCATTAGAGTCACTCACTGAACTTTTGTCTGTGGTTTCTGGGATGGAGGCCTTTTGTCTGTGGGGTTGTTTTTACAAATAAGGCAATTTATCTTTGCTAATAAAATTTTGGATTGCTGTTCATCTGTATTTTCAGAAATATTTTTTATCAAACAATTACCAAACAATAATTTGCCCCCACCCGCTGTAAATCTGAGGACTCCCTGAGGACCCCCTATTGAAGACCTATGGCTTAAGGCACACCCCCACACACACGACAGTCAGTTCCACAAATTCATTCCTGCACTGACAGATAGTTAGGTTTGTTGATTCCAACAGCTAGAACAGTATTCATATATAGTATTATTTGATTTATTACTAATGAATTCCTACCAACCACAGTATGAATTTCACATTTTCTATTAATGCCCATGATGATTCAGTCAGGACCATTTGCCTTCTTGGCACATTGACACTGAGGTCTGCTCTCCTGTAATGCATCAGTGGACAATGATGTCAGTTGAAGGACAACATGAAGGAGACTTTTCCTGTATTGCCCACCCTCCCTCCCTCTTGGTTAAAATTCCTCAGAGAAAATTGTCCATCAGTGCTTCCGGTCAGAGCCTCGACTGTCATCTGCAGCTGTCCGGCGTCCAGAATATTTCAGTGAACTGTGACCTGTGATCCTGTGCCCCGATTAAGAGAGCTCCATCACCAGATGGCTTCTGCTGCTTTATTAAGCTGGATTCCTGCATGTATCATCTTTATTCATGACATTTGTGGTTTCATGCATTCATGAGCACGTAGCAGAACACTTAGTTCATCCCCCTTTTCTTTAAATGACAACACTAAAACAAATAGATGTAAATAAGTGGAATTTGTACATGTACTGTAGCTTCATCTAGGCAAGGCAAGGCAGTTTTAATTGATGTCATTGTCAACTGAAATGATGTAGCCCCAGAGAGCTCAAAACAACAATATACAACACAAACAGCTTTCAGCAGAATTCAAGCTGCTTTTTTCTAAACTGATCAAAACTGAATATTAAACTTTTAGCTACATATTATATTGGTTATGATTATATTGATTTAAAGTGAGACTAATTAATATTTTGGCCTCTTAGAGGCAAAATTACAAACAGCTCAAATGTTTGACATATGATGGACTTACCATTGCATGTCACTAACTAAGTGCCTGTCCCTTTGTATTTCAGTTTTTTCAAAAACTGCACCTGGTCTCAATCAAGCAACCAGTCAGGGTTAGGTAGCAAGTAACTAACAAATCACAGTGACGCTGTACAAGTAAGGGTCATTGGGGATCTAAATGTCCCGGTTTCTCTCTTCCGGTCTGGGGTCGTGGCATTGTTACTGTTTCTTGACAGACATAACTAGCCATGTAGAAGAGACAGTTTGCTTGATACAGTGGTTTATAACATTGACCCTCCCCTTTAAGCTCAGCAAAATCTGTGTGTATGTTTGGTGCATCATTTGGTGGGAGGGGCTTAGCAGACTGATACGAGGCAGTACACTGCATCGTTATCATGTTAGAAAAAGTTGGGTATTTATAGCACATTTACAGCAACATTAGCCACATAGTTGGTGTTTAACCTCCTGTATGTGCCTCTATGATAACTAGTTAGTTGCTAACTTTATCTGTCTGCTATTAGGTTCAGGGCATGTAGCGAACAATGTGTTTAATAAAGCAAATTTACCTAAAATGTTTGTCTGCTGCATCTGGGAAAGATGAGAGCAGTGAGAGCTGTGGGCCATGAAACCAAAAACATGAGCTGAAAGATGCTTTAAAAAAAATGCTCCATAGAGCTGAGGAAAACTGTGACATCTTTTAGATGACATGTACTCTAAACAATGGCAGCATGTTTACCATATTCACAAGTCCAGTTAAAGTGAATGGGATTATTGTTATCATTAGTTTTCAGGTATTATTACTGTATTATTAGTATTGTTTTGACATAATGTCTCTAGATGAAAAGTCAGCCACCAAAGTGATTAAGATTCATCCTGAGGAGGACTCAATACCAAATTTCCTGGAAATCAGTCTAATAGTTAAGATCTTTCTCTAAAAGGAAAACATGTTGACCTGCTGATGGCGCTAAAGGAAAAGTCATGGGATCACCAAAAGTCTGTAAGAGTCATTTTCTTGTGACCATGATTGTTTTTGGCATGTTAAGTAGATCCCTGTTTAATGATGGGAATATTTTGTTGAGTAGATAAATGATGCATTCAGTGGTACCAATATTGGTACCATTGCATACCTGGAGGGCAGGTAAATGGTGCATTATGTGGTATTATGGAAAATTACTGTAATAAGGAGGCCTGTGGTGGAAATAAATATTTTGCAGCTTTACTGAGGTTGTGCTTTTAGACCTTTCACTGTGCTTCGTAGAGCTGCACTCATGGTTAGTTTCAGTCAGCAGCATGCGTGGGAAAGAGGAAACCCAATATGCTTTCCATCTTGTGTTTGCGTGAATTAGGAGATTTCTCTGTCGAGGATAATAAAACCAACGTTGCTTGCTATAGAGTTTGGGCAGTTTCAGTTGACCTCTATTGTAGTTTGTAATTAGGGATAAAGACAGCCTTGATGCCGCTCCTCTTGTCCAGTTGCACTTTGGTTGACTTCTGTGGTCCGTAGCCTAGGAACTGAACACTGAGCAAACTTGGGAGTTCAAACAAAGACAAACATGTCTCAGGACGTATACATCTAGTCTACCCATGCCTTATATTGATTGTTGATTGACTTGAGGGTATGTTTTTGCATGCCTGTCACTCCTACATCCTGTCATGGTCGTTTTTATGATTGAACCCTCCTCCTTCTTTCTTTTTCTCTTCGTTCTGCGCTCTGGCCTCCGCTCGTTTGGGTTTGTGGTGAAACTGAGCCTCGCTTCATAAAATTTTCCATCAACAGCAGCAAATAACAACAGGGTCAGACGAGGAGACCGTGGCCCTCGGCATGCACTTTGGAGGCCAGGGCAATGGGGTCTGGTTTGGCCTGTCCAGAGGAATGCTCTCTTCTTCTGTATGTGAATAGGTTAGTGTAGAAAGACCCTCCGTTGTTATCTGAGACATCATCTGGCATCAATTGTCTCAAATGAGATGTGTATAATTGCTTTCTCACATGCTATCTTTATTCAGAGAGCTGGTGACAGGGTGGGTGATTGTGATTGTGGGATGTTTAGTCACCATCTTGGCTCTGTGGCCTTAGGGTGGGAGATGAATGAAGAGGTGAGGTGTTACTTTCAGCTGTTTTGCATGCATGTTTGGAATAGTTGTGTTTTATAACGGCATTGTGTTAAGAGGAAATGGGTGGTAAGGCTACATTCTGCCAAGAAATTTGTACCTTCACTCAGTTTTCTCAAAGTACTGAGTGACTGCTATTCCAACACGCCCTGCTTCCCCTCCAGATGAGACTATTGATGGTCGAGTTCCTTCTCTCCATGCTGAATTGTATGTGACTCGACAAAGTCCCCACTCTCTGACTGGAGAACACACTCCACGCCGTTTAGACCAAGCACTGTGTTCAGCACATTCCACAGAAATAGAGAGGGGATTAAATAAACATTACCGTCTGTCTCTAAATGAGTTTGCTCAGTAATTATGCATAATGGTAGATTATTAAGGTTGATTAATAAGGGGTTTTATTGTTGTGCTTGTTGGGAATGGTTTGTGCTTCCTAGTTTATGCTCAGTCAACCCACAGGGGAGCACAAGCTGATGAGTCGTGTGTTCTGTTCTGTGTCTCGTCAAACTGTGCCCAAACAAATCTACATTTCCATTCCTTTACTCCTACTGAGCAGATGGCCTGTGTTTTAAATTCTGCAAGGAGAGCCTGGTAGACCTTTGCGCCATAACCGGAATGGAAAACTACTGAAGCCGTTTAACAGGAAAAAACCTCCCTACAAAACCACTGATGAATGTCTGAATTACAGCTCTAGTTTGCATTTTAGTTCACACAGGTGGTCAGTGTTTGGCACAATTTACTCCATAAAAATGACTCAAGTTTAAGTGAAAATTACATTTGAGAAACCTACTCAGGTAAAAGTAAAAATGCACCTGGTTAATAAATTATGCAAAAGTACAAGTTACTTTCTATTTTAATATCTTCTGGGGTATACTGCAACCAGAAAAGTAATGTTATCGTTGAAGTTGGCATCACATTAGGTTAACTGCGACCTAAAGTATGCAACTTAAAGCTGTAATATGTAACATAACATTATATTATTTATTTTATTGAGATGTGTACTTACATTATCCCCAATTTTTCCAATGTTGTTCAAATGCACAGAAATCTGTAATTTATCCGTGGTAACGGTACGCTTCCTGCTAGCTATTCTTAGCTAGTTGCTATAACATCCAGGAAAACACAATTTGTTAGTGAATGAGGAAGGAGGTCAGCAAACTTGACTAAATGTAACATGAATAAAACATACCTCTTTCATTAACATCATTGTCATTTCAGACAGATTTTCATCAGATATGCTGGTTGATTGAAAGTGAAGAAAACAACTCCCATGATCCCATGCTACTTCACAATGTCATCAACTTAACAGTACATCTTTGGTTACTGTATTAATGTAAGAGAGGGGGTAGAATTTATATAGTGTGCGTTTAATGTTACACATGAAAAAATAACATAGCTAACATTATCTCAGTGTTTTTTTGGAGGCACAGAAAGCACTTCATCATGTAACTGTTGTCTTATTTAGATTTTGGTGTAAAACGTGTGGTAAGCCACTGTTGCTGGGTGCTTACTTCTCTTCCAGGCAGCTAGCAGCTTGCAGCTTACAGTAGCTGTAACAAAGATAGAAATGGCAAGTGTAGCCAAGTAAAAAGTAGATTACCAGCTCAGAAATATACTTGAATAAATAGTTGTAGTACAGTTTTAAAAAAGCGAAATGAAAAGTACTAAACTACTTTTATACTCATGTGCTTTACTTGTAACTCACTGCTACCCACCCCTTCATGTTACTGCATGATGTTTCTTGTCTTGGGACAGATTCAGGCCACCCTGTGGAAAACAAATCCCCCTGCCTCTGTTCACTATAGTTACACGCACAAACACAAAACATGCGCTCACAGTTCCACCAATAGCTTTAACATCCCCCATCACAAAAACAATAGTGATTAGTTTGATGATGTCATGTGTTACAATAAGCCCTTTTCTGTGTGTTTGATTTAGCTGTGCTCAAAACATGTCCAAATGCTTTTCCTATATTGAAGGGAATTCAGATTGTGCGGTCCACATCAAACTTAGAGCATATGGCTGCAAGATCCATATTTTGATTAATACAGTGAGTGACTTAAAAGAAAGTCATGAGGTTTAACCAACAAAAGAAACCTGAGTTTCCCAAAGCAAAGCAGCAGACATGGCAGTTACCCAGACAAGTTGTTTCTCTGCCTGGCAATAATCCTGAAAAATGGATTTCAAAACCACACAGACATCTTGGTTTGCTCAAACAATCAACTTTTTACTCCCAGTTAGTGTTGCTTTCGTCAACGAAATTTATGACGAAATATCGTCGTCAACGAACCTTTATCACGTGACGAAAACGAGACGAGACGAAACGTAAATGGTGGTTATGTGACGATAACTATAATAAAAATATATAATGCAATATTGTTGACGAATAAAAACGAGACGAAATGTGGTTTACAAAATAAAAACCCTGCTAAAATGTCTCTTCATTTTCGTTGACCAAAACGAGACGAGACGAAATAACTTTTTAATGTTTAGTCGCGTTTATTATTTTGCAGTGTTTCTGTTTCCTAGGCTGTGTGTCGCACTGCGCAGACGCAGGCGACGTCACTTCCAATCCCCACTCGCGGCATTATTTAGATGCAGCTGTGGTGGGATCATGGATCATACTTTGAGTACAAACAAGTGGAAAACAAAACGGAATGTGTTGTGGAAAAAGATGGGGAGAAATGCGGCCACAAAATAACGGGGAAAAACACGACAAGTTTATAAGGTAACAATATAAGAATAAGATAACCATGTTTGATTTGTGAAATGGGTTTGACTAAAAGAAAAATCTGGTTTTGTCTATACCAGGGGTCGCTAACAGGTGGACCGCGGTCCGAGTCTGGACCCAGACGCCGTCCTATACGGACCCGGACTTATAACCAATAAATTATTAAGAGATTTTAAAAACGCTTCTATTTTAACTGGCGCAACTTTTCTAGTGTTTCCGTCGCTGGTTTATCTGATCAGGAAACACACAGACCAACTGCAGAGAAGCTGCGTGTGGAGGAGACTTGTTAATGACGAGTTTATTACAACAGAAACTAACGTGATGGTTAATGACATCGACACCAACCAGATGCGCTTATAAAACGAAACAACTGTATAAGGAGGCCTAAACGTAAAACAGGAGAGTCTGTGTTTCTCTGTCAGAAACTTTCAGATCCTCTCACAGCAGAGTGAACAGGTGAGGGAGGAGAGGAGGGCAGACTGATCACTAATCAATCACTGATACCATCGTCCTCTCGGACTGACTAAAAAAATAAAAATGACAAAGTTGGTGACAAACCAAACCTGGATGTCCACACAAATAAAGTCTTTGTGTGAAACACTGCAGAGTTTAACATCGTGCTGTTTAAAGACAGTCTGCTGTCTGTAGTTTGACAGAGACAGAGGGTCGTGTCTAGAAGGGAACCCTAGACCCGCGAAAGATCGCGCGAATTTGATTATTTTACTAGAAATAACTCGCGAGAGTTGTGCAAATAAAGAGTTACCTTCTAGACACGACCGAAAAAGGTGCGCAGCTCAAAAAAATAGAAAATCATGTCTCGGTGTCGATGTTTTTAATGTGGCGGGCCGCCATAAATAAAACACTATTCACTGATCACTGACCTGCTGTGATGGAAAAAATACTCACATTCTTTACTTAGGTATTTTTACATTGTGGTATTAGTGTTTTTACTTAGTTACTAAGTTAGACATTATGATGTTTTGGACCTTTGCTTTAGGAAATTTTCTCTAACTGGACCTCTTTGAATTTTAGTTGAATACCCCTGCTATACTGATTGGATTAAATAGAATTAGAATACTAAAAAGAGAGTAAAATACAATTTTCATTGACTAAAACTAGACTAAAATGTCATCAGTTTTCATCGACTAAAACTAGACGAAAATAGTCATGTGTTATTCTGACTAAAATAAGACTAAAATGCTCAGACTTTTAGTCGACTAAAACTTGACTAGACAAAAAAGAGTATGAAGGTGACTAAAACTAATAAAAACTAAAATGACAGTTTGACACAAAGACTAGACTAAAACTAAAATTAAAACAGGCTGCCAAAAACAACACTACTCCCAGTTGCCGGCTGCTGTCAGTTTTGTACCAAAGAGTTTAGTCGTATAATGCCGGTGTTGTCCCAGCCTTTCTCTGTCTGGATCCCGTGTTTGATGCACAGATAAGCTGCTGGGCTGTTTGAAGCGTAGCAGATGACTCCTGGCCTCTGTTTCTTGGAGGGCCTGACACAGCAAGCGCACAGGGTCTCCCAGCTCGTGCCTTGAACAACTCTTCATTACGGTCATGTCACGTTCTGTTTCCTATCGTTTAACACTCCGGCGTTGACCAAGTTTCCGTTGTTTCACTTCATCAAGCGATAACAAAGAGGAAGTACCCTGAGGAGTGTATTGTACAGGGAGAGGTTGGTGTTAAAAGGATAGTTGGCAGGTGGGGTTGTGTGAGGTACTAATTCAAGCACTGTATTAGCTGCAGTAGATGCTGGGCACCACAGCCCCAGTTAGGAGAAGCAAATATTGGCACCAGTACAGAAGCCAAGCAATGAACTTCTGTGACACGATCAGCAACAAAAGGTATTTTAGCCACCCCCAAAAATATCAAATTAAGTTCACGCAATATTAATATTTTTGCTTTTGCCTTACTTTGCGATTAGACAGCCTTTTCTGATGGAAAACCACCATTATATAAGCCAAATCTCGCTCTCTCCAAACCAACCAAACTCCATAGACGAAATCTGTGATTTTACCTTGCAGAACAGGGGAGTTGCTGTTCTACCACTGCCTCAATCTGTTTGTATTACTGTGCGACTTACGAGACTTTAGTGACTTCTTAACTGTAGTTTAAAGTCACACAATAACACAAACAAGGTTCATGCAAGGTAACATTACTGTTTTCGCCTATGGGGTTTGGTTGGTTTGGAGAGCACAATTTCCCATCAGACAAGATTGTCTAATGGAAAAGTAAAGTTGTGAAATTATTCTAAATATAGCATAAACTTAAATTGATATGTTTTATTCTAATTAGGCCTTTCATAAGTGGCTAAAATATATTTTGTGGCCAACCTTGTCCATAGCTGTATATTGCTTAGCTTCCATGGTGGTACCTCCTACAACACCCTTTCAAATAATCCGAACTATCCCTTTAAATCAATGGCAGAGAGAGCAGAAACAGAATGACAAACCTTTGCGCCGCTCCACCTGTCACTGCTACTGATGAATTGCTCTGTGTGATCTGTCTGAACAATGACGGTGGGTATCATTTTTCCTGTCTGACCCGGGCTGACTCATGCTCATTCACCTCCTGTTCCTGTGCTCGCCATTCATTCATTCATTCACTTTCCCCTGTCTGAGTCTCCCACACCCACTCTGTCAGGTGTAAATCCTCAAGTATGAAGTGTTGTCTGAATATTTCAGCTGATGGATTGCCCTCTGGAACAGAAAGGAGTTAACCCGCTGTTTGACTGACACACCAAAGTGCATGAAATCAAGTAATGGCCATGCAGCAGGATGTCGGGAATTTTTATACAGCCCTCCAAGATAGCTGGAATGTCCTAACGTCGGGGTTCTGGGCGGACAGAGCAGCTGTTCTTCCGGCATTTTGGGAATTCCTGCTCCTCCCCCTGTCAATGCAGAGGTCAGGAGGTGAACAAGATATATATATATATAGGTTATAGGCTGTACAGTGTGTCGGTGGAGTGATTTGATGTTATAATGCACGTAAAACAAAAGATAGGACATAAGCACTGATAAAAGCAACAGGCTCCCACAAATCATGACATTTGAGGCCAGCACTTATGTATGTGCATTTGTAGGAGGTGGGTGATGTGACCCCTGGTGTTTGATCCTGTATTTGATGTGGTTACATGATGCTGGAGGGGGTCTCCTTTAATCATAATCCTGTGAAGAGAGATGAGACAGATTAAGCTGGTTGTCTTCTAGACTCTCTCATCCCTCCTGGGTCCCAGATCAGGGAACAAAGCCGGTGTTAGCAGACCCCAGGGAGGTGGTGCAGGGCTCAGGCGCCTGCCCAGACACACAGACCTCTGATTGGAAGGAGGGAAAGGGTGTATCTGCTTCCCGTAACACGGCGTCTCGTCAATGCCTCAGGGTGGCTGATGTTTGGCAGATATGGAAACTCAGACATGCCCAGAGGGCGTGTGTGACTGTGTGAATGAGTAGTTATTGATGTTAGTTTGGTTGGCAGGCATCCATCATTTTTTAGCAAAGCTGTATTTAAGTTCAAGTATTTGTCAAGCAGAGTAACAGCCCTGGCTTGTCTGATAAGATTTAATTGAAATTTCAGTAATTCATAGTTCCTCTGGTCCATAAAGTAAATGTTTTCCTTTACTAGATTTTTTTTTTACAAGAAAAAAATATAATATAACTCAAATTTAAGACTCCTTTCTGTGCAAAACTCTATTTTTATTAAACACTACAAGTTCACTAATACTGTTTCAAGTTAAAGGTCCAGTGTGTGAAATTTACAGGGAATGATTTGCAGATTATGGCAGAAATTGAAAATTATATTCATAAATATGTTTTCATTAGTGTATAATCTAATTGTTGTGTTTTCATTACCTTAGAATGATCCATTTATATCTACAGAGGTGGGAATACGGTATGCATGTCTCAAGCAAGTCACAAATGAAATCATACATAAATGAGTGAAAGACAGTGGTCATGAAAAGTTGAGTTTTATTTACACATTAATGGAAACTGTCCGTTTAGCAGTTTGGCTGCTGATATGATGTTGAATCAGTCCCCTGATTGTCTTTTACATTAATAATATGTCTTCTAAGTAAAATTCATAATCAGTTTGAAGCCAAGTCTTACACGCCACATTCATGTACCTTTGTTGGTTTTGTAGAGGCAGATGTAGTTTGAATGTTGTGGTTGTCATGTCATTGATTTTTGAGCTTGAGACCTTGCATACAGCTATTCTCTGTCATAAACAACAAAATCCTTGGATCCAAATTTTATTTTTTCTGGACTAGCCCCCTCCACGGTAGCTGTCTCTTGCATTGGCTTCTGCTGGTCTGCTGCATCCTTGTAGCTTGCCAGGTTTGCGCACATTGAACTGGAAATCACCCAATCAAGTTTCTAAAACAGACTTGTTTATACCTAGAAAAATCATCGGCCATCGTAGAAAAAAGTTCTTTCCTTTCAAGTCTAAGTCAAGTCTCAAGACAAAGTCCAGTTGGGTCTTTTTCATGTGATTTACTGTAAGGCTTTGCTCAGTGAATGCAAAACAGTTGTTTTGACTGGCACAACATGTGTAAGTGACCACAGTTGTGATTCACCTCCTCCACCAGGTGGTTCTGTGAAGGCCGTGAGCTGCACAACTCTCCCGACATACAGATCTGCAGGGATGGTGACCTGCACACACTGGTGATCACTGAAGCCTTTGAGGACGACACCGGACGTTACACCTGCGTGGCTTCCAACAGCCTCGGAGCAGACAATACCTCTGCAGAGGTTTACATCGAAGGTCAGATGTTTCATATCAGGAATATATTATATTCCTACTATTGAAGCTTTTATATAGTTATTCTGTACTAAATGTTTTGCAGCAGAAAGGGAATATGGCTTTATGGTTTGGTTATAATAACCTTGATCGCTATTGTTCTTGTCTCATTTCAGGAGCTTCATCATCAGACTCAGAAGGAGAGGGAGCTGTGTCAAAGTCCAGATTGGGAACCATGCCTCAGTACGTGTGTTTCAGCGTTACCTCCTGTGACTCAGTGACCCAATGAACCTTGAACCCATGAACAGGTTGACTGAGCCCTGCAGCAGCTAATCAGCTGCCTTTAACTAGACCCTTAAAAGGCCCTTAAAGAGCCATAACCCTAACCCAGTACACAGGCCACGTTCTAAATAATGAGCGGTGCAGAGGGTTAATGTGGTAAAATATCACCCTGTCAGGATTGTCCCCTGTACTTATTTCCAAATGTTAAACTTTTTACCTTTTCCCTGCCTTCACTCTCTCCTTCTGTGTCACTTTAAAGTTAAAGTTAAGATGAAGTGAAAATGCCTTTTTTACCCTTGAAGATCACATCTCTCATCATAGTGTGCACCTATTTAACAATATGTGCCAAAAAGATACAATAAATCAATTTCTTTGTAATCATTTATCATATATATGTTTTCCTCCTGTAAAACCTTCCTGTAAAATATGATGTGTGCTTATGAAGGCTTGAACAGACCAATCTAAACCCAGTAATATAACATTTACTTGGATTTATTGGCAGAATATGGCAGGAATGGAATATAATGCTCATTAGTATGTTTTCATTAGTGTATAATCACTGGAAAATTAAAGTAGTTGTGTTTTTCTTACTTTAGAATAGGCCGTTTATATCTACAAAGGGATCTGGTGCTCTTCCACAGAGGCTGCCATGTGGCACTGCTATGTTTCTATCGTAGCCCAGAATGGACAAACAAAACACTGACTCTAGATATGGACTTAAGTGTTCTGTGTGACTTTTGCAGTCATCAGAGTTTCTTCTACATGCTTGGAAGGGGAGAGTGGGGGTGTTTGTAACCTGCACACTCGATGTTATGGGGCTGGATGGGACTAAATTTCACATACTGGTCCTTTAATTTCTTAACATATTGAAAGGCTGGGCCACGGTTAAAAGTGGACATAATTTTTTAGCAGATCCAGATGTGAATGCATGAACTTTTGAACAGCTTTCTTAACAGTGCAAAATGAAACACTTTTTTTTTCAATTTTGCATTTACTTAACTGACTGAAAAATCTGTCACACATATACTGTATGTTTATTTCATGTAGTTCTGGACCGAGATATATGTTGTATTGAAAATGTCTAAACATTTGCAGTCATTACAATAATGCATATGAAGGATTGCGCACTCCACAGTACAGTACACGCTCCATGTGCTCTCTGGTTCTCTAAGTGTTTTTGATTATTATCTGTTGTATAAATCTGCTTCCATCTGGACTATTTCCTGATTCCCTTTCTGTTTACACACTGAAGCCAAGATCACTGATATTATCGTAACTGCTGGGAGACAATTTTCTTTGATTCAAGTATCATATTTTAACTAAAAGCACATAAAGTCAAAAAATGTCTCGTGTTTTTTGCATGTGCATGTGCTGATTTATGCTTTGTTCATTTTAGAGTTCAGAAAAAGACTACTTCAATGTCCCTGACAATACGCTCAGCATCGCCCAAAACCCCTGAGGTCCTTCCTCATCGCTCCACCCTGGTCCAGGCGATGTCTCAGCCCCCACAAAGGGTAAGATCCTACTGCACGCAGGACAGTTGATCCACACAAGCTCATACATTCATGAGTCAAAATGTGGAAAAGTGTCTTCTGTATAATCAGAAGATGTCATTCTGAATATCTGAAGTTTTTATTGTTTTCTAGATGCAGAGCCCAGTGTCATCACTGTATGGTGGTGAGGTGTCAGGTCCTCCTGTATTCACCAAGGTAAGTCCGTGTACACAATATACTAAAAATACACTACAATGTTGGGTATGCTGTTCCAAAACCATGATCATTAAAATGCTTCTGAATGCTTCCACTCTTCTTGGAAGCCCATAACCATTTATAACCTGGCTGCAGGAATTTCCTCCATTAAACTCTAATTTAAGTTTGACTTTAGATATGCATACAGATGAAGCCTTCTATCCATACTTTGCATTCATGTTGTCCAATATTAGTGGAAAAAGAAAAAGACCACTGCTGTCTACACTGCTGCCTCCGCTTTTGACACTTACATTTTTACATCATCCAGCATCACCATGTTTGTTGTCAGAAACGTTTGACTCTTCTTCTTCTTTGGTGTAAGTTTTGACTCTGAACAACACATAAAAGCCAATGTGAAGGATGCATGGAAATATGTGGACAGTGGTAGTTACATCGTTTGAAAGGGACGTATCTATTTTCGTATGTAAAGGGGGCACAAGCAATAGTGAGGTTGAGCACTGATGTTGGGCAATAAATTCATCCTAAAGGTCTTTTATGGGGTTGAGGTCTCGGCTACATGCAGGCGAGTTTTTTCACTCGGAAAACCATTTCTTTATGGAAATGTTTTTGTGCACCGAGGCATTGGCATTAAACCGAAGGGACCTTCTCCAAACGGTTGCCTCAAGGGTTTTAGCATACCATTTTGAAAATATTTAGTATACTGTGGCATTAAGCGTTCCCTCAATTAGAACTAAAGGATGCAGCCCAAACCATGAAAAAGAGCTCCAGATCCATACATACTTACATAAGGTACATCATGCATGCAATACATGCACGCATACAGTACATACTTAGAACCTGATACACATGTCTCCTGGCCTTCCCATAATAACAGTATGCAGTACTGTGGCTTTCAGCAGTGGGGGTCAGATAAAACATAAGCTTTGATGAGAGCTCCTCCTCCAGTTCAAGAACACCCTTTTCCAGCTCAGACTCTTCAACACTCCCCCAACATCCCCGACTCCCCCCTCCCTCAGGCTGTGGGTCTTGTGATGGCGGGACTGAGACGGGCTGAGGCAGCGCTTCAAACAGCCCTGCCAAACCCACAAAGGGTCAGGTCTCTTTCACTCTCATTCAGCCAGTCAGGCCCTAAATCATTTTCCACTTCATTACAAGAGGACATTTGTTTTTCTTCACCCCCGCCCGCACGCCTCCTTGAAAAACTGTTGCGGGCTTTAATCATCTTAACGAGAGGATGTTCGCCTCTGGTGAAGTCAGCGCTGTGATGTCACCCATACAACACACCCACACACAGAGACACACACAGACACTGTCAGACCCATGATGTACATTCCACCCCTGGTTTTCACAAAATACACCCATGCCAAAAACACACAGAGAGGAGGAGGCTCAAGTTCACAGGCACATTTATTAACACCGACACTGAGTGCCTCTTGTTGATGGATACCAGTATAAAGTTAACTAGCAGAAGAGACAACATAGTGTTGACAGTGGCTTCTCCATCAGCCCCTGTGTTGATGTTGCTTTTTTAATTCTGCAACACTATAAGCTGTCACATGATTGATTGGACACAGGAGTTTAATTGCCGTTTATAAGAGGGAGGTCCTGCAGGTTTGAGACTGAGAGCATCCACAGGGGGGTGGGTCACCTTCTTATCTAACCTATTCTACTGCCAATATTATAGGTGAATATGAGTATAGTAGTGTGTGTAGAGGAGCTTTCAAGTTGTAATATGAAAACAACATGGACGCTGCAAAGGGTTGGGTAAGGTTGCTGTATTTGTTAGAGTCTGGGTGATGAGATTCATGTTGCTATCCAAGAATGCTGAAACAGTTTGAAATGATTTTGTCCCTGACACGTTGCTGCAACAGTACTTTCCTTAAAACCACTAAAATACCGCTTTACCTCACGGTTAACGCTAATAAATAACTTATCTAATCTTGGTCACTCTGTGGACAACAACCAGTGGTTACAGCATAATACCATATTATAATTTGCATGTAAGCAAACAAATGATTGTAGAATGTGAATTAATAAAAAGTTAGCAACCAAACATATTTTTGTGAAGTCAACAGACAACAACTCAGCAAGTCACATACCAAAATTTTTGCTGACTTTCCAATTCATTCCAACTGGAGGGGATGTTCACATGAATTTTCTCAATTAGGAACTAATTTGTCCAATATTCCGGCACCACATGAATGCACAATAAAGCAAAGTCTAATCATAGCTATCTTAACAGAATGCTAATAGTTTACTTTTTTGCCAAAAGCTTAAACTTAATTGTTTACTTAGTAAATGACAGTGATTCTGTAAAAATCCTATTTAGGAGAGATCATCTTTCATAAAAAGGACAAGTATTTGCTGTCAGTGACGAGAAAAAGTTGGTGATACATCTTTTACCAACTTGTATTTAACAACCTGTCCAAGCTTGCACTTACAGTTCATCATTTTCCAAATATTTAAGAAATTATTTAATTTTGAAACACTAACTGTCAGCATTTGGTGACAGCTATTTGGACTGAAATGAAAAAAAATGAACTGAGTGAACAGTCAGATGTATGACTGTTTTTGGAATACGCAATGCTCAAAACTAATGAAACCAGACAGGTCTAATAAAACATCAGTGGTTATCAGAATCTTGGATGAAAACGTCTTTGCAAACTAACAAATGATTGCATCTGTGCGGTTTTAAAAAAACATGTTTAAAAGAAAACGAAAAATCGACAGGAGGTGATTCTCTGAACAGAAACTGCTTAAAGATTGCTTAAAATATCAGTGACTGAATGGCCATTTTGTTTTCAAATGCATTCTTCAGTAGAAGTCTCATTGGGGAGCAAAAAAGAGGAATAGTTTCGAATATTTTCAATGGACAGCTACCATATGAGTACTTCTATGTTCCCATGGGTCTCTTAGTCCCTCAAATGGTGTTTTGTGACAGTGCCACATCTTCATTGATCTCCATTGGCCCCATATTATAACTCTGAAACAGATTTATTGTTTTCATTACCGGTTTGAGTCTATCCTCATTTCCCTCATCATTATTCATTCACTCAGTCCTTTTTCTCATTATGTCTGTCTGACTTCACCCCTCCTCTGTGCAGCTGTTGCAGGATGCCCAGGCATCTGAGGGCCAGGTGGTTGTTCTGGAGTGCAGGGTCCGTGGAAGCCCTCCTCTGCAGGTCAGATGGCACCGCCAGGGAGAGGAGATCCTGGACTCCCCCGATTTTCGTATTCTCCAGAAAAGTGAGACATTATTCTTAGTAGTGATTAATTGTCTGTTAACACTTAACTGACAACTGATATATGCTAATAACCAAAATATTTCTGTCTGTCTTTTCTTCCTTTCAACCAATAATGAACTGTGATTCAGAGCCTCGATCTGCAGCTGAGCCAGGTACGTCACCTCAATTCCTCCCTGACCTCTGTCAATTACAACACTGCTTTCATGCTCCCAACCGCAGTCAGTGGTTAAAATTACAACTGATTATTAGCTGTGTCTGGAGACTCAAATTGAGTTTAATCAGCTCATTATCAGCTGCAGGCTTTCACTCGCTTATGACCACAGAAGAGTCTGTGTCTCATAGGACACTCATTATAACATGTCCTACAGCCAGAGGGAGTCCCTCTCTGGGAATGTCTGAGAACCTCCACTACTCGCACACTCCAACACATAAACACACACGTGCAAAATCACAGATAAACAATGACACGCACACTCATTTATGTCAGTCTGTTTCCCACCTGTGTGACTCAGAGGTCATTTCAGGTGTTACTTTAGGGCTGTGAATCACTCAGACATCCCTTCATGAACATCTGCGCTTCAGTGTGTCTGTCTGTTCTTCATGAGTAGTTACATCCATGCTTGTTTGTCTTTCCGTGCCATTCTCAGTGTGTCTGACAATGAGCAGTGATTCACCAGTCTGCATGACATGTCCATCATCAGTCTACCGTACACATAACTTGTCTTCCTGTCCACCTATTACATCTTATTACAAATAAATCGAGAATCAACAAGTCACTCCACTCAATGTCAAGTCTTTCAATTCTACCCA
This sequence comes from Lutjanus erythropterus, assembly GCF_056507025.1. NCBI lineage: Eukaryota > Metazoa > Chordata > Actinopteri > Lutjaniformes > Lutjanidae > Lutjanus > Lutjanus erythropterus. The sequence continues at coordinate 11,195,629 of NC_139323.1, read as the reverse complement.
TATAAATCTAACATGTAGGATCATGAATGGTTTGGTTATTAAAGATGTATTGATGGTGGTTGTTTTGGGTTTTTTTTAGAGGAGATATGCACCCTGGTGATAGCTGAGGCCTTTCCAGAGGATGGAGGTCAGTTCTGTTGCACCGCGTCCAACCCGTATGGCTCCATTAAGAGCACAGCCCATCTGACCGTCAATGCAGGTGAGTCCAACACAGAGAAAGACAAGGTCAACATCAGCGGGAAGCACACAGCTAAATGTTGAAGCCAGTGTGGGACTGCCTAAAGTTGTAGTTCCTGTCTATCCTATAAAAAAAAGTTAATGGAGGTACACAGTTTCCGCAGTAGCCATATTCGTGTTTTATGAAGTCTGAGACCTCTCATTTGGCCCACAGAGTGCCTAAGTCACGCTCCTTCTGGTGTACCCCACGGGACCTTAACTCAGAAAAAATATAAATGGTGGTCTATGACAAGAGACAAGTATACACAATCAACACCAGTCTTTATCAGTGACTCCTGGTGCTCTGATCATCCCTGAAGAAAAAAGAAGAAAGAATGAGTAACACCCACAGTTGTGTGACTATATCCCAGTATGAAAACACACAGACATCATAGCTATAGCAGCTAATTTTAGCTTTTGGAAGAAGAAAATCATCACTTACGTGACCTGTGTGGTCTTTTTGATTACAAAACTTCTATGTATGTTATATGTATTTTTGATTTTCAGTAAAAGGTGATGGTGTCAAGAATAAACCAACTCTATAATTCAAAATGGTCCTTCAGGAACCTGTTGTTGATGCACTAGACTATAGATGTTAATTTTCAACAGTTTTTCAGGGCATTTAGCAAAACCGCCCTGCTCAATATATTTACTTTTAACTGTATACTCATGCAATTGTCCAGTAAACAGTAGCTTCACAGGATCAGCCACAAGTTTCATGTCCACCATTTTTACTCAGAACTGATAGCTGGTATATTGTTGCAAATGAATCAGGGCTCAGTCACAAAAACCTCTGACAGTCCAGTAATTCTCTGGAAGTCGGGTGGTTTGAAGTCTTACAGTGTATGTCTCGGTGAGATGACCATCTTTTGTTGGGTTCATTATTGTGTAGTCTGTGTGGAAGAGGGGTGAGAGGTGATGAGCAGCTGAGATGAGTTCAGCAGGAAACAAATATTTCTGTGTTTTCTCACTGATATAACTGTATGTACAGTACAGGACTCACCACACAGTTAAAGGAAAGGCTGAATAAACAGGAATTGCATCAGCCTGACTGGATCCAGCTGTTACTTTAGATCAGCTGCAATACAGTCCTCTGTGTGTGTGTAATCTGTATCTCTGTGGGGGCCAGACGAAAAACTAAACATTAAAGTCCAACATTTTCCACTTTTCTCTTGTTTGTTTGTGTGAGCAGCCGAGGACTCATCCAGTAATGGCATGTCTGGTGACAGCTCAGGGTTTGAGGATGCGGCGGCCTTCCCCCCTCCTCCCCCGCCCACAGAAATCAGCCTCCTGGAGCTGCCACCCAAGGTGCTGCCTCATCCCGGCACTGAGGCTTTCCATATCAAGGAGCTGGAGATCTGGCCCAGTGTTTCCTCCCTGCCTCCAGTACAGATGGGCTCAGAGGTGGAGGACAAAGATAAGGGAAAAGAGTCTATACAGAATGGCCAACCCCCAAATCCACCATCACCGCCAAGCCCACCTAAGGGCACCTCACCACCACCACCACCACCTCCACCTCCACCTCTGCCACAATCTGACCTAATGACAGATGTCCCAGCCCAGGTGGCACCAGACTCACCTCCACCCCCAGGCAAGCTGTCTCCATCCCCTGGGAAGGACGGTCCTCCACTGCCTACCAAGCCCAAACCAAAGCTGTGAGTACCTGTCCTGTCTCCATATGTCCTGGGGCCAGGCTATTCACCAGGGAGGGAGACAGACTGGGAGGCCTGTCTGTCTGAGGGCTAGAGGAAATGATAGTGTCTCAGCTTTGTGAAGGGGTTAAAGGGGGAATCCCAAGCCTTTTTAGAACAAAAGCATTCCCCTGCCTTTATGATGGTGTCAGTGTGGCATCGTGTTTGCCAGGCCGAGTCTGCCAACTGCTGCCTGTCTGTGGCTGTAAACAGATCTGCGTGGCTTTTGCTGGATGGCTCCTATTGTTTCTGTCTGACCTCGGACTGCATGCCCAGCCCAGGACATAGCCATTGTGTTTTTTTCCTGAGCACCTTTCTGTGAGCTCTATAGGGATCAGGTAGGATGTCACTGTTATTAGAAGAGAGTGAGGCATTGAATGGACTTATTTTCAATGGTCCTGTGCTTTGAGATGTCTACCATGGACAAGCCTCTTGTGCATGGATTTTTATCTTGTTTGCCGATGCATTTTACGTTTTATTTTTTCATGAGTGTATTTTTTTCTTTCTTAGAATATGGTAGAGAGTGCTGACAAAAAATAAGGAGAGAGAGAGAGAAGAGGGAATGGCTGCATCCAGACTCAAAACAGAGACATTAGCATCTGTATTCCCTGCCAGGATGTCTCACTGATCCATTTCTTTGATCAGCTTTTTGCTATGCTAGCGACATAGCTCTGGAGATGTCAGTCTGTCTGTTGGTTGGTCAGTCTGTCCACCATTTTGGTCCAGACTGAAATACCTCCACGACTATTACAGACATTCATTATGCCCAGATGATGAGTCCTACTAAAGTAAAATATGTCAAAAACTATTAAATGGATTACCATTCTAAGCTGTAACAGATATGTAGATATAGGATGCATTGATCTGTTGTGATCTTTTGACTTTTACTCTACTGCAAGTGGTCATATGGTATTATTCAGTGAAACATCTCAACATCTACAAGATATATCGGCACAAAACTTTATATAAACATTCATTGTTTCCAGACAATGAATGCTAATGACTGAAATCATTCCCAGAATTTTGATGTATTATTGATGGATTGCCATAAAATTTGGTGAAGGTCCTCAGAGGATGGCCTGGTCTGTGAACAAATATATATAAATGGGAAAGCTACAGAAAAAATATTTTTTTTACTCCACATACATCATAAGCCCTTGAATTTAAAAATGACTCATTGAAATCAGTGGGAAAAGGTAAACATTACAGTGCTTTTTACCCCAAAAAACGGTGGATTTCCTGTTCACATGAATTTGTTTGAAGTCCAGTCTTGCCCTGTCCAATATAGCAACAACACTGACATTAGATCCAAGGGCTAATATATGCTCTCTGTGTATATACTGTATGTCTATGCATTATACCTGCTAAACATCTATGTGGTATAATTTCTGAGCATTTAGCTCAAAGCATACTATACATGCTTACATGGAAAGATTTTTTGTAGGTTTATAATATTACAATATGATGACTGTCACAGTATTGAACAATGTGAGCAGTATATTCCATCAACAGTACATGGTTACCAGTGTTGCTGTGGGTTGTGAGAGGCTGCATTTAGATTAGAGTTTGGGTACAGCGCAGTAAAGCTTGATTCTTGCACTGCACAGTCCATTTCCACTGCATGTGTGTACTGGATTTGATTCCTGCTGATGGATGCTACAGTATTGCAAATCTGTTGACATAAACATTATGACTGTTAATTCTGTGCTTCCAGAGCTGAGAATATAGAGGAGGAGACAGAAAATTACAGGTAAATATTTGGCTGTGAGGGTGATGCTCTGGATGTGATCTGAGTGGCGCCACATAGCCTCATTAATCAAACTATCGTGGAAGCAAACAAGGACCTTAGCAGACAGAAGAAATAAAAGCACAAATTTCTGATTAATTTCATATTAATTTCATATAAACTATTTTACAGTATTACACTGTGAGATTGTAAACCAGAGGCAGTGGTTAAAAAGTAAGTGGAATCAGATGCATTTTCAGTTGAGGTACTGCAAATTAATTATGGATGTTTGTTGGTACAGAACTTGCATCTGAACAGTTCTGTTGTGGTTACTGGGCTCTACCATAGCACCTGCCCACATGAAATGTGATATCCTGCTGCAGTTTTTATGTTGAACCAAGTGGGCTTTGAGATTTTAGTTTGGTATTGATGCACACAATAAAAATTTGAATTTCACTAGATTTCTTACATATGACAAGCTATACTGTAATATCCTAATTTTTAATATATTTTTTTGTGCAATGCAAGAATATAGTTAATGAGACCACACTTAGGCATTTGACAAATAGCTGAAATTGAACTGACTTTTATCTCTGGATCTGACATCTACGACTGATGCAGTAAAACTGCTTCTTTCAGTATAAAAACATGGATGTACTGTTAAAAACAATCAGTTTCCCACTGTGAAGCAGTTAGAAAGCATAAGCCATCCCCTCTCGTGCCCTCTCCCCTTTAAATTCTGTAATTACACAGTAAAAAAAGCAGCCCTACCATTATTCAAAGGTCACGTTTCTGCCAGACTGCATTCTGTTTCCTCAGGTAACATGTACAAACAACACAGATGACCACTCTGGACCTAAAACCCCCTCTATCTTATTATTGAGTTCATTGTATTCTGTTTGTCGTGTGGCACATCCCGTACAGACTCATATATTGTCTCATCTTGGTGAGCCACATGTTTCTGTGAAATAACAGAGCAGAGCAAAGCCTCCTGATGTGTAACTGTTAAAAATTGCTTTTTTTAACAATATACAGCACTTCTTAACAACACTTAATAAGCACCACGACTTTCTAACAAACTACCACTTTGTTGAAATGTGTTAAATTCAATAGACAGAGTGGAAAGCAGGACCCTTATGTTGTGTATTTTTAGAATATATGGCAATACCATGAAATAGCCTAATTGTTTAACTGCATTTACTTAAAGGCAGCAGGATCAGTATGGATTGAGTTTTATTGTCTGAGTGAGCAGTTCACCTAGCTTAAGGCACGAATGTCTAGACTTGAATACTTAATGAGAATTATCTCTAAAGTCTGGATTTCTGCACATTTAAGCCTGTACTCCAAGTAAATGTTACTCGGTGTTGCTACAATTTTCACAAAGGTGTTTGTAGCTATTGGAGAGATGTGTTCATGTTCACAAATCTAGAATAAAACATTCTAAATCACAGGAATAACATACTGGAAGCCTGTGTAAGGGATGATTTTTGCTTCAATAACACTGAGCTGATGAGATGGAGGAAGTCGTTGTGTGACTTGGCAGGCAGGAGGGACTGCAGGAGACCTTAGCTGTGAAAACAGACCAGCTGTTTTTTTCTGCGCTGAAGGAAGAGAGAGGAGGGTCGGTAGGTATTTGGGTTCGATGCCCGGCGTTGATGTCAGACGTCAGGATAAGAATCAAAGGAAATTCTCAGAGGAGAGGCTCGGATTGGCCAGTTGGATCTGAACCAGCCTCCAGGTTTGGAGAGAAAGCAGAGTTTTACCAGAACAGAGAGAATAGATAGATTGCTAATTGGCAGCACTGTCTTGTCGTATTCTCCTCTGGAATTCAACTTTTTTTTTATCTGAATTTTGATAAGTCATTCTACACATAGAAACAGATAACATTTGGTTACTTGCTTTAGTTGGAAAAATTTTGATGGCTGTGTTATTTTCAGACTACTGCAAGCAGGATAAAATAAAGTGACATCACCAATTTGCCAGTATTTTTGTTGCCTTCTCATAAACTGCTCTGAGCAGTCAGCATACAAAGCAAAAATATTTGTTTTGCACCCCAGCACTCCACAGTATTATAGACCTAAGAGATTTAGGGGACCTTAGACTGGAGTGATGGGGTAGCTACCACAAAGGTTTACCTATATTGGGTGAAACTCAAATTTCCCTGATTATGAGCAAAACTGCTACACTTGTCACTATTCACCTTTATATTTAAATGACTGGACCCAAACTACTTTTTTGAAATAAAAAATAGAAATTAACTTAAAGTTTAGTTTTATAAGAAATTACAAAATTGCCCTTTAATTTAAATAAAACACAAAAACACAAATTAAACCTTAAACAAATACAAATGTATCCCTTAGAAAATACCACTAAACCAAATTACCTTGACCGAAATTAAAGTAATCCTTAAATTACTGAAAATTACTCAATACTTAAGGGCCTTCTACCCAAATTATACCACAAACTGCAGTATTAAGCCAGACTCAGGCTTACTTGTTACTACTGTTTACTACTATTCATTAGAACAGTTAGCTTCCGATCACGTGCAGACATTCACCCTGGTTAATAAATGTGGGCCCACACACACACACGCACATACACAAAATAAAAAAAAGTTGCAGGCCTGTGTGTTGTCCTTGCGCGGTTCAGCCAGTTGAATTTTTATTCACGGAAGAAAAAATAATAGGAGACCTCACCTACAGTTTGGCATTCAGGTCCGGTAGAGAACACTGAAAGTCCGAAAGATGGAAAACAGGCTGCGTCAGGAGTCCAGGTGCAGTCCTCCGGAAACATGAAACAGTCCTTGTCGGTCAGCCACGTCGTCCTCTGCTCCCACGCTTCCCGAACATGGCGTCCTCCCTTGGCAAGCGTCTTCACAGTGTTAGTTGAGACACACGAGCACAAACGGTCACCTTACTCACAGCAATTGAGTCGACAGTCTTCTCAATCTTCTGTGTCTTACTGAAACTTTGAGTGGCTATCTATATGCTATAGCAAAGCTCTGTATTTCCACCGCGGTTTCTCCTTCTTCCGTCGTGCCCATCCTCCTTACGTTTCTGCTTCGTCCTTCGTATTGTTTCCTTTTCCCCCGCCCCCTACTGCTCTCTCTTCCTTACCTACGACCAAATAACCACAGGTGAATCTGACTGACAGCTTCAGGAACCAATGAAACACTGAAATGACAGACCAAATTAAAGCCATGCTATGCAGGTTTTGACCTGGTTCAGTTTGCATTTCATTTCTTAGGTGGTTTAGGGAACTTATATGCTTCTCCAAACTGGAGATGTGCCGACTGCTCTCTACTATAGGCTACACAACCTAATTTCAAATAATACAAACTATCCCTTTAAGCTTGTATGTGTCATGTAACTAAAGGTTATCTTTCATGAAGCCCATTGTGTGAGATGCTCTGGATGATGAGCTGAGCTTTCTGCTGAAGGATCTAAATAAAGACCTGAAAGGATTTAGGAACATGAAACACACGAGCCACAACTGAGCTGAACTGCTGCATTTTGGACAGAGTTTGTCTCCCTGATTCAACAACACAACACCCTGGTGTTCAGGGTTCAACTGTATGCATGTGACGGTCTGTAAAGCCACATCATGATAGCCTGATAACACCTGTAGCTTGTAAATCTGTTTGTGTGTGTGCATGTGTGCAAGTTTTTGTGAGTGAGTGCTGATAGATGAGGTGTCAGTGCTGCCGGTGTCCACTGTTAGCTTTCCTGTATTGATAAAGGTACATGTTTGCCTTGTTTCACAAGAATGTGGGTGAGTTTTCACTTTTTGATATCCGGATTTTTGTATAGTGGTTTTCAGAGTTGGGACCAAGGCATTGTTTTGCAAGTCACAAGTCCTGAGTCAAGTCCTAAGCCCTAAAATTCAAGTTTCAAGCCCTAAATTAATCATAATGTAACAGGGAGTTTTTAGCCTCATTGAGTTACACAGTGACTTTGCTGTTAAGCTAACAGTAGCTAAGCATTAGCTTGCTAACTATGTTAATTTTGGCCTTAACTTACTGTTCTTTGTGCAACTTCAAAGAAGTTAAGAGTTGTTGTGTCATCTGTAATTTTTGATGCACATGTTACTTTTTTGTTGACGCAGTCTAGTTTTTGTATGCAAACAAAATTATTATTTTTTCCTTACTGGAGCTAACAGTCGCTCTTATTGGTTCTCTCCTGCAATTTGATTGGATGCTGTCCAATTGGTTCAATCAAAGTGGATCTGGGGAATTTAGTGCCAACTTGCTGGGAATGAATAGCGTTAATTCTGATTCAGGAAGTGAAGAGGAATTAATTTATGCATGGCACACTTTTTAAATATTTTTTAACCTTTGGGATTGATTCAAATAATTTCTTTTTATATGACTTGAAGTTTTTTAATTTTCACTTTTCAATAACACAAAACCACATCAGTTCAAACCCAGAAGAAGAAGACAAGAGTAACAAAATAGACAATAAACTGAAGAAAAAGAAGTCTAAAGTGATCAAATGTGAGTCTGATTCCAGTCCAATCATGTGACTTCAGTCCACACCTCTGGTAGCTTTGCTGTTGAAATAGTACTCTCATTGTGTTGCTAAGTCACCTCTGTTGTAGGAAATATTTACTTAGGATGCAGTGAAACATTAATACAAGATAGTGATCAACCATTTCAAGAGAGCACTTCACTGAGACTGAGAAACAAGACTGCAAGACAAAGACAGTCAAAAGTGTCAAGCCAGTGCAACATGTTGAAGGTGTGACCACCGTGATATTGACCGCGATAACAGGGGCAAAGCATTATATTATACCCTGGGATAATGTCTGGGTGGGCGGCACACACCAAGCACAAGTAGCAGAGGCAACAATTATCCTCAAACCATTCCACAGCTTAATCTTTCTTTCATAAGACCAGGAATCAACTTTGACAGTTGAAATTGTTCTTTTGCACGGATGTCATTCCACAAAGGGCTGTGATGTGTCAGTTGAACTCTCTCTAGCAACGTGTCTGTGGATTTCTATTCTTTTGTATGCAACTCTGCAGTATGTTCAGTTTTACTCAGTACGCTAAGATTACTGATGATGAAAAACAGGCACACACATCAGCTCTCGACAGGACCTCCATTTAGCCTTTTCTTTCTACACTGATTTCATGTTTGTGCAAAATATCTAGAGTGATTCAGGTTCAAGTTTTTTGCTGTGCATTTGTTTAAGAGATGATGTTAATCACTGTGGGTTCGTATCATAAAGGCAGACAATAGTTTTATGTTTTAAGTGTATGTGAACTTGAACAAACAGTAAACAGAGTTTTAAATTAATTTTTTTAAGTGCATCTGAAGCAAAAGTAGCCTTTTGAAGGGAGGTCAGTCAACATCTGCATATTGTCAGACCTCGTGCTGCAGTCATTATTATGATATTAATAAGAGCAATATTTCTTATGTCTGATTCTCAGTGTCAGGTTTGGACCTCTAAGGGGCTGCAAGATCATTTGGGGGGTTGCCAGATAGTTGTGGAGAATAACATTGTTTTGGGTTTTGGCAAGTAACATAGAATGAGATAACCTGACAGGCCAGATGGTTTGTTACACATAACCATCTGGGAAGTTGCCCTTATAAACTGTTTGGAAAAGGGCAAACACTCGCCATGAACCATCTGTCTATCACATCTAACTTCAGCCAATTACATCAAACTCCTGCCGAAGAGCAAAAACATCTTTCCCATTGAGAAAAGTGTTGTTCTTTGTTCTTCTTTCAATGAAGAAATACTCTCCAGTTTTGATATAACTGGAAGCTGGAATCGCAGACTTTTGACTTTTTTTTCTGAAAAAGTTACTTAAACTGATTAATCCATTATAAAAATAGTTGGGGATTAATAATTGATTAATAAGCAATTAATTGATTAATAGTTGCAGCTCTAATGTGTTGTCTGCAGCTTTCACAGAGGGAGAGAGAGTCTAGGAGAGAGACAAGGAGAGTGATGTAACCATTAGTCGCGTTGCGTTGGTCCCAACCTCATAACCTGCTTGGGGGGCTACACATAACTGCCCAAAGGTTGATGATCAGAAGAGTTCTGAGTAAAGCAAAATATGAGAAAATAAGAAAATACAGACAGAGGCCAGGATGTCGGCAGACACAGACACCAGCGCACATTTTTAGTGGGTCATAAGTGATGATTCACAGGGATTAAATTTATGTTGTACATACAACTGACAAAAGGCATGATGGGATCATATCATCACAACACAATCCAAAGTCAGAATGGCCAAATATTGAATGACTGCCCAGCCCTAACACAGGGTCCCAAACACACAGGAGCTTAGAACAACAGTGTGTAAGTGACACCATGTGTATCACTTACCAACATTAATGTTTCCAGGCTCTGCATACTTAGACATCACAGCGATAAAGATGAGGAATGGCCTAATCTACTTTAATGTGGCCTGTATTGCATGCAGCTTGACCTTATACCTTTCGATCCCTGTCTGCTGACATAATTGCCATACCACTGAGATTAAATGATTTCTGCAGTAGCTCCAAACCTCCTTAACCCCAGTGAGGCTGTTGTCAGGGGAACAGCATGCAAACTGAAGGCAACAAACTGCTCTTTGCCAACGGCCCTCATCCCACTGTCACACACTGAACTTGTGTTTACAGTGGGAAGCTGTGTGTCGCTGTCTGTACTTCTCTTTTATATCAGACTACAGCAGGATTTTTCAGGCTTGTTGTATTAAATTTAAAGCAGGATCTGTTGTACATTCTCCGTGTTGCATTGCTGAGCAAGGAGCTCTGGCTGCCAGGATTTGTCGCATATCTGTGCTGTGACTCAGAGCTTCCTCTCAGCAGTGTGTTTGTGTTTACGAGGTGTAAGTCATGAACTCTCTAATGCAGTATTAACAATCACTTTCTTGTCGAGGTGTTGCTTGTGGTTTTATGGAAAGCGGGAAACATGCATGTTAAAGAACCACATATGGCGCTCGCTATATACTGAGGTCTTTGCTTGTGGTTCATCATCATCAAGCGTCTAATTAAAAATGAAAGTAAAACTTCAACTGGGGGAAAAAAGGAAGAAACAGAATGTTAGTTGTCATTAGGGAGAGAAAGAACTTGTGCAACAGAAAAAAAGCAAAATGAAGCCACAAGAGAGCAGGAAAAGCAGATAATTTCACATCAACCTCCAGAGTCAGAGATGGGCAGTCCTTAAAAGGACATGGGAGACACAGGATTGGCTGAGACACCAGACCAACTAACCACTGGATTGGTCGGTCGGGCTAGAATGACCTGCATAGAATGGAGAAACTTTCCAAATAAGGAAGAGAGTTGTCGGAGCTGACCTTCACAACACAGACAGGGGGGGCTGGGAGAAAGAAAGAGGGGTGAGCAGAGGGAAAAGGGAGCAATGAAAAGACACACAGAGACACAAGGCAGGGTGTATGCTTGGGAGTTGACAGCATGGAAACTAACAGGCCTCAGTGATCCCCTCATAGAGAGCAGGCTGTGTTTCCCAGGAAAGAACACCCTGGTATGTTAAACACTGAGAAACACACAGATAAATACACGTTGCCGTGCACGCGCTCAGAGAATCAGATTGTTTCCGGATGAGGTCAATCAACGTCTGATTAGATCCCGACCCTGGCTGTTGATGCGTGCGCTGTGTGCGGCTGCACGTGTGGTATAGGCTTAGACACACTCCCAGGCAGAGCAACACACCACTTCCACTTGTGGACGTTAATTAGAGGGCGTGCCAATGTATACACACTCTAATCTCATGACGCTGCTGTCACCAAGAACAGTCTGGGGGTAGATTCACTCTGACTCGCCTCCGAGTGCCAATGAGTCAACACACACGGGGTGACTCGCACCTCTAGAGAGACGAAGACCCTTGCCTGATGGCTCTCTGACCTTTCCCCACACTGAGCTGGATCCCTGGCCTCCCACCTTCCATCAACACGCTGTGACTCATCAGTGGCCTGGAAAACGCAAACCGGGTCTAAAAATAGAAGCATTACACCCAAAAATAGATATGATGAATTCCTAAAAAAGGTTTTGTTTCATCCCACAAAAATGAAGGAGAAAATTCTCCGATTGAGAAACTGAGTATTTGTGAACATATTTCAGTGAATGAAAGCAGATCTGTGTGTCTGTGATGGGAGTGTTTGCACACACAGTGGTTCAGTCGGGGACTTTGTCTCCTCCATTACTCAAACAGTTCCAAAGGTCTTATACAGTACTGTACGTGTGTTACATAAAACTATTATGCTCCATATGTTAGTTGGCATGTAGATAATAGTCACTGTGCTCTGTCTAGATAATGTTTCTGTGTGGACAGAATGTGGATTTTATGTCAGAAAGGGCATTGTTTCAAAAGTTAACCTAACAATGGACACATTTCATTTGTGTCACTTGAAACTGAGAGAATTGTTTAGATGATTAATGTGTTAAATCTATCTTCCATTTACTCTCCACAATCATGCCGTCTTTTGTGTTATGTGGGAAACAATACAAATTTGGACACAAAAGCAATAAGATATAGGCGTCTCTCATATTGTGCTGGTCTCATGGATATTTTCTTTATCTGTGACTCAGAAAATTATTGTTTTTTAGAGCTGCAACACTTTGTTGATTAATCGATTAGCTGTCAACTATCTAATTAATCACCAGCTATTTTGATTATCAATTTGAGTCAGTTTTTAAGAAAAAAAACTTCCCGATTCAGCTTCTCAAATGTTAATATTTTCTGGTGGCCTCTTTATTCCTCTAACTGAAGATGTGGTTGCAAAAGCACACACATTCTTTATTCAAGTAGAAGTATGGAGACTTGTGTTGAAAAAAAAGATTGGTAAAAGTATTGATGCAACTTCGTTAATCAAATAAAAGTGAAAAAGGACAGGCTCTGAAATGTACTCAGAAGTATCAAAGTAAAAAGTAGCCCTCTGAATGAGGCTGTTTCTATGTAAAGCTAACTGAACTGCAAGTCATTTTAATATAATTCAAAGACTATTCAACTTAAACAATTCTTACTTCTATTTAAGCCTTTTTCTTTTGTTATAAGTTCCCCAATCTCTGCAGGACAATGAAGATTTTTTTATTTAGCCTCAACAGTTCTTTGAATCACGGTGTTCTCTTTGGGGCCTAAAATCAGCCCCACAGTGCTAATAGGCCTCTCATGAGCAGCTGACAGATCAACTAGACACCTTTTCTCTGTGGTTTTGTCCTGTTTGTCTGTCGTGCTTGTGCATGTTGTGCACTCATGGATACACCAGGGAACTGTCACATGTTATTGTCCCATCCATTTAGGCTAAAATCAGTCTTCATGTTGGGAAGGCAGTGCAGGAGTAGATTGTACAGATATTTGTGTTAAAATATAAGGGGCAAAATATTCAAGTAAAATACAGATATCTGCAAACTCTGGTTGTGGACAAAACAAGACATTCACCTTGAGCTTTGGGAAACAGTGATTAACACTTTTAGACATTGTCTGACATTTTGTGGACCAAACATCCAACCAGTTATCTAAGAAA